>NC_061097.1:12495434-12502934 GCF_015104395.2 Macrobrachium nipponense | reverse complement strand
GAATTTAAAGCTTTATACGGTCCTTATTCACCCTTGTTTGAAATGTATCTCACATTTGGTATCATCATATGTGTTCTTATCGATATATTTAAAAAGGTTTTGTTAATTGGCTAGATGATATAAGATAAACAAGCATAATGGTGTTAGATACACAAGCATAATGCCAGAAAAAGCCCCTGCATAAAGTTGGCCATTATGTATGGTAGCGTGGTCAAGTGATGGAGAGACGTGGAATAAACCTCGGGACTCGACCAAATGACAGTGAGATCATTGAGCCCATTCCTTTTCTTTATATCATCTTCCTTTCAGTCGAGTCTTGGCATCTCTTGATATGCACCGCTTTTATAATCTCTTCTTTGACCTCGTATGGTCTATGAGGCAACATCTTCCCCCATTGTTCAGTATGGGTACATCATTCTTAAGGTGAGTTTACACTAGGCATCACCGCACACTGCATACATAAGACTCATCACCAACGCCTCCCAAATTCTTGTTGTCCCCGCTTACTGGACGGCTCATTAGGGTGAGTTAGTGGGGTGGCATGAGTCTTGATGGGCAGTCCAGTAGGCGGGGCTAACAAGAATTTGGGAGGGTTGGTGACGAGTATTACATATGCAGCGTGCGTGAAGTCTAGTGTAAACTCACTTTTAGATGTCATGGACCGAGCTGCTGGCTGGATTCGTAATCCTCCAACTGCTGCTGGTTTCCTCCACTCTAGATATGCATGATTTGGTAGATGAGTCTTTCAGTTCTTTCAAGTTAGAGCCCCACCGTTTCCAACCCTTTTCTTCTTTTCCTTAATATTCAAATGTTAAAATATCACACAAACACTTGTACGTGATGAGTTTACAAGCAGTAGCCAAAGGAAGACCTATATATATATATATATATATATATATATATATATATAAATATATATATATATATATATATATATATATATATATATATATATCAGCTGAAGCCACAGTAAGAGCTTGAAAAAAAAGACAGAGCACCAAAGATGAGTTAATTACATGAAAGTACTTGGAAAAACGCTACTGTTTTTTGTGGGTTTTCCTTTCAAGTTCTTTCTGTGGCTCCAACTTCATACACACACACACACACACACACACACACACACACACACACATATATATATACTATATATATATATATATGATATATATATATATATATATACGTATCTATATATATATATGTGTGTATTGTATGTACGTAAATCTATATGAATATATATATATATATATATATATATATATATTATATATATATATATATATATATATATATATATATATATCGGGTGTTTCGAAATTAGAGCCCCACTCCACAGAACAAATGGAAAGTTATGAAGTTTTCTGCTATAGCCTATCTCCAAGTACATTATCTAAGTTTTTATTAGCTATTTTTCATTTTACATTTCTTGTATTTTCAGACTGAGTGACGGAGTTAGATACAGCCATGGCAAACGACTTGGAAGAAATTAGACTGATTGACCGAATCCAAGCTACGACTCTTCTGCATGAGTCCTGGAAGACTACTTCAGCCTCTAGTTTTTTCTAGATTCCTTTTCAGGGATCTTGGGATCGTGCCTAGTGCTCCTATGATTATGGGTACGATTTTCCACTGGCAAATCCCATATCCTTCTTATTTCTATTTTCAGATCTTGATACTTATCCATTTTTTCCCTCTCTTTCTCTTCAACTCTGGTGTCCCATGGTATTGCGACATCAATGAGTGATACTTTCTTCTTGACTTTGTCAATCAACGTCACGTCTGGTCTATTTGCACGTATCACCCTATCCGTTCTGATACCATAGTCCCCAGAGGATCTTTGGCCTGATCGTTTTCTATCACTCCCTCAGGTTGGTGCTCTTACCACTTATACTGCAAGGTAGCTGATGTTTCTTGCACAGGCTCCAGTGGAGGGCTTTTGCCACTGAATCATGCCTCTTTTGTACTGGTTCTGTGCAAGTGCGGGGCATTCGCTTGCTATGTGGTTTTATGGTTTCATTTTTCGTATTGCACTTCCTATATGTGGGAGAGATGTTATTTCCGTCTATCGTTCTTTGAATATATCTGGTTCTTAGGGCCTGATCTTGTGCCGCTGTTATCATTCCTTCAGTTTCCTTCTTTAGCTCTCCCCTGTAGCCATTGCCAATTGTCATCGCTGGCTAGTTCTTTAGTCTGTCTCATGTATTGTCCGTGCATTGGTTTGTTGTGCCAGTCCTCTGTTCTGTCTGTCATTCTCCTCCTGTCTCTGTATATTTCTGGGTCTTCGTCTACTTTTATTAGTCCTTCTTCCCATGCACTCTTTAGCCACTCGTCTTCACTGGTTTTCAGATATTGCCCCAGTGCTCTGTTCTCAATGTTGACGCAGTCCCTCTATACTTAGTATGGTCCTCTCCCTCCTTCCTTTCGTGTTATGTATAGTCCTGTCCGTATTTGCTCTTGGGTGTAGTGCTTTGTGTATTGTCATATGTTTCCTGGTTTTCTGAATCTATGCTGCGGAGTTCTGCCCTCGTCCATTCCACTATTCCTCGCTGTATCTGATTAACTGGCAACTGCCCATGTGTTTATGGCTTTTATCATATTTCCTCATTGAGTTTTGACTTGAGTATCGCCTTGAGTCTCTGCATGTATTCTTTCCTGATTGTGTCCTTCATCTCTTGGTGTTTTATATCCCCTCCTTCCATTATTCCCAGGTATTTGTATCCTGTCCTCATCTATGTGTTTGATGTTGCTCCCATCTGGTAGCTTTATCCCTTCAGTTCTCGTTACTTTGCCTTTTTGTATGTTGACTAAGGCGCATTTTTCTATTCCAAACTCCATCCTGATGTCCCCAGATACAATCCTTACAGTCTGGATTAGGGTTATCTATTTCCTTGATGCTCTTACCATACAGCTTGATGTCGTCCATGAACATCAGATGGTTGATTCTGTTGCCTCTTTTCTTGAGTTGGTACCCGGCATCCATCTTGTGTAGACTTTTTTGTCATGGGAATCATGGCTTACTACGAAGAGTAGTGGGGACAGTGAGTCGCCCTGGAAGATCCCTCTCCTGATATTAACCTCTGCTAGTCTTATTCCACAGCTTGTAAGTAATTGTATTCCCAGTTGCGCATTGTATTTTTGAGGAAGCTGGATGGTGTTTTTCCTCTGCCCCATATATTTTCAGGCATTCTATCAGCCATGTGTGTGGTATCATGTCGAAGGCTTTCTTATAGTCTATCCATGCCATACTTAGGTTGGTTTTTCCTTCTCCTACTGTTCTTCATTACCATTTTGTCTATCAGGAGCTGGTCCTTTGTGCCCCTACAATTCCTTCTGCAGCCTTTCTGTTGGTTGGGGATGGTGTTTGTCTCCTCTAGGTAGTTGTATAGCCTTTCACTGATGATACCTGTTAGTAACTTCCACATTATGGTAGGCAGGTGATAGCCTGTAGTTACTGGCTATATTTCCCTTACTCTTGTCTTTTTGTACTAAGGATGTTCTTCCTGTGGTCATCCCATTTGGGTGCTTGGTGATTTGTGATACAATGCTGGAGTTGTTCTGCTATTCGTGGGTGTAGGGCCTTGAAGTTTTTGAGCCAGTATCCATGGACTTCATCGGGACCTGGGGCTTTCCAGTTTGGCATTTTCTTTAGTTGGTGTCTGACTGTGTCTGTCGTGATCTCTGTGAATCTTTGTATATTCTCCCTGTTTCTTCTTCCTTGACTTCCTGGAGCCATGTTGCATGTTTTGTTGTGTGATACCGGGTTGCTCCCATATGTTTTCCCAGAGTCTCTTACTTGGTTCGGCTTCAGGAATTTCTGGGTGGTTGTCCTTCCCCTCTTAGTTGGCTGTATAGTCTTTTCTGGTTGGTTTCCGAATAGTTTGTTCTGTTTGGTATCCCTTATTCCTGTTCATGTACCGTTGGATCTTATGTGCTTTGGCCTTAAGCCTCTGTTTTACATCTTCTATTGTGTTGTTTAGTCCCCTCTCGTGTACTTTGTATTTCTCGTTCAGTTCCTCCCTTGTTTTCTTGCTTCTTAGCCTTTTTTCTGCCATCTCGTTTCAGTTTACTCAAGTCAGATCTCATCACCATGATTTGCTTTTCCAGGCGCCTTTTCCAAGGAGGTTGCTGTTTTGGTTTCTGTTGGGTTGGGTTGTGTTGGTGGCGTTGGTGTTCGTGTCCCATCAGTTCTGCTACTAATCTCGCTCCTGCATATACCAAGTTATTTGTTTCTGTATACTGGTGGTGTGTATTATGCCCATTATTTCATTGACCTCACTTGTTTTCTCCCTTAATTTTCTTGGTGTTGTAGCTTTCATGGAGGGAATCTTTGTTCTCTCTGTATCTGGCTCCATCCATTGTCTAATCTTTTCTACCCATTCCATCCTCTCTGTTACTTCGTCGGTGTTTCTTCGTGTGTCGTTGTTTGATACCTCATCCTCCCTGTCGTCTTCTGTGGCATCGTCTCTCAGTTCGTCTTCGTGTAATTCGTTGTCGTGTGACATTTCCCTTTCCAGTTCTTCTCTTTCTGTTGGGGAGAGCCAGTTCTTTTTCTTTATGTTTCTTACTTGGTCTGCCAGCCTCTGCTCTGTTTGGGGGGTGTTATTCCTCTCATTCCAGATGTTGACCAATCTTCTTCTATATCCTCTCTCCGTCGGGTTGCTTCTGATATAGCATCTCCATATTTCCTTATTTTCTTCTCTTGTCCATTTCTTCCTTTTTGCTTCTGTAGCTCCAATCTCAGGCTGTTGATGACTGTCGTTGTGGTGATCAGTTGCTGGATGACGACCTCCAAGTACCTGACCGTCTTCCCCTTCAATTGGGTTGAATACCTGGTTGCCGGACGAAGCTCCTCTGTTGCCAGAGGCTCCATTTACGTCGTTGTCGTTTTTTTATTCCTTCATTCTGCATCATTGCTGAGTTTTTGCTATTTAACCCATAGCTGGACCCTACCCATCAGGGATAGGTACTCATTTACAGCTGAGTAGACTGAGGAAATTATGGTAAAGATCCTTTCCCAAGGAATCAACGCCGAGGAGAGCGGTCACCCCCATCCAACGACTGACCAGCCCCAATGTTGCTTAACTTGACTTAAGTCCATTGACGACCTAAACCCACTCCTCAGCGCACATATTATGAAATTATTATTATTATTGTTATTATTATCTTATTATTATTATTATTATTATTATTATTATTATTATTATTATTATTATTATTATTATTATTATTATTATTCAGAAGATGAAACCTATTCTAATGGAACAAGCAACGACAGGGTCCACTGACTTGATATTCCAGCTTCCAAAGAGTAAAGAAGAGGTCCTACTTATTAAAAAAGGAAAAAATCAATTAATAAATGAGTAAATAGACAAAAACGTTTTAAAATGAAAGGAGAATAGTATAAGGGTAGTAATGCATTGCATCTTCACTTGAACTTCTGGAGTTCCAGTTGCACGACATCCTCTGGGAGGCTGTTCCACAGTCCAACGGTGTGAGGAGTGAAGGAATTGATGAATGACAACTCATGAAAGTCGACTAACAAGAGACCATCCGTCGACGGTCCAAGTCATAACTGTTACTATTAGGAAACAGCAAGGCCAATATAGTATAGGTCAGTCGGAGAGAAACGGCCAAGACAAATTTCGTGGGCCACATCTCCAGAAAGACCCTAGGTGTGGCTGTCTGGGTTTAGAGTGACCCAAGACCAATGCAGTGTAACAAAGGTGTGGATTATAACCTGTGGGTTGTACCCATGCGGCGTGGGGTGAATTGTGGCCCACTCTGGAAGGTGAGTCACTGATAATCTCTTCTCCGTCTAACCTCTACTATATTGGCCTTGGGAAACAGATACCTACCACCACAAAGAACTCTATCTGAAAGAGATAAAACTCTGGCAGAAGCAGACAGCCACACCGTATTCTAGTCAGTATTCTGGTAATCAATAGTATTTTTGTTTTTGTTTTGTTCAGCCTCGCACCTCACCGACTACACCATTTCCTGATCCGGTTCATTTCCCGATTGAGGCTGAGGGTAGATTCATTTCTCATAAGTGAAGACTTTACTACACCCACGAGTGGTTCATCATCGGCATACTGAACAATCTTGTTTTCAAGCTCAGCAACCATAATACTTGTATACACTAAAAATAACAGTGGACCAAGAACACTACCCTATGGAAATCCAGACAAAATAGGTCCTGGTTCCCTTTCTAAGAACATCTTATTAAAATAGGCGTCAGCATTTCATTTAACTTCTAGGGATCTAATATAGCATCTGAGATATTAAGTGCCTGGCAAACTTCAATAATGTGATCCCAACTGAACTGAGCGTCATAAATTAAAGTTCTAAACTACTCTAAATTTTACTGTATTTATTACGATACCCCGAGCCTCTCTTCATCAAGAGTATTTTAAGATCAAATGCAGAGTAGCACTAGATATGCACGATTGTGTCTTTGAGCATCACGATTCTTTTTACAAATTTCCCTCTGCAGCTGATAATTCTATGGACATGAGGTACCTGAGTTTTTCTTAAACCGAACTAGATATCTAAAGAAACCTTCAATCTTAAGATTTGCTGTATCCACTTCTTCATAAAAACATCAATGATGCATATATTACGATACAATGACGGCATTTTTGCCATCGCTGAATGTAATTAACTGGGAGATCTAAAGAGAAAGAACTGGATTGTAGAAGAGTCTAATCTTAACCCTACTGATGAGCATAGTGATGGAAAACCCTTTTCCGTAAACAATTTCCTTCTAAAATTGAAAATATTGCTTCTGCTCAACCAATATTAACTTGAGCACCACAAATCATGTCCTTTGCAAGATAGGCAATGATGAGTGCCCTAACAAACAATTCTTCAGCCATGAAGATCATTTTGTGTCTGCAAACGCCCATAAAGGAGCAGCTGAGCAGATCACAATGGCTCTTAAATCATCAGTATATCAGGGGGGACAATGAGCTACCAAGCGATCTATCCGAAAAGATCTTCAGCAAAAGCACGCTGCTTTCAAGAGATATCGTAGTCGAGAAGCAACACACTCTACAACCGCAAGCAGTGCCATTTATTCACATTAAGAATGCCCCAGGAAAAGAGAACAAAATCCACTAATACGAACGAGAACTTCAAGTAACTGCAAGGCAGTATAAGCCTGAGTGATTAATAAATGTCTTCTTAAAGTCAGCAGCGCCAGGTAAGCCAGCAGTAACCACTGCCAATGAAAATGACATTGATTTTCATTTCCCGTGTAGATGTGTAAAACCAGGTTCCTTAATCAGTTTTTTTATATCTCTTTGTTCCTCCACAGACGTATTTTGTATATCCTTCATCATCCTCTCTCTCTCTCTCCTCTCTCTCTCTCTCTCTCTTCTCTCTCTCTCTCTTCAGTTAGAAAAATATTTAAACAAAAAAACCAGAAGGAGTCTTGCAATAAGTGTTGCGACATTGTGAATGACTGTCATTAAAGCAGATTAATAGTTCAACTGCCACATT
>NC_061097.1:12482934-12490434 GCF_015104395.2 Macrobrachium nipponense | reverse complement strand
AGCAAGGTCCTGCAGTAGTATGCCCTGCATCATGCCCTAACCTGACACGGTACCATACTGTCTCTAAGCGGTGTCACGCCTTACGACTTGGCACACCATATCTCCAGCTTTTGTCTAGACGCTGACCCAGGTAGCCTCTACCTAAACCTGCTCTACCTGAGCCCGGACTCTGCCCTGACGTCCACCTTGATGCTCCACCATGAGCCCACCTTAGAAGTTCCTATAGCACTGCTTGAAGAAGGAAGCATCTGCTGTCCTTTGATGAAGCCTGTAAGTGACCCACGTCCTTCTGAAAACACCCTGGCCCTGACTACGCCCATCTTGTCCACAGACTAAGATCCATGCAGCCTGCCCTATTGTGTGCCTTCTCCAGTAGTTCAACAGGGCCACTCACGTACTCTGCCAGCGCTAATCTTGGGTTGAATCCCAGGATACCAGCGAGAGGAAGGCTTGGTTACAGTGCTCCACATAGTGGAGTCAGTCTTATGAGTGCCATGGGGCCGACTAGCGCTCCTGCGATCTTAATCTCTGATTAACCTTATAATAATAACAATAATTCATTTGCATGTAACAATACGTTTGCATTCATCCTTGAGGTAAGCTAATGTTTTCTATAAAAGGTTCTTTTACACTTTCTGTTTCATAGCCTTGCATGCCCCCTCTAAGTCAATTTTAGAGTGTCTGACAAGGTGTTGATTAGGAATACAGTCAAAATTTTAATTTCTCAGATTTTCTTAAAAAGCCTGGCACGCAGAATATGATAGTATATAATATATATATATATATATATATATATATATATATATATACATATTATATATATATATATATATATATATATATATATATATATATACATATATATCATCGATGCAAGGTGAAGGACAATCCTTTATTCCCATTATTTGTACTTTATTGTCGCGACGTTTCAAGACAAGACATAAAAGTCCCATTATCAAGCTAAAAAAAAGATAAAACAAAAGTTAAAATCATAAACTCGAATACATACTAAAAGTTTAAAAAGATTTTAAAATTATAGGCCAATCTCCTAACGAACATCATTTTAGCTATTTTAGAATCACTTTTTCATTAAACAACTCGTTCCGCAGTTAAACACCCAGTCTTCCTCAACACCTCTGTATCTCTCGTGACTCGTGAGTTCAAGTCGAAGCTGACCCGGCCCGAATTGTCACTCGGTCTGTGCTTTCAGCACCTTATGGTATTGACTCCTCCCTACTCTTGTACTTGCTTTTTATATTTGTAAACTTTTTAAACTTTTAGTATGTATTCCGAGTTTATGATTTTAACTTTTGTTTTATCTTTTTTTTAGCTTGATAATGGGACTTTTATGTCTTGAAACGTCGCGACAATAAAGTACAAATAATGGGAATAAAGGATTGTCCTTCACCTTGCATCGACTGATGTCTACTGGTTGATAGAACCGCCTTCAATTTTCACTATACATAGTTATATATAAATATGTATATATATATATATAATATATATATATATATTTATCTATATATATATATATATATATATATATATATGTATATATATATATATATATATATATATATATATATATATACTATATATATACATAAATATATATGTATATATATATCTATAATAGATATATATATATATATATATATATATATATATATAAAACATATATACATAGTATATATATGTATATATATATACATATATATATATATATATATATATATATATATATATATATATATAATAGATGTAGTGTCTATACATCATTGTCATTCATATTTTTGCATGCTGAATCGTGAATACAACTGTAGTGCAGGAAACTTCTGTATTAGCTATTACACACTGGCACAAGGCTGACATGGAGTACATCAAACAACCCCCCTACACACACACGCACACACATACACAGCACCATTCACAATAATCTTCCACAATCCTCACGCTTCCTGGATACTAAGACACTTTCTTCGCAATACGTCTTTCACATCATCTGTTACACCAGTTCTAGGTTTTCCTCTCCTCCTCTCTCCTACCACTTCTGAATTACAAACGCTTCTCATCACGAATTATCGTCGTCCATTCCTTGCAATTGCCCAAGCCATCTCAAAATATTTATCCATGCTTTCATCTTTTCTAACCTTTTACCACTTCTTCATTTCACCTTCTTTCTCGTCTTTTCAATTATTTTACCCGCATCTATTACACAAACATATATCAAAATCTTCAATCGTTTTTCTTGCATTGGCATTCATTATTTACACTTCACTCGCATAACAGAGTTAGGCTCAGCAATCCTTTCATACATTCCTACCCTGACTTCCACAAACAATTCAAGTCTCAAGTCTTTTGCACACACGCTGCCCATTTTCCGGGGCACCTGCTTTGTGACTCACCTCTTTCCTAATTATACAATTTGCCATCTATTATATTATCCTTGGCTGCCTTTCTGTGTCTGTGTGTGGGTGGCTGCCTGTCTGTGGCTATGTGTCTGTGTGTGTGGCTGCCTTTCTGTGTCCCTCCCCTCCTTGCCCTTCACCTCTTCCGTCCCCTTCCCTCTCCTCCCCCCTTCCCCCTCTTTGTTTACACAGACATGCACTGTTCTTGCTCTACTAGTCCTTTAGACTTCTTCCTTTCATTCTCAATGAAACTCCAAACATATACCTTCTCTTTCCATTTTCTAATTCATGATCCATTTGTTCATTAGCCTTTCTCTTCATTCTCTCCTCTTCTTCCATTACATTGTTTCTTTATCGGGAAATTTTATTCTTTGCATTCCCGAAATATTTTTTGTTCATTTATCAAACCTTTTGGTCTTCTCATCACACTACTTAATGTTTGGATTCCCCCCGACCACTCTCAGATGTTCCCATGACTCCATCATTGAATCATAAAACACTTATCTACTACTTCCAAGCCTATGTTTTTAACGCTGATTTATATTTCATTCATTTTCTTCATATATGATATTACACTTCCACCTTATCAAACTCACATGTCTTGATCACATTGACAGACACATCTTCAACTGTTCCTTTCCAACATATTGCTCTACTGTTGCCTCAGAAAATAATTAGCAGATTTAATTACAACCACTCCTCTTCTAGTAAATGTATCATTCAACTTCTCTTCCATCTAGTCTATACTAGAACGTTATCTACAAAACTCATCCTCAACATTTCCTTCCGCAGGTACTAATACTCTTTCATGTTCTCCAAACCTAGCAAGATTTACTTTTTCTAAAATAAAATCCTTCTGTTCTCATTCTTTTCCATTCTTGGAGCCTCTTCACTTACGTACTGTTAAAATGTTTTCATCCACCTCGCTTCAATCAAGTCTGAACACAAATCCTTGAACTAACAATTTTGTTAACTTTAACCCAGCCCAGAGCCCCTTTTCACATGCCCCAGGAAGCGCTGAACCATTTGCTTTCTCGTCTTAAACAAATCATTGCGCCAGAAAGAGGTCATTGCTAACCATAACCAAGAAGACGGATATGCCTCAACCAGCGTTGGAATAGATCCATCCACACGATTGTACCCTAGTGTTTAGTCGTTTATGATTGTATGTATGTATGCATGTATATATATATATATATATATATATATATATATATATATATATATATATATATATATATATAAATTTACGTATATATATATATATATATATATATATATATATATATATATATATATATATATATATATCCGCCAACTTCAAGCTGCAGATGTTAAATATTCAATTCGATCTACTTATGAAATAATACCGAAGGGGAATTATAAATGATAGGTGGTTTGTCACATGGGAAATTCAATTCCTTAACGTGACAGCCACTACTCTAGTGACGAGTTTCTTTACTATATGGCTGTCCGAGGTAGAGCAAACTGGATATTAAATGACACTTGATGTTTAGTTTGTTCATGTATAATTCGCACACACACATGCATATATATATATATATATATATATATATATATATATATATATATATAGATAAATATATATAATATATATATATAGATATATATATATATATATATATATATATAGATAGATATATATATATATATATATATATATATATATATTATATATAGATAGATAAATATATATATATATATATTTACTCTATATATATATATACTATATATGATATATATATATATATATATATATATATATATTTATCTATCTATATATATATATATAATATATATATATATATATATTTATATATTTATCTATATATATATACATATATATATATACATATAATATATATATATACTATATATATATATGTATATACTTTAAAAATCAGAGTAGATGCACGACTTCATTAAATAAGCGAATACCACAGGAAAAGAAGTCAGAAATCCCAGCGCTTTCGTCCTTTACTAAGATATTGTCAAGGAGCGAATGAAATACAATTGGGAGGATGAAGGTCTCAGGTACACAACAAGATCAAGAATACCAGATGGTTAATTGTCAAAAGTGTAAAAATTAAAGAGATAATCCAGGATTATCGGATATCACACGGTCACAAACCTAAACAGATTTGACCCATAACCGAAACATTACAAAGTATCTTTACAGTCCAGAACATGTAAAACTGAATTTTAACTTTGTTGCTTATATTTATCTACAACTTTTTTTTTATTATGAATGCATCAGTTTAAATAAACCAAGACTTAAATTTAGAACAGTTAATAGGATGGTCTAAATCTCTCATATGTAAGAATAATGCATTCGATATTTGCCCAGTTCTCACAGAATATTGGTGCTGTTTGAGACGTTATGAGATTTAGATCATCCTATTAACTGGAGTCAAGCAAGAGCCTTAATCCCATGTAATGACACAGTTAAAAGGAATATCATTGAATCTTGTTTCATCAAGTCAAATAATAGAAATGTTCTAAATTTAAGTCTTGGTTTATTTAAACTTGATGCTTTCATAATAAAAAAAAGTTGTAGATAAATATAAGCAACAAAATTAATATATTCAGTTTTACATGTTTTGGACTGTAAAGATACTTTGTAATTTCTGTTAGGGTCAATCTGTTTAGGTTTGTGACCGTGTGATATCCGTTAATCCTGGATTCTCTCTTTTTAATTTTTACCCTTTTGACAATTAACCATCTGGTATTCTTGATCTTGTTGTGTACCTGAGACCTTTCTCTCCAATTGTATTTCATTCGCTCCTTGAAAATGTCTTATAGTCCGACAGATCTAAACTGATAGATTGTTTACTTCCTTGAGAAAAACCCTGTTGCCAGTTCTCTCTTAACCTTTAAATCGTCCCCTTCTTGAGTCCTCAGCCATCTCCCAGGGAGGCAATATTTGGGACAGTACCTAATGAAACTGACCGTAATAAAATCCTAATCCGTAAACTCGATCCCTATTCTATTTGGTTATTACTTTTAAGACTATTTATTTTTATATTTGCTATGACTTATACCCTTATATTTTGCTTCTTATATTACATATTGTATATAATGATGTTTTTCATTAAAAGTAAAAAAAATCGGCAATTGCCATTCAGTATGTATGTCTTATGACATTTTCTTACAATCTTGCCAGTAGATTACTTCTATTTATTCTTTTTTATTGTTTGAATTTTCCGTCTGCCATACTATCCATTTCCTAAACAAGTTTGTAATATTTTGGATTTCATTGCTCTTCATTTTAGGTTTCCCCCCTCATTCTAATTCTCAAGTTATGATTTACTTGAATTTCATTTCCTTTTTCACTCACGGTCTAATGCGTGTAACAATTTTTACTTTTAATAAGGTTGTTGCACATAAACTCATCATTGGGAGAAAAAAATTATTTACAATAATTATCGCAAGAATTGTAATAATATGATTCTATACAAAATGTACATTACGAAGAATCTTCGTCGTCAGATGATCTTACTTTAATAACAGCTATCCTTTTTGCAGCATCGCCTGTTTGCAAGTTTTCGGAATGCTTAACTGCATTTGCCCGTTTCACAGCGTGCTTTCTGTAGGAATAAATTAATTTTCCTACTGACTATTGTTAAAGCAAGAAGCATTTCTTTTTGGCGCTAGAGTTCTCAGCTAGACCGGGCGGTGGGGCTTATACAAAGGGTAGCTTAAGAGATAATTCCTTTAAATTTCATGGTTTAATTGGCTTGGCCCACCTGCATATCACCTGTCAAAGGTAACAGGAAAAGTGGCAACGTTTTTGAAACATCTGTCACGTTTTATAAATGCGATTTTCTCATTTTATTTAAAAATAAAAATTATAATCACAATATGTGAACGCTTAGTCAGCAAAACATGCTATAAAACTTTAAACTACCGATTTATTGATTCATGTGTTACAAAGTAAGGTATTTAAAACTGGATACTGGTAAATGTGGCAAGGCAGGGTTTTTTTACCCAAAGACGAAACACTTGGATTTCTGACTATCATTTTCCTGTGGTATTCGCTTTATATATATATATGTATATATATATATATATATTATATATATATATATATATATATATATGTATATATATATATATATAGATATATATATATATATATATATGTGTGTGTGTGTGTGTGTGTGTGTGTGTGTGTGTGTGTGTGTGTACAAGTATTAAGCCACGAATATAGTTTGATATCGAATTCACTGTACCTTGAAAATAACTTACACACAAAGGAACCTATAGCTGATAGGTGTCAATTTCGGTTGGTCAAAGATACAACCGTGTCGATGTTTGGAAACCAGGCCGATAGCCCATGGTTCAGAACCTAAACGGTGCTACAGCACTCATCAAGAATAATTCAATTTTGTAAGTATTCCAAAGTAATAGTGAACCATACAAGCGATATAATTTTTAGGGGTTGAGAGATCATCTTCTCCATTTATGTCACTAAAAATACAAAGGGAGCTAATACTCCTTTCGACAACTTCCAGTCAGTTATGTGGGCATGATGCAACCAATTTGTGTTGACTCCATGACACTTGCTAAGGCAAATGTATTATGTCTTGGAACTTGATAGTAGTTTCGTCTCCGGGTGCAAAGATGATGAGTGAAATTGCCCTTACTTCAGTGTTCTTAGAGAGGACGGTGGATGTAAAACAAAGGCGTTTTAGTTTTTTGAAAAGAAAACCATTGTGCCATCTTTGTCTGTTCTTCCACACGCTTTTCTGTCAGCAGTTTAACTGTCCGCCCTCAGATTTTAAAAGCTACGGAGCTAGAGGGCTGCAAATTGATATGGTAATCATCCAACCTCTAATCATAAAACATACCGAATTGCAGCCCTCTAGCCTCTGTAGTTTTTATTTTATTTAAAGTTAAAGTTAGCCATGATCGGCGTCTGGCAACGATATAGACCAGGCCACCACCGGGTCGTTTGTTAACGTTTCATGGGCCAGGGCTCATACTGCATTTTACTGAGACCACCGAAAGATAGACTTATTTTCTTTCGGTGGTCTTTATTATACACTGTATAGAAAACTCGATTACACAA
>NC_061097.1:12475434-12477934 GCF_015104395.2 Macrobrachium nipponense | reverse complement strand
TCGTAGTAGTTTACCGGAACATTTGCAATGAATTGCTTTTGCGATAAAAATGTTTTTTTAAAAAAATGACGTGATTTATGGCAGACGTGATTTAGGCTAATGCCTCGGTCACCGAAGTTTTCTCGATTCTTCGCACAGTACGTAAAAGAGGCGACTGGGAGTTTCATAAATATATTCCTCATCCAATTAGCTAGATGAGGAATAATTCAAGCCACTACGCATGCAAGTTCGGTCTCTTCATGACACTCGCTCACTACCACAGGAAGTTATCTTACAATGAATCAGTCTTTTCATTTCAACTGCACACCCAAGGGTGACGATGTAGCATTGTCGCATGGGTAGTACGCTATTGACTGACACTCGACGTTTCCAATATCGTCGGTTTATTGATATAAATACCAAACTATTTATTCAGTAACATATTTGAATACTTATATATGCAAAAAAAACTTCACCCCTTCTTATATCGATAATATACAAACATAAATACACGAAAGACGAGCATGTATCAAACAGTCTACTCAGATTAAACACAGACGAACAATGAGCTTTCAATAATTCTGATTGATCTCATTAGTATAAGGCAGGCTACACAAGATTTTTTACCATACAGACTTTATTATATGCATGGTTTCATTACATGCATATAAAAGATAATCATCATAAGACCAAATTAGTATCCAGGTCTGAAATCTGAACTGTTTACTGCTAGAACATGAATCAAGAACCAATACAGCTAGCCCTGTGCTACGGATTAGGTAATCCAAGTAAAGCTGATGTCAAATACAGAACACTTGTGGATTTAAAAGGAGCCTTTGATAGGCTAACATTGATGTTATATAGGAAACTTGTCAATAGGAGAGTTAAGGGGGCCCTGTTAAGGTGGATTGTTAGCTACTTAAATGGAAGGAGTGCCAAAGTTTGTTATTAGGGATGTAAGTCTGAAGAAACGTCGAATGAATTAGGCACTCCACTAGGTGGTGTACTTGGTCACTCTATTTAATATCTTATTGGATGAGATTGCAACGAATAGTTTTCCAAGGGGAACTGAGGTTATTATCTATGCTGATGATATATTAATCTCGAGATGATGAGACATGGAAGAGTTACAAAATTTGTAGATGCACATGTGGTTAGTTGTTAATAAAGAAAAAAGTAAAATTCAGCCATGGACTGTCAATGGTAACAACTTTGTAATGACTCGTAAATTTTTGGAAAAGTTAACTCTTTTAAGTACCTAAGAATGTATATGGGTTTTAACCAGTAGGGCTCCCTACAAGCGATAACTTGCGAGACTTCAAGTTGAACCATCAGCATTTAAATGTGAATTTGTGATATTTTGAAAATAAATGTTATATGGGATGAAATTTAAAGATGTAAGGTTTTATCTGTCGAAAAACTTTTCTTTTATCTTCAACATTTTTGGAGATATTAGCATTTGAATAGCGTTAGGGTCGGGCTGTTCCGGGCCGCCGCACCGCCAGAAATGAGCCTGTTTTCAGTAAGACTTCGCTTCGCTCGTAATAAGACCATGGATGAAGGCAACCTCTTGAAGAAAGTTTGCTTTACAAGAATAGTGTTATTGCAAGTGTTATCTAACAAAGGTATGGTGTAGGGATAACTGTCTCGAGAATATTTTAAATGAGCACATTGCATTCAGTTATTGACTATGCGACACCTAAGCTGGTAAATTACTCAGAAAGGGAGCTAAGACACTTGGAAAAATTATGCAAAATAAAGCTAAGAGGATTCTTCTGAAATTACTCCACAAGGATACGAGGATAGAGCTCATGAGACCAGAATCAAATGTAACAAGCACTGTAGACACAATCCCGTAGAATGTGATAAGAAGAGCTGGAAAGACGCTGGCTGGAGATGGCTGTTGATAATTGTTCAGGTAATAGAGGTTTCAATGTTAAATGAAAAAACTGTGCAAAGTAATGCTAAAATATATTTCAATGTAATGATAAAATATAATATCTTAAATTACCCAGTCAATTTACGAACATATAGATAAAGTTATCATAATTGGAAAAATTCAATAGAGATAAAGAATACTATCAATATTGGTAAGCATCCCAACTACATAAAAAGGACGTAATGAAATTATTTTATCGATAACCTGCATGAGACAGTGTCACGCATTCCTTTCATTAGGTACATGAGCTAACTTCATTTACTCTGTCACAATTAATAACGAACAGTTCCCACAGTATTAATTTCCATTAAGGTCTCTTCAAATTTACGTAAAATGATGTCACACGAGACATTCAACAGGCTGTCGTTCTACCCATTAAGAAAAATCTGACTCACTCACAGTACATATCCGGACAGGGCCAACATATTCCTTAAGTCTTTGTCTTGACTGACTGATTGATTTAACAGTATCTGATATCACGATAACAAAGGTGTTTTACTTCCAAACAGTTACACACACTTCATCAGTCAGTTTTTCTATTTTGTAGCTAGAAAAAGTTATTTTCTATACCAAGACAATTAA
>NC_061097.1:12397934-12470434 GCF_015104395.2 Macrobrachium nipponense | reverse complement strand
GTTCTTCCTGATAGTGAGTCTGAAACTTTGGAGACATTAAGAATTCTGTGCAATGAAAACATCTATTGATAATATCAATGTAAACCTATGCTTTCAACATGAATAAGTTAATATGACCCATATTTGCTAAATTTTAAATATCTAATTTCGAGAATGAGAAGCCTGAAAATAGTTTCTTGTAAAATCCTCGACATCAGCGATATGTTGATTATTAGTTAATTGTTGATGAAATTAATGTTACATCAAAGTTGAGAGGTAAGTGTGAGCAACGGCCAATGTTAAAATCCTAGACGTATTTACTAATAATATTGTTAAGTTCTGTCAATATTGAGTACAATTATCTCGGAATTAAGGGCATTTGCGCACAAAAATATAATCTGGGATTAGTGAATACATTACTGCATACACAATATCAAATCTGCAACGATTGGGAATCTTATCACAAAACAATAATTTTCCCGTAGTCGATGAAAATTGAAAGAGCCTTTTCTGGTAATATATTCTTGAACAAGTCTTCAGCCACTCCAAAAAAAAATCACTAATTTTTTCGTTTTTTTTTTTTTCGTTTTTTTTTTTAAAGGAATAGAATTAAAAGCTGTACAGAGATAGTGTTTTTGATTCGTAATAACGTGAAATATCGATATAGTTATTATTATTATTATTATTATTATTATTATTATTATTATTATTATTATTATTTATTATTATTATTATTATTATTATTATCTTTTTTTTTTTTTTTTTGCTCTATCACAGTCCTCCAATTCGACTGGGTGGGTATTTATAGTGTGGGGTTCCGGGTTGCATCCTGCCTCCTTAGGAGTCCATCACTTTTCTTACTATGTGAGCCGTTTCTAGGATCACATCTTCTGCATGAGTCCTGGAGCTACTTCAGCCTCTAGTTTTTCTAGATTCCTTTTCAGGGATCTTGGGATCGTGCCTAGTGCTCCTATGATTTATGAGTACGATTTCCACTGGCATATCCCATATCCTTTCTTATTTCTATTTTCAGATCTTGATACTTATCCATTTTTTCCCTCTCTCTCTTCAACTCTGGTGGGGTCCCATGGTATTGCTACATCAATGATGATACTTTCTTCTTGATTTTGGCAATCAACGTCACGTCTGGTCTGTTTGCACGTATCACCCTATCCGTTCTGATACCATAGTCCCAGAGGATCTTTGCCTGATCGCTTTCTATCACTCCTTCAGGTTGGTGCTCGTACCACTTATTACTGCAAGGTAGCTGATGTTTCTTGCACAGGCTCCAGTGGAGGGCTTTTGCCACTGAATCATGCTCTTTTTGTACTGGTTCTGTGCAAGTGTCCGGCATTCGCTTGCTATGTGGTTTATGGTTTCACTTTTCGTATTGCACTTCCTACATATGGGAGAGATGTTATTTCCGTCTATCGTTCTTTGAACATATCTGGTTCTTAGGGCCTGATCTGTGCCGCTGCTATCATTGCTTCAGTTCCTTCTTTAGCTCTCCCCTCTGTAGCCATTGCCAATTGTCATTGCTGGCTAGTTCTTTAGTCTGTCTCATGTATTGTCCGTGCATTGGTTTGTTTGTGCCAGTCCTCTGTTCTGTCTGTCTTTCTCCTGTGTCTGTATATTCTGGGTCTTCGTCTACTTTTATTAGTCCTGCTCTTCCCAGCGCTCGTTAGCCACTCGTCCTTCACTGTTTTTCAGATATTGCCCAGTGCTCCTGTTTTCGATGTTTGACACAGTCCTCTATACTTAGTAGTCCCTCTCCCTCCTTCCTTTCGTGTTATGTATAGTCTGTCCGTATTTGCTCTTGGGTGTAGTGCTTTGTGTATTGTCATATGTTTCCTGGTTTTTTCTGATCTATGCTGCGGAGTTCTGCCTTCGTCCATTCCACTATTCCTGCGCTGTATCTGATTACTGGCACTGCCCATGTGTTTATGGCTTTTAGGCCTTTTATAATTTCCGGCGTTGAGTTCTTTTGACTTGAGTATCGCCTTGAGTCTCTGCATATATTCTTTCCTGATCGTGTCCTTCATCTCTTGGTGTTTTATATCCCCTCCTTCCATTATTCCCAGGTATTTGTATCCTGTCTCATCTATGTGTTTGATGTTGCTCCCATCTGGTAGATTTATCCCTTCAGTTCTCGTTACTTTGCCTTTTGTTTTTGTATGTTGACTAAGGCGCATTTTTCTATTCCAAACTCATCCTGATGTCCCCAGATACAATCCTTACAGTCTGGATTAGGGTATCTATTTCCTTGATGCTCTTACCATACAGCTTGATGTCGTCCATGAACATCAGATTATTATTATTATTATTATTATTATTATTATATCACATATCATCATCATCATCTTGTTAAGGATGTTTCCGTCAGTAATAAAGTGATATTCCTGTATCTTTTGGCCAGGAAGGACACAGTTCTTTTATAGCAATTAGACAAGCTACTTGTTATGCCCGGAAGAAATTTCGTATATGCTACCTAAGTATCAGTATAAAAAGCATGTAGAGACTCTTGCGAAAAAGCATGAGTATAAAAGATCAGATTACTGGATGCGTAAGAACACTACGTAATAACTTTGATATTGACGGATGACTAAACCTGTTGTACTTGAAGATAATTAAGAGATTCTCAATTAAATCTGACACACGGACTTCCTCCGACCAGGGGTGATAAGTCACGATTGAGATGGTATATATATGTGTATACACACACACACACACACACCAACACACACACACACACACATATATATAATATATATATATATATATATATGTGTGTGTGTGTGTGTGAGTGTGTGTGTGCGTGTGTGTATGTGTATCTTCTTTCTCACTGTTATCCCTACATTAAGGGGTCGGTTGCCTGATGCGCCTTCTCCACTGCCTTCTATCAAAGGCATCATCCTCCACCAAACCTCTTCTCTCCATATCTTCCTTCACTTTATCTCGCCATCTAATTCTCTGTCTCCCTCTTGATCTTCTTCCTCTAACAGGTTCCTCCCAAGCCCTCTTCACTCCCTCCTCATTATCCATCCTCAACACTTGCCCATACCATCTCAATCATGACTCTCTTAACACCCATGTAATCTTTACTAAGCCTGCCCTTCTTCTTATTTCATCATTTTCCAGTCTCTCAAGCAGAGATATTCACATAATCCACCTCAGCATTCTCATCTCTGCTCTCTCAAGCTTTACTTGCTCTTTTCTTCTTAGAGCCGATGTTTCTGCTCCATTCATTAACACTGGTCATATCACTGTTATGGATCTCCCCCATGCAGCTTTTATCCTACTGTCAACTTCAGTCTCACATCCTCACTCTTGTCTTAAAGTAGATCCTAAGTATTTTAACTTTACTGCCTGTTTTATAACCAAGCCTCTTCATTCTTGTACTACTATTCTGTCTCTATCTTCCCTACTGCTCAGCAAAACCTCTGTTTTATTTACATTCACCTTTAAGCCCCCCCTCTCTAAAGATTCCTGCCACTCCCCAACCCTTCTCTGTAGGTCTTCCTCATTTTCGGCAGTAATCACCAGATCATTGGCGTACACAATTCCCACAGCTCTCCATTCCTGATCACTTCACTCAACACATCCATGACCAGCACAAACAAAAATGGGCTTAATGCTGACCCCTGATGTAATCCAACACTAACTTCAAAGTGTTCTGTTTTCCCAACTGCGGTTATCATTTTTGTGCACATTCTTCTATATATCATCTCAACCAGCTTAACAACTTTTCTGTGACTTTCCTTTTCCTTAAACGCAAAAACATCACTTCTCTTGGGATTCTATTGTATACTTTCTCTAGGTCTATGAATACATAATAGAGCTCCTCTAGCATCTTTTCCTGTAGCTGTTTCACTATGAAGATGGCATCTAACATCGCTCTTCTCCTCATGAATCCAGCCAGCTGTTTTCCGATCTTTACAATCTCTCTTAATCTCTCATCCAGTACTCTCTCTAAAACTTTCAATCCAAGTCCTGTTAGTTTAATTTCCCTATAGTTACCACAATCTATGACATCTCCCTTCAGCTTGATATATATATATAGATATATAATATATATATATATATATATATATATATATATATATATATATACCATTAGACTCTCCTCCCAATCCCTTGGCAATTCTTCCTCTTCACATTTAGCTTTTAATAAAACCAGCATCCATTTCTCCCCTTCTGTACCTAGCAATTTGAGCATTTCAAATTGGAACTTCGATGGACCTGGTGATTTACCATTCTTCATATACCTTAATGCTCTCTTCACTTCTGTATCCTGTATCTCTCTCACTGGTCCCTCCACCCTCTCTCATTTTCAGTATTTAACAGTTGTTCAAAGAACTCTCTCCATCTCTTCTTAATGTCTTCCTCCCTATACAATATATATCCATCACTATCCTTGATGACAACCAATCTACCCACATCCTCTCTCTGCCTTTTCCTCAAGTTTGAAATTTTATAGATATCCTTTTCTCCTTCTCTTGTTCCTAGTCTTTCATTCAACTGCTCCGCTGCCCTTTCCACACCGTACCTACCCTCCTTCTCACCAGTCTTTCCCCTTCTATGTACCTTTCTTCTGCACCTTGTGCATGCCTTACTTTCCAGTCCTTAAATGCTTTTGATTTTTTTAAATTGATTCCTGCACCTCCCCATTCCACCACCACCACTTTTCTCCTCTCGACTCCATATCCGCTGGTTCTTCCCACCAGTTCCTTTGCTTCCCCCACACATATGTCTCTCATGTCTGCCCAGATATTGTCCACTCTATTACCCTGTCCAAATTCTACGTTCCCCCTTTCCAAATTGCTCCCCCTTTTCTCCTTTAAGGTCCCAAATCTTAATTCTAGATCTTCTCTTTCTCTTCTTGGGTTTCCTATCTCTCATTTTAAAATCCACCACCTCTAACCTAACCTTTGAAATTTGTCACATTGCTTTTGTCGTCTCCTCTAATCAGGATGCAATCTATTTGGCTCTGCACTCCTCCACTTTCATATCTTATCAAGTACTTATCTAGCTTTTAAAACCATGTGTTCATACAGGGCAATTAAAAACTCTGAGCCATCTCTAATTAATAATCCCCATTTTCATTTCTAATTAAAAAAAACATGGCCTCCGTGTACCCCCTCATACCCATCTCTTCCCTTTCTCATGCTCTTGGCAACCCATCTGAAAAGCATATGCTGATATTATATATACTACCTTGTCCCCTATTATTATTATGGAATCTTTAAAAGCCTATCATTTACTCTCTTTACTTCTACCACTTTTTCCTTCCAGTTGTTACTTACTATAATTCTAACTCTATTTCTTCCCTCTCGTGACCCACTGTAATACAGCTTATACCCATTACCTTTCTCTCTAGTTCCACTCCCTTTCCACCTAGTCTCCTGCACACACAAGAAATCTATCCTCCTACTCTCCATCACATCTACGAATACTATCTCCCTCAGTTTACCTGTTAGAGTACCTACGTTCCACGTACCTGCTCTTATCTTCCACTCTTTCACTAACTACACCACCAGGAAAATAAAACACTGGGTCTAAATCCCGACCTTTTTAGTCTTTCTGTCGAAGACATTTTCCCAGTGGAACTTGAATATTTACATCTGAAATGTGGGAAAGGTTGAAACCATTATACTCATTAATGCCCGTGGTTAGGCACTCTACAACTCTGTTAATCTAAGTGGGCTTCCTCCTGCCCTTTTCATTACATATTTATTTACCAATTAATTGATCGAGTTGACACATGCCTTGTAAACTTCTACCACTGAGTATCGGTCCCCCAGAAAATGTCTTAGATATGAAAACAAAACCAGTCAGGATTTACACCTAGAATTTCATCTTACTTGGATATATCATGCACATGTCAGTGTGATTATAATCATACACAGACGCATTACAAGCTCACATACCATTTAAGGGCCATCTGTTCACTATGTCCCCAATAATAATAATAATAATAATAATAATAATAATAATAATAATAATAATAATAATAATAATAATAATAATATTAATAACAATAATAATAATAATGATAATAATATAATAATGATTTGTTTCGAATATAAATTCATTATATAATAATTTACAAAAAATAGTGGTGCCAAGAGGCTACATTTTGATTTACCATTACACACAAAGTTACAGAAAAAATATAAT
Organism: Macrobrachium nipponense; assembly: GCF_015104395.2. Classification (NCBI taxonomy): domain Eukaryota; kingdom Metazoa; phylum Arthropoda; class Malacostraca; order Decapoda; family Palaemonidae; genus Macrobrachium; species Macrobrachium nipponense. The sequence goes on along the minus strand of NC_061097.1, from coordinate 12,464,278 downwards.
TAACGCAACCAAAGTGGGAATGTGTCTCTTGCCAATAAACATAAAAAAAAAACTTTAAAAAGGGTCATACAACCAGATCTAAAAAGCGTGTATAGACAAACTCAAAACCAACCATATTATTCCCCATCTAAGTAGTAAACATACTGCACAAAATCATCTCAGATATAGAACATAAAAAAAGAAGCAATTTTACCTATCGGTAGTGTATTCTGTGCCATTCGCCATGCAATTTAAATGTTAAAGACGCATCACTGTCTTTTAGCACTCGTATCAAAGCATTATTTGATTTCTCTACTCTCTGGTTTGAACTAAATACTGTATGGCGCCGGATAACATCAAGGCAAGGTAAACCCAGTGTTACAAAAACTTGGGAAGTGCTATTACTTCAGGCGACCCCCATTAGCCTCCTTAATATCATTATGACACAATCTTAGTTTTCCTAAAGTTTCTTGTGTGTATTTATACCATAACGAAGAACAATAGATTGTCGTACAAAAGGTTTTAAATAATTGAACTTTAGTTTCAACATCACAGAAATTAAATGTTCTAATAAGCATATTCCCTCTTACACAGAGCTTTCGATGCTGTTGTGCAATACCTTCATTATTTTTATTGTTACTTGTAACTATGTGGCCCAGATACGAGAATGAATTTACTCATTGTAAAGAAGTCATTTTGCAAAGAAATTTTTAGGTGTTTCTGCATTTTGTTGTTGCATGCACACAGTCTTGCTGGTGTTGTATAATATACTACACGGACGCTCACACGTAGGGGAAAAGGGAGGCCACTTGCCACCCCCCCACACCCCCCCCCCCCGCTCCCTGAAATCCTTGACTATAGGAGCTTACAGTTCCTTTTCAAATGAACAATGACTAACTTGGAAAAAATGTATTACATTTAACTATATCACTTTGTTAACCTTCCATAACAAGGAATACCTGAGCGCGACAGGGATTTCTAGTTGAGGTAGTTGGGTGGTAATAAGGCTTCACGGTGCGTCCTGAATTTGTTGGTTCGATGTAGCTCGATGTATAATATATATATATATATATATATATATATATATATATATATATATATATATATATATATCATTTGTGTCCCCACCCCCTGGAAAATATGCTGCGGGCGCCATTGATAATAGATCATGTTCCAAGGCAAAGTCTTTACAACTTTTCAGAAGTTTTCGAAGTACCCTAGCAGTGGGAACGAGAATAACGAGCTAAAATTATTAAAAGCAACATCCCCGATGTGACATCCTATTCCGGAACCAGCCAGTCGAATATTCAGGTCGTCTACATAAACGTTAAAAATGGTAGGGTGACAAATGCCTCCCTGTCTCTAGCCATTACTGCTACCGAAGGAGCTGGAGAATTGATCATCCCATTGAACAACAAATTTTGAAAGTTAAACCAATAGGCAAGTAACCTGACGTAACATTTCGGTACCTTTCGGCAAAACAGTTTATCAACAGTTTCTAGTAGTTCACCCGATCAAATGCTGCGTTGGAATCTAATCAACATAAAAATACAGGCGTATTTTGTACGTGGTAATAATCGATAAAATTTTTAAAGCATAAACACATTTCTGTGCCAATGACTTATGGGGTGGAAGAATATTAACATTATACATATAAATATATCTGATGCTATATATATATATATATATATATATATATATATATATATATATATATATATATAGTGCTAAAAATAATAACAGAACATTTGTTCCCTTCATGGGGACCACACGTTCCTTACAACATAACCTCTAAGTTCCAGTCAAGAACTTCCAGATATGTGATTATGAATCTTGGTTGCAGAGGAATGGTGAAGGTGAGGTGTGAATGAGCAAAACGGTAAGAGAAAAGGGACAGGTAGAAGGGAAATGGAAAAGTAAATGTGGGATCAAACTAGTACCCAGGGAAAGGAGAACTAAGAAACATTAATCCCAAAGGAAATTTGTATCGAAATGAGATACTTCTGATCCCTCAGTGATTACACATCTTAGGGATTTAGTGGTTACTTGCCAATCCGTGTTGGAATCTGTATGCTCACTTCTCCAACTTTTTCCCTCCTTTAGTGAATTTACCTCTGCCTATATTTTATATTCTTAAGTAATTTGTCTTTTAACATTCGTCTTAACGTCTATATCATGTCGATGTTGTCTTGATAGTTTTGATGTCTTGATCTGTCGAAATCTTTATGCTCTTTCATTCATATATATATATATTATATATATATATATATATATATATATATATATATAATATATATATATATAGTTTAAATTATTATATATTAAATAATTCGTTTTTAATTTCATTATAATTTAATATATATAAATATTAATTCATTAATTCTATATATAATATAATATATGAATTCATGAAAATTACTATTATAGCTTGATTTAGTGCCCGCAATATTGTCTACAGAATACAGAAATGAAGTTAATAGTAATGTCGTGACATTTATGTATTTCTGAGGATACAGAACCCTGACTGACAAGTGTTAAAGTAGGACTGGCTTCAAAATTCATTTGGGTAGAATTGACAATATAATCTCAAGGGACAATAAATGTATAGAATATAGTAGAAATCCACACCTGACAGGTGTCAGAGAGGCGACGCGAGAAAAATCATTATTCCTACTGACCCCGCATTTTGCTCACAAACTTTATAATCCTTTGTTTTCCACACTTCTCTACTGCCTTCCTTGATATTTAAACATTTTATAAATTTCTTTTTATTTTATGGGATCGAGATTATACATGATCCTACTTTGACACCTGTCGGCAGAGGATCTGCTTCATAAAAACATTGTGTATGTTCAAAGGCACTGTCTCCATGTTATATACATTTGTGATTTGTAATATTTCGTATAAGTCTTTCGTTAATGGCTTACAAAAAAAGTAGAAACCGGTCAGGACCTACACCCCGTATTTTATTTTTCATCTGTTATAATGTGATAAAAACATTACGTGTTGAAGTGATTATTCTCACACACACACACACACACACACACATATATATATATATATATATATATATATATATATATATTATATATATATATATATATATGTGTGTGTGTGTGTGTGTGTGTGTGTAATATATATGTGTGTGTGTGTGTGTATGTATATATATATATAGTATATATATATATATATATATATATATATATATATATATATATATATATATATATATATATATATATATATATATATGTAGCACGATGGAACACGTACTTGAGAATATCCTTAAATCCACGGTTGAAAGGTAAGTGAAACATTTTCAAGTTCACACTGAATATAATGGAATTTGACAGGCCTCTTTATACAAAAACAGAAAGAGGGGCGGGGTTACAGTTTATTAACCTGAGCGGGATGTTCTTTCAGCAAAAGAGATAAGGAAAGAGGATCAAGGTATAATTTTGTTTGGAGATTTAAATTCCTTTTTGACGTGGCTTCGATAAAGATGGACTCCAATAGATTCCTTTTTCGGTGATCTTTGACCATCCAGATTATCCAGGAATTATCCCAGTTAATAGCATGGCCTGTCTTAAGCCAATGATCCGCAATGCCATTATTTGTTAATCCTCTCGAAATGTCATATTTGCGCTGAGAGCATCTTACCTTAAGTTTCTTATTACATTCTCGAAAAATGAATACAGATACATTATTATTTGAATTTGGAGGGCTATTCTTAATCAGTTTATTTCTCAAAATATTATTATATTTAAATACTGAGTTAACATCAATAGTTTTTAAAATGGGTACAGCAAGAATAAAATTAGGATGAAATGGTATACAGAGAATATTCTTAAATTCTTTGTTAATACTGACTGGATTGTAACACGTCTTTTTTTGCTTTATTTTCACAAAGTTCCAAAAAATATGGACGGTAACATAATGAATCTCCTATTTTATCAATAATTTCAAACTCATCTTCTAAGAATTTTGGACTACAAATTCTAAGAGCTCTGAGATACATATTGGAAAATGTTAACATCTTAATTTGTTTAGCAAGGTTAGAGTAAAATTGAATATATGACAAGTTGTTGGTGGGTTTCCTATATAAATTACTTTAAAACTCAAATTGGTGTTATTTCTAATAACTAAGACATCCAAAAAGGGCATACAATTATCTTTTTTATATTCTATTGTGAATTTTATGGAGGGTACAAGATTATCAATTGTATGTAGGGAATCAGGAATATTTACATTTTCTTTTAAAATACAAAAACAATTGTCTGCATATCTAACCCAAAATACATTAGAAAATAAATTTCTTGGAATAAGTCTAGATTCAGAAAATCCCATGTAAATATTAGACAACAGTAGAGAAATATCTGATTCTAGATTATGCGAGTCCAAATGTTGTGATAAATATTGAAGTAAGTCTTCAATAAGAACTTTAGTGAATGAAGATGTTACACCAAAACTGGTTAATTTGTCAGTACGGGATAAATCAATATGGGAGTCTACCACAAAAATCGAGAGTTTTGTAAATGGGAATTTGAAATAGTACCCAGGATATGTTATAGTAATTTAACTAGATATTTGGAAACTTTATAGCTAATAGACCCGGTTGAACTGATAATGTGACGAATAGAGAAGTCTCTTTTGTGCGTCTTGATTAATCCGTACATGTAAGGTAAAGATGGGCCGATTGTCGCCACTTTCTCTTTTATTGAACTGAATTCCTTTAGTATAGAGTTTATTTTAGAATTGAAACTTTTTATGACATCAGCTAATGGGTCTTTCCGTAGCTTTTTGTAAGTACTAGAGTCAGAAAATAAGTTCTCAATTTTTTTCCACATAACAATTTTATCCATTACTACAAAACAACTGGATTTATCAGCTTTAGTGATATGCAAATTTTTGCCTTTCTTCGTTTCTTGAATTGCAGCGATAAACCTTTTCGGGAAATTCACTATTTTATTAGGTATTCGAAATAATCCGAAAAAAAGTCCTTTAACTAAATTCATTGACGGTGATATACTTGTGTTTTTCTTTTCTAGTTTGGATATCTCTGAAATGATGCTTGTGAACGAAACCTCATCACTAATGTCACACGATAAACCATAACCTGAAGCACATTTAAGATTCTGGTTCAGTTCTTTGCTTGAAAGAATTATTACACAATCCATCTTACGTTTTTATTCAGTCCACGTTTATCTCATGACTTTTCTGATTGTGTATGCAGGAGATGCACTGGTTTCTTTGAATCTAAGATTATTAAAGATTTGGTTCAGTAGCACTGTTCTCCAGTCTAAGGGAATCTTGTTCATAAAATTAAATCTATCATTTCTCAGTTTCTTGAAAATAATAAAGTCAAGCCTTTTTGTATTTTATATATGTTTTCTGAGGGAGATCAAACATAATTCATTGAAAGGAGATTCACTGTCCACTCGTAATCGCTTAGGTAATAATGACTTTAGGATCACTTGCTCTTGCAGACAATTTTGCAGGAATTTTCTTCGTAGCCGAGTACGATTTGCTTTAATAGAGTCCGATGGAAATTGAAGAGAATATCCGCTAGAAAAGGGAACAGAAGTAGAAAGTTTCTCGTGGCATCCATATACAATGTTACACGAAGGAACGGGGACTTGAGAATATCCTTATATACACGGTTGAGAGGCAAGTGAAACAGGGACCTGGAACAAGTACTTTCGTAGTATATTCTACATTTTCAAGTTCACACTGAATATAATGGAAGTTGACAGGCCTTTATATACAAAAACAGAAATAAGGGGCGGGGTTACAGCTTATTAATCTGTATATGTATGTATGTATATATATATATATATATATATATATATAACATATATATATATATATATATATATATATATATATATACATATACGTATATATACATCGAGCTACAAATGTCCTTTAATATCTAATTCAATCTACCTCAGAATTAATATATTTTCATATATGCTTAACCGAAGGAGAATTTTATTAGGCGATAATAGAATTATCGGCGCCCAGCCGCGAACGTAGGACACCATACAAATCCAGAACTGGTATTATAAACTATATATATATCAATATATATATAATTATATTATATATTATATTATATATATATATATATATAGTAATATATATATGTATATATATATATATAATATCATATATTATATATATATATATATATATATATATACATATGATATATATATAGTATATATATTATATATATATAGATAATTATATATATATAATATATATAAATATATATACTTATTATATAATATTATATATGCTTTATATATATATACTATATCTATTTATATATATATATATAGATATAAATATTATATATATAGAGAGAGAGAGAGAGAGGAGAGAGAGAGAGAGAGTATAAATAAAGGCAGAAGCCACTCGATGTCTTTTACTTCGTTGAGTCGAAAGATCTCGCATCACTCCACTGTTTCACTTTCCTTCGTGACTTCTACCTTTATTTATATATTCATCACGTTACAAATTTTCGTGATTTAATTATTACATATACAGATATTATATTTTGTGATATATATATATATATATATATATATATATATATATATATATATAGATATATATATATATATATATAGAAAAAGAGAGAGAGGTAGATATATATGTAATAGTGTGGCACAGTGTTGTTATTACAAAAGGCAATAACTTAATAATACTTAAGAAAAAGGCACGAAACGGATAATAAGAGAAGAAAAAGGAACGGGAATAAGATAATGATTTTTCTTAGCGAAGGGATTTTGTTACTCCAAACATTAGGCTTTTAGCCATTAGACATCTGGTTTTTCATCTCCCTCAAAAAGCCTCTGTCCGTACCAGCGATTAGTGACCAACAAGAGATTATGGTCGAATATGCCCAGGCATATTCGAGAATCCGAACTACTCTCATTAGCGCCCTATGGACTAATCACCGTTCCCTTCGTGAACAGGTCAGAGAGAGCCATCTGGCATACGTTAAAAAGGAATTCTATGACCCGTTGTTAGAAAGAGGGAAGTACCAAATTCTTAAAAGCTCCACCCTTCCAAAGGTAGGCCTCTAGTACTGACGAATCAAAAGCCAAGAGTGTTGGTCATAAGACAGCCCAAAAGGAGTATCAACGAATGACCTATGAGGTTACCAAGGGATACGCCCCTAAGAAGCCAGGACATCAAGAAGGAGGCGTATACAAATTCACAGCCTACGAATCATTGTAGAAGGTATGACAGGATGGCGGTTTGTATACAAGTTTGCAGCCACTAAGGCACCAGAAGCTCTTTTAGAAGAAGCCACACCCAGTCGGAATCCAAAAATTCAAAGGCGGGTGCTAAGGAGATTTCATCCTATTAAAAAGGCCAGACAGAGAGAGAAGAAAGCAGAGAGAGCAGAGAAAAAAAGGGGAACAGAAGAAGTCAAGAGAAGATAACGACAAAGAGGGGAACGAGGGGGGAGAGAACGAGTGGTGCAGCAGCCGAACAGAGAAAGACAGAAGAATCCCCAGAAGAAGAACAGGTGCAAAAGTGTGGGTGTGCGAAGCAATCAAAGACAGTGAAAGAGACAATCAATACTCAGTAAATTTCCCTAAATTTCCCTGTTGGCCTATAGACTCGTAATTGCAACAAGTGCCAATTAAGTTTTATCAGTCCAAGAGCCCAGTAACTCAGAAGGTGGAAAACATTTGTAAGAACCCCTAACGAAGAATAAACTTAATGCAAAGAAACATATCAATTAATTTCTCATCCAAAATTAGAACCCTTTTAACGAATTCCAGATTAAGAACATTGAGCAAGACAAGAAGAATTTATATAAGCCTAATTCCCCAAAGTACAGCCTCCACGGCGCACGTTACCTTAGAGCTGTGCAATGAAAGTAAGTACCCTCACAGACTAATTGGTGGCAGAGCGACGGGATACGATGAGATAAAGATTGATATAGTGACAAGATTAATTGATGTCGAGCGGTAAGGATAGGAAGAGACAAAAGAGACAGCAAAGAAATGGTGGTTAGTGACGTGATACGAAGACACGAATGACAGTTAAAAACAGCGGCAGCGAAACAGAATCAAAAGTTTAGCGTCGGCATAAGAGATTTCAATCCATTCACGCCACTCGAAAAAGAAAGTTCTCCCCCAAAGACAGTTATCAGTGCTTCCCCAAATACAAGGACAGTTAGCGAGTCGTAACAATAAAAGCGCTCCAAAAAAAAAAGCCACCCACACTCCACGAAGAAAAACTCCACTCCGAAGAACAAGAACAGTCGTTCCACTAGAAGAACAAGATGTCGAAAGCGTGAAGAAAAATATCAAGAGGAAAGAAAACGATCCCGAAAACGCATCCGTCAACGCAATCCTGCTCTGAGAGGAAAGAAGAGAGAGAGAGAGGTCCCCTTTCCCGAAGAGAAGAAGAGAGAGAGAGAGAGGGGGAAACAACACATCATTCAACGCGCTGGTAGGCGAACGCAAGCGGTCAGACGTAGCCCCGGATGTCGAAGACGACGAAAGAAGTTAAGTCCAAATAAATGTCCCCACACTTACATAACATTAAACTTTATTAAAAGTAAATTACGCGATTAACATTTCAGTTAGACAATTTCTGGTATTTCAAGTTTAAAAGATTTTCACTCTGACCTTTTTATTTTGGCACGAAACCTTACGATAGTTCGTATTACTATTATAACTAATCAGCTACTAAGACCTTTTCCCGAACATTTGTATTTACTAACCAATAACTTTAAATTTTAATTTGAATTTTGATTGTGTCATTTTATGTTGTTTTTTGTGATTTCGGTTGTTTTGTGATTTCTTGTACTTTGTTTTTTTTTTGTTTTAGTATTTGCTTTTTACTTGTTACGTCGAATGAATGTTTACTTGTTTTTATTTTGTTTGTTTTAACAAGGGTAATTCACGGGAGGTCTCTCGTTAGCGTACACTTTACGGTCAGTTCAGTATCGTTTTACCAGAACTGTTAAGAGGGTTTTTGTTGTTGTTTAAGAATCGCTTACCGATAACGTAAGACTTTGAGAATATTTCTGGGGAAAAATCTTATATTTTTTTTGGTGATCGAATACTTTAGTATTCGATTGACTATTAGAAATAATAGTCAATCTCCCCCAGTTAGAGGAAATAGGGATTCCGTCCCAAATAGATATGCTAATCAAACAGCAAGCATAGGTTATCAATCAGTTCAGTCAATGTCAGACGACGCAATGGGAAATGGATCTTCCTCTATAACAGAGAGAACGTCCGGAATGTCAAGGCTAAGTCAAGCTACACAGGTTAGCAAAGTTGATGTAGGAAATGAATATAATTATAGACCATTATTTCCCGCACATGTCGGTCTAGAGAAACCTATTATTACATTCTTTGATACAGGTAGTCCTAAAAATATAATGTCAGAAAAGGTGTATCGATTGTATTTTTCTCACTTAAGTTTGAACACAGCAGTAGACTGTAGAATCACAGACGTCCAGGGTAATGATATCCACGTAATTGGACAGTTAGATTTTCCATTTAGGCTAGGAAGAATTGCTCTAAGAGAAAATGTTCTGGTAGCCAGAGATATACAATTAGCTTTTGCTCATTTGCTGATAGGTTATCCAACTATGGCTAGACAAGGGATAAGCATTGATGCCCCTAGAGAACAACTAGTGATTAACAACGGTCGTGAGATTTCTAGAATACCAATATGCAAGTTAATTTAAAGAACCCAGACTACAGAGAATCCCACACTGAAAGATATCTTAAAGAAGGATAAGACAGAGGGAAGATATCCAGAATGCACCACGAGTTCACAACAGATCATTAACCTCTTAGAATCAAATCAATGCACTTATTTAAAGTTAGAAAGGGAATTAAGACTTAAACCAGGAGAAAGTACTTGGGTAGAATGTACAGTAAATCCAATTTTTGAAGGGAAGGAAATTCTCACGCTTACTGAAAAGTCGCAAGTAAATGGAATACATTATTCTTCTAGTTTACATGAAGTCAGACAGAGCAAAATAGCTTTACAGATTACAAATAACAGAGGAGGAAAGGTTAAGTTAACACCAGGTACAGAGATAGGCCTAGCAGAAGTATACTCCATACCTATACGAAATGTAGAAAGGGAAACGGTAGCCGCGATCCGTAAAGGAAATGAAAATTGTGCTCAGGACATAAAACTGAGAAGAGCTAAGATAGGATCTCATTTAAAGGACATTAAGGAAAACCATGTTAGAGAAGAATTCATAGACTTACTGTGCGAATATAATGATATAGTCGCTCTAGACGGCGACACCTTGGGAAATACACGCGAAATAACGCACAAGATAGACATTCCATCGAACACAAAGCCAATCTACATACCAGCCTACAGAGTAGCACATTCCCAGAAGGAGATCATTGAAAGAGAAGTACAAAGAATGAATAGGCAAGGAATAATAGAACCATCTAAATCCCCATGGTCTTTTCCACTTTTGCTAGTTCCTAAAAGGGACAAAACTTATAGAATAGTTGTGGATTTCAGAAAATTGAACCAAATTACTGAAAATGATCCTTATCCAATGCCGTCAATGCGAGATCTTATCGCCACTATAGGGTCCAAGAGATACTTCACCACTATAGATTTATTGCAGGGATTCTTGCAAATCCCTCTAGACGAAGAAAGTAAACCTTTGACTGCTTTTTCCACTAGTAACGGCAGATACCAGTATGTAGGAATGCCTTTTGGTCTAAAGTCAAGCCCGGTAACTTTTGTAAGATTAATGGATAAAATTTTGGGCGATTTACTAGGCAAGGACGTACACTGTTACATAGATGATTTGGTAATAGCAACAGACACTATAGAGGAACACATAGACTTAGTCAGAGAAGTCCTAAAGAGATTAAGAAAAGCCAACCTGAAGCTTAAATTAAAGAAGTGTAACTTCCTTAAAAGGAAAATAGACTACCTTGGGCATACACTAAAGGAAAAAGGCGTAGAAGTAAACGACTTAAAGATTAAGTCAATCAAGGAATATCCTACACCTCAGTGCAAGAAGGACATAAAGTCATTCTTAGGTTTAGCAGGTTTTTACCGCAAGTTCATAGGGAACTTTGCAGTCATATCAGCTCCACTAACTGAACTTTTATAGGAACACGTCTCATTTACATGGACAGACAAGCAGCAAGAAGCATTTGATGAATTGAAGGAAAGATTAACACATCCCCCAGTGCTTAGCTTCCCAGACTTTGGCAAAGAATTCTTTTTAGCCACGGATGCAAGCCACATTGGTATAGGAGCATGTTTAATGCAAAGACAAGATAATAAGTATAATGTCATAGCTTATTACAGTAGGAAATTAAAGCCCTCAGAAGTGAACTACTCAGTAACAGACCTCGAGTCTCTAGCTATAATAGACGCTTTAAAGCATTTCAGATATATCATTTTTGGTTACAAGATAACCGTGTTCACGGATCATTCAGCCGCAGTAGAAATGCTAAAGAACCCTAATTTTTCTGGACGAAGAGCCCGTTGGTTCATGACAGCCCAAGATTATGATATAGAGGTGAAATATGTCCCTGGGAAGACGAAAATGGTAGCAGATGCATTATCAAGATATGTGTCACAAGGTGATAGTATAAATATGATAAGTCAAGAAGAAAAAAAGAATGAAACAATGTGCAGTGACGTAAATGTACTCACCATGCATTATACAGAGGAGCTTTCCCGGCAAAATTTCATAAAGGAACAAGAAAGAGATGAAGATATAAGGGAACTGTTCAAATACGTTAGAAACGAAAGAAAACACAGCCAACAAGAATTAACCGAACTAGGTAGGAAGGTTGGATGCCCCACAGATGCATTAACGGACATAGATGGCGTATTAATTTGAATGTGCCACGAATATGACCCATTTGGTCAATTTCTAGGTGTACTGCACAAAAGATTAGTACCTAAGAGTCTAAGAAACAAGGTCATTGAGCTAATGCACGATGATGACATGAGAGCTCACCCAGGAAGGGATGAGACAATTAGATTAATCCAAAGAACTTTCCATTGGAAGGGAATTCACAAGGATGTTAGTAATTATGTGAAGAGCTGCAATACATGCAACAGCTACAAGGGAAGAACAGACAAGGAAGTACCACTAGGGAAATACCCTATCCCACAGACTCCCTTCGAAAGAGTATCCATTGATCTTATCACTAATCTTCATACCACGAGTAAAGGGAATAAGAATATACTAGTATGTATCGACGCGCTCACGAGATATACAGAGTTGGTACCACTAACTAGTAAAAGTGCCAAGGATTGTGCAATCGCTCTCTTTGATAAGATATTTTGCAGATATTCTGCCCCACAGCTCATTATTTCTGATAATGGGACCGAGTTCAACAACTCGTTAGTTCAAGAAATTTGTAACGCCTTTAAGGTAGAAAAGGTAGCGATACAGCCGTATCACCCAGCTAGCAATGGCTTGGTAGAAAGGAATAACAGGAAGGTTTTAGACGTATTACGTCACACAGTAGGACAGGATCCTGACTGGGACGTCAATTTACCTTTAGTCCAATTATCATTAAATGCAAGGCATCATACGAGTATTCGTGCAACTCCCATAAAAGCTTTGATGGGATATGAACCCAGATTACCTTATGCATGGCTGAATCAGCCAATACAGCCTAATTACTCTGAAGATATCATGAAGATAAGAATCGGAAACTTTAAAGTAATCCACAAGCAATTGCACAAGAATCTAGAAGAAGCCTAGCAGAATATGATAGAGAAGCATCAAGAAGGATTAAGGCCTGTATACTACAAGAAAGGGGATGAAGTTTATATTAAGAAGGAAGTAAGAAGTGGTATTAATTATAAGTTAGCCACAAAATTCACAGGACCATACAAGGTCGTAGTCGTACAAGAAACTAAGATAAAGGTTAAGAGAATGAATAACCATATGCCTTCCACATATGCTGAATCATTAGAAGAAGAAGAATTTTGGATAAACAAGGACAAGGTCAAGAGAACCAGAGAAGTCGAAGAATCCGAAATGACAGAGACGTCAGAAGAAATTCCAGAAGAAGGAACTAGATATTACCTAAGAAATAGAAGAGTCACTTTTCAGTGAAACAGAAGAACAAACCCATTAATTCATCCCATTATTCCCATGTATTTATTTGATTTCGTTATTGCTAAGTTTACCTTCATCGGTCGACTTAGGAATAATCTTTTATTGTTACAATTCTTACTTTAATTAGTCGGTTTGTAGCAAAATTTTGAGTTATGTGCACTAACTTCAAATTTATTTTGACTTGAAGGGAATTATTTGGGTATGTAAGAAACAGTTCAAGGCGCAGTATAAGAATTGCAAGACGTATATTAAGTTTAATCGTTCCATAAGAACATTCTTAGAAGTAAAAGAAATAAGACGAGTTAAGATAGACATTAAGTGATTTTAAGATAAGGGAATTCGTTTCAGAAATTATTATGATTTTGAAGGGGTAATTAATACACTTACTTTGTTCAATCCATAAGATGTTGATTGATGAAAACTTACTAACAAGATATTAATCGATGAAGACTCACTAACAAGATGTTAATTGATGAAGACTCATTAACAAGATAGTAGTTGTTGAAAACTTACTAACAAGATATTGATTGGTGAAAACTTACTAATTGTTGTCACAGTAGAAGAAACCTACAAGTATTAACCACTAACCGGTTCCTTTAACCGAGTTGCCAATTTTGTTTTAGTATCAAGCAGTGAAGTTATATTGTTTAATGTACAAGGTTACTCAGAAATTACAGTAAGAATGTCCAATGAAATTTTGCATAAACACAATACACAATCTCAGTAGGAAGTCAAGGACACACTTGTTATTGCATACAAATACACAAGGATATTTTCTCCCAGGACTTGTCTCCAAACAACAGGTCGCAGCAAACAAGAAGCCATCAAGTGTCGTCAACGAAGAACGAAATTTATTTTCCATAAAAGAAAGACGATATCCACCTAGATAGAATAGGACTGAGGACTGAACCAATCATATACTGTAAACTTGGATAGTTACCATTATTTTTTTGCTTCTACCATGCATTTATATAACTTATGTGACTTAAGGGCTTATGTATGTTTAACTTTCAGTTTTCTTGTTTTTGGTGATTTAGTTTTGTTTGCATTCAGTTTCATGTTTCTTAATGTGATTTACTCATATTTGAATTCAGTTTGATGATTCTTTTAATATTACTTAATCAAGTACTTGTTCATATTCATATTCAGTTTTTATGTTTCTCTGAATGTTACTTACTCAAGAATTTACTCATGTTTACATTCAATTTTGATTGTTGCCCTTAACGTTACTTAATCAAGGATTTGCTCATGTTTACATTCACTTTTGATGTTTTTGAGTTAAAGTTTCAATATGATTTCCAAGAAGCATAAGTTAGGAGTCCTCTTGTAGGTATGATATTTTGCTTCAGCTTAGATAACGCTGTCGGAGTCAGCGAGGTAGCGGGCCGAGACTGTAATAGTGTGGCACAGTGTTGTTATTACAAAAGGCAATAACTTAATAATACTTAAGAAAAAGGCACGAAACGGATAATAAGAGAAGAAAAAGGAAAAGGGAATAAGATAATGATTTTTCTTAGCGAAGGGATTTTGTTACTCCAAACATTAGGCTTTTAGCCATTAGACATCTGGTTTTCATCTCCCCCAAAAAGCCTCTGTCCGTACCAGCGATTAGTGACCAACAAGAGATTATGGTCGAATATGCCCAGGCATATTCGAGAAATCCGAACTACTCTCATTAGCGCCTATGACTAATCACCGTTCCCTTCGTGAACAGGTCAGAGAGAGCCATCTGGCATACGTTAAAAAGGAATTCTATGACCCGTTGTTAGAAAGAGGGAAGTACGAAATTCTTAAAAGCTCCACCCTTCCAAAGGTAGGCCTCTAGTATTGACAATTCAAAAGCCATGAGTGTTGGTCATAAGACAGCCCAAAAGGAGTATCAACGAATGACCTATGAGGTTACCAAGGGATACGCCCCTAAGAAGCCAGGACATCAAGAAGGAGGCGTATACAAATTCACAGCCTACGAATCATTGTAGAAGGTATGACAGGAGGGCGGTTTGTATACAAGTTTGCAGCCACTAAGACACAAGAAGTCTTTTAGAAGAAGCCACACCCAGTCGGAATCCAAAAATTCAAAGGCGGTGCTAAGGAGATTTCATCCTATTAAAAAGGCCGGACAGAGAGAGAAGAAAGCAGAGAGAGCAGAGAAAAAAGGGGAACAGAGAAGTCAAGAGAAGATAACGACAAAGAGGGGAACGAGGGGGGAGAGAACGAGTGGTGCAGCAGCCGAACAGAGAAAGACAGAAGAATCCCCAGAAGAAGAACAGGTGCAAAAGTGTGGTGTGCGAAGCAATCAAAGACAGTGAAAGTGACAATCAATACTCAGTAAATTTCCCTCGTGCCTATAGACTCGTAATTGCAACAAGTGCCAATTAAGTTTTATCAGTCCAAGAGCCCAGTAACTCAGAAGGTGGAAAACATTTGTAAGAACCCCTAACGAAGAATAAACTTAATGCAAAGAAACATATCAATTAATTTCTCATCCAAAATTAGAACCCTTTTAACGAATTCCAGATTAAGAACATTGAGCAAGACAAGAAGAATTTATATAAGCCTAATTCCCCAAAGTACAGCCTCCACGGCGCACGTTACCTTAGAGCTGTGCGATGAAAGTAAGTACCAGCACATATATATATATATATATATATATATATATATATATATATATATATATATATATATGAAGCTAACTTTTGTACTACTTGTCTTAATTTTCTTTTGAAAATTTTCATTGAAGTCCTGTTTCTGAAATTTTTATGCTTCCCATTACGGAAAATTCAATATTTTTGTAAAGACTTATGAGGCATCAGAAGTGGTCGTAGTTTTGAAACCCTAAAATGCTGATAGATTGGAGAATTATAGCTCCTAAACTTCTTAACAATACTCTCAGCTAAGTTTTACCGTTTATATCTTACTAACTGAATTCCAGAGACTTATATATACTTCATATTGGGCTTCTGTAGACGGAAGAGAAGGAAAAAGAGGATTTCAAAACAGTAAAGTAATTTGCAAATAGATAGGCAGTGCAAAGAATGAGTTCTAGAAATTCACTGGTGGAAATGAAAAGTGATTGGAGGGAGAATAGTTTCTGAAGAACACCACTTGTGATATGTTGAAGAACGGATGCAGAAATGTCAGCTACCACTAAAATAGACACGTCTTATAAGAAACCTGAAATTACTTTTAAAGACAATATGTAAAGCCATTCAAAAAGAAGTCTTTCTACGCAATATTACCTTAATGTGCCAAACGTCTTGAAAATATATCAACCATTATCTTAGAATTCACTAAGGTTCAAGGAGCATACCTAGATTTGAATAGTGGGGTAGTGGGTTAATTTGGCTTTTCTTTAGCAACATTTACTATGGGATGTTACGTCCTTGCCAACACGAGTTAGGGTAGAAGAGACTATTTAACCTTGCCAGGTAACTCTTCTAGGAGAATACAAACCTTACTCTCCAACTTTGGACAATGCTATAGCCTTTGTACTGTGGCCTTCCATAGTCTTGGGTTTGAGTCCTTTTGCTTAAGGGTGCAATATGGCATTTTTCCTCTTTTTTGTTCACTTTCCTGTTTTTTGGAAAAGTATATAGTACAGGCTGATGACAATGCAAAAGTTGCTTTGTGGATCATCAGGAAAGCACCCTTTTCTTTACCTAATTGTTTCCTTCTGAGCTTCTATAATTTCTGAATCCATCCTGGCTGTCCTCCTCAGTTGCAGTCGCAAACCTGGTTGGTTTCTTATATGCCTTATTGACCAGTTGCTTCCAGCGTTTTTTCAATGATATATGCTTAGATTTCTTTATACCTTTAAATTTGATTTTTGTAAGTAATGTTAATATTGCTGTTGTTGACTGCATTATTTTTGTATATTACTCTGTTGATTTTTATTATGTTTCTGTTGTTATGAGTCTGTTTATCAGTTTTGCTAATAATTTTATGTTGTTGATTTTAATTCTTTCAGGAGACTAAGCTAAACCCTGGACCTGCTACTCATTACTGTAAGAAAAATTGTAAAGTACTTTACTCATATGTTCAGGGCTAAGGTCAAATTTTCTTCTTCAAATTTTCTTTTTCAGAATTGTGTCTGAAACTACGATTTGATGATTTTATTTAAGACACTTGTTAGCAGTGATAGGTCACATGCTGAGCTTTTAATACCAGGGCTTGAAGGCCATGATTTCATTTATCGTGGTCGCATCCCACATGCGCAAAGTATGGCTGTATACACTAAATCTGGGTGACCTATATAATGTCAGAAAACGTAGTTTAGTTGCCTTGAAATTATCTGTTTTAAGATTTTCAGTAAGTCCTATAATGTATATATATTTTTTGTTTACCATAATCTAAGTATATGACAGTCTCTTCGAGTACAAAGCACTTTGAGTGGCTTAATTCAAATTCCACCGATGAACATGACCAGTCTCCTCTTGAGTTCTGTGTATCTTCCGATTTTATCCAGCTAATTGAGGCACTCTTACATATTTCTGATAATAGATTAGATCTATTATCACATATATTCTTGCTATTATCAAGTCTAAAGTCTGCGAGTATTTAGGTACTTCCAGTCACTGCACCATTGAGATGGACAAACCTGTTAATCAATATATTCCTAATTCCATCATTGAAAAAACGGTCATGCTGAAATCAAGGCCCAATTGGAATTGCATTATTGATGCATGTCAGGCACTTAATTTTTCAGATGTTATATTTGATCCAGATCCAAAGAAGTTAAATGAAATGTTGATGGCTATTTTAGTAAGGTACAATCCCAGAAAGGTCATCAAATTTATGGCAAATATTTAGCCAAGGTTTGATGATACATGTAGAAAAGCTTACTATGAAAAGCAGACCAAATTCAGCACGCGGAGACAAAATTGTTCACACGAAAAGGACAACATTTTTGTTGAGTCTCGCTGTCCTGCAAATAGAATTTATTATATAGCTGAGGGACATTACAATAAATCCTTAACGAGGAAACTTGAAGAAATTACTCAGCCGCATCTGTGGTGGAACAAATTGGCATCATCTATTTTTGGGTCAGGCTCATCAGTTCCATTCCTCCACTACTAACAGATGATGGTAGATTGGTAACTGACCCCAAGGATAAAGATGAACCGCTTCATTGAACTTTTGAAACTAAGCTATCAGCTGAGGATGTCCCCCTCCCTGGTTCTTGTCATCCTGAACTTATTCTGACAAAATTTATATTTTGCTTTAAGGATGTTAAGAAAATTCTGGATAATCTTGATAGATGGGGTGGATATCCTGATGGTTTCTTCCCTTCTGTTATTAAAAACGTTTCTAACGTGTTGTCTTCCAAGATTAGTAAATTCTGTAGATTTTTAGATCGACATAGTATCTGTGCAGATGAGTACACGCTTAGAAATACAGTGCATGTGCCAAAGAATGGCATATCTGCAGACAGCAGTAACTACAGGTCAATTTCTACTCCTCCTGTGCTCTCTAGAATTACAAAAAAAACTTTTTTTAAGCTACTATATAAGTATGTGGAATATAAGGATTGTTGGCTGATAGTCAACATGCATATAGGAAGCGACGCTCCTTTAGATTTGGCATACCATCTGCAAGGCAACATTGATAAAGGTTCGGAGTGTAGAGTAATTCAAACAGATTTTTGTGCTACTTTCGATTTAGTAAATCATAAGGCATTTATTTCTAAACTTCAGATGCTTGGAGTGAATGGATATGTTTTGGGTTTATTTAAAGTATTCCTTATAGGTAGGCAGCAATGAGGTGTTGTTGATGCGATCATTAGCGATCCAAGACCTATTGTGTCTGGAGTTCCCTGTTATTTATAGTGTATACAAGCCATGTGGCTGTTGGCATGAATAACAAGTTTGTTCAGTACACCGTTGATGCAACTCTCTTGGGTGCAGTAAAGTCTCCTCTTATGAGAGATGAAGCTGCCTTTAGTCTCAATCGTGATATGAAGCGGCTTAGTGAATGGTGTAGTCGGTGGAGTATAAGGCTGAATGCCAGTAAAATGAAAATGTTGTTCATTAACAGATCTCACACTGATTTCCTACCTCATCCTCCCCTCTAGGTGGATGGGACTCTGCTGAATTAGTCCGAGGCTTTAATTATTTTGGGTAAACTTGATAAAAAAAACTTACGTGACTAAGTCAATGTGCACCAAGAAATTCAGCTGAAATCATAGAAATGAACATTCCTGGCTCTGAGTTTGAGGATTTTAAGTAAATTAATAACCGAGGAGATTCACATACAAATTCTTTGCACATTTTCGGATGTCGCTATTCAAGCAATCCTTGTTTAAGTAATTCCAGTTTTACTAATCTTGAGCCATTCCAAATATTCTCTGTTTGTCAGGGCTACAAGACTTGTGTTATTTTTGAATAATTTCTAACCCTTCCTCTTGTAAACGTTCCGTGTTTCAACCATCCCAAATAGAAGTGACCTCATAAACCTTTGCCCTCCAATT
Source organism: Macrobrachium nipponense (assembly GCF_015104395.2). Taxonomy (NCBI): domain Eukaryota; kingdom Metazoa; phylum Arthropoda; class Malacostraca; order Decapoda; family Palaemonidae; genus Macrobrachium; species Macrobrachium nipponense. The sequence continues at coordinate 12,444,716 of NC_061097.1, read as the reverse complement.
GATCGACTTATAAATATCACTAAAACAATCAAAATACCTCCCACTTTACATAGTATCTGCCTTGATTCGGACAATCTTCTTTCGATGTCTAGTATTTTTTCTATCTGTTTTATTTCTTATTTTTTTATAGCGATAGGCCACTTGGCAATGTTTAGCATAGGGTTGTATTAAACAAAATTTATTTGCTAGCTCTCTCTCTCTCTCTCTCTCTCTCTCTCTCTCTCTCTGAAAATTTATCTCTAGCCTTTTGGCATATACTTATCTCTGTTGCTATTGAGATTAAAAATATGCTAGTTTCCCGAGCTCTGCTGGGACTACTCTGTTCTCCACCTACGTTTTCCTTCCCCTTCATCAAGTGACATCAAAATCTCCTCTTACTTTTGTTCCATGGAAAATTCAACCCTCACAGTCAGGTGGATGCCAACTTCTCTCTTCTCTACTTCTTGCTTTTGCCGAAAATTCATCCCTCCATCTCTGCATTTTCTAATACTGTTCCAATATTCTTATTCAGTCTTGGAATACTGTTATTTCTTATTTACCCAATTTTGATGTTTAGAGTATATCTGGATGAGGATTCCTAAATAAAATTTGTTACCTTCAAGAAACAGTTTCTATTTTGTTTCCATCCAGTCATTTAATCCATTCTCAATATTGAAAATTAAATGACGCTCCTCACTTTTAAACGTTTTTGTGTTGCAAGGTCACTTCATACTTGTTTTGGAAAGATCACGTGGATAGAATTATTAAATCCTCTTCTAAAATTTTATCTAGTTCACATGGTGCAAGTTATCTTTATTCATTTAAGTTCTTTTAGTCCTATCTATCCGGGTTTTTTTTACATTAAATCTTCATTTCTATTGGGTAATCTTTGGTCATCTTCATTATGAATGAACAAAAGATATTGGGTTGGATTAGTGACTAAAGATTCATAATAGTGAATTATGAGTCTTTAGTGTAATGATCTGTCACTAGAACCTTTAGGCTAATGATACAATTCGAATAGAGGAATTACTATTAAAAATAGTAAATATTAAAAACAATAGGTTAACTTTGCCACTGCTAAATATCATAAAACGCTCCAATATCTTTAGTATATTCAGTTACATTATCGACATCAATGTGATCATTTATACTAAGCTCTATAGTCCCTGGAATATGGCGTCACCTCCCTCTCTTTCTTTCCCACCAGACTTGAGACATTCCATTTATATGAGCTTCACACTAAGAGATGTATCACAGAGATCACATATTTTTGGACTGTTACCCTGCACTGTAACTTGTGTGTCAGATATGTGTAACCTAGGGACTTTTTATCTTTATCCTTGAAACCGTTTATATGTGAAGTCCAAGAAATTTAATTTTATCTTCATATATGAGAGGATGCTACCTTTCAGTGTCACAGTAATTCGGCACCATCTGTGATCTTCTGCTGAAACAAACTGCTACATTCTGACACAGAAAACTTGAGATCATTATCAGAGACCCATTTATTGACTAAATGAATAGTTCCTTCAATACACTTACTTGCAATCTGCGGATCAAGAGCAATGCAGTAAATGGCAAAATCATCAACAAACTAAACTAACAGGAGCAGGGACTGCTTCTATGATCTTGTTCATTGCCACAGAAAAACATGTGGCACTAGGTACACTTCTTGGGTACTCCTTCATGTTACAGATAATTTTCTATTTCTTGCTTTAATAAGGCCGCGGTCACACCAAGGGAGTCGTGTCGAGTCGAGTCACGTCAAGTCATGATAATTCTGATGCATCATGAATCGCCAACCCAGTTTTAACACTGATTTCTTTAGGCTTTAAAAAAGAAAACGTTTACACCGAACGCGTCGAGTCACATCACGTCATATTGCATCGCATCTCTTCATGTTACAAATAGAGCCAGACCTATCTTAAGCGTCATTCATAGCGAGTTTCACATGCCGTTTGCAAGTATACTGGTTGAACTACTAATAAACTTAGTTTGGGAGTGCCCTGTTTTCTATGATATCAGTGACTCCAACCATCGAGATTATGATTTCATTGTAAGTTTATGGAAAAAAGTTGCTGTTGCGATGGAAGATCTGATCAGCTCCACCAGCTTCTTGATATTTTCAATTGTCATCCTAAAAAAGTTGCAGAATTTTCTGGGTGGTTTACCAGGTCAGGGAATAGTGATTGAATTTACCAAATTGTGGCCTCTTGGTGTTCAAATGATGCATCCAGATTCGTATGTGACGACCAAACCACAGCAAAGCATTAATTTTACCAAGAAGTTAGGCACCCATTCCCACCATAGCTATCGTGGCACTGTGGCAATATAAAGATAAAAAAGAATACATACTTGACTTACTGACGCAATAGGTTGACGTATTTGGTGTGAACAGGGTTTCGTCAAAATGAATCGCATCAAATGAATTATCGTAACTTAATGTGACTTGACTCGAAGGGCGACTCCCTTGGTGTGAAAACAGCCTTGGGTATCTTTCTTTAGATGAAGAAGGGGGTCTAGAGTACCGCTGTTCTTACTAAAGACAAATGGATATTTCAGACATTAAGTTTTGTCACAAATCACATCATTTGATAATTTGTCATTTCCTCCATGAGTTTACATAGGCAACTGGTTAAGGCTATTGGTCTATAACTAGATAGTTGCAGACCATCCCTTCCTAGCTTACAGCTTGGGATTATAAGGACAATTTTCCAGTTATTGGGAAGGGTACCCATTTCCCATATTTTGTTGAAAATCTCTAGCAAAAATGCCTTAGCTTCATCATGAAGGTGTTTTGTTATACCACTTTCTTCTGCGGAAGATAGGGCATACTGTAGCTCCCTCATTATGAAAGTGGCATTATGTGCATTCTCAATTGTCTTAAAGTTACAATTGAATTTTTATTGCAGAATCTAATTGCTTTAAATTTGATGGATAGTGCTAGGGTTTTGAGATATCTGAAAAAAGTTCCCCAAGCAACATCATCTGGTTTGGTGATTTAAAGATTGAAACTTCTTTCGTCTTCAAGTTTGGAATTGGAGATTCTGGAGAATTAATTCCAGATTTTAGTCTTATAGCATAATTGTCACTAATAGGCCATACATAGTCTATATGTATTTCTGAGGAGCAAGTACTTGCATGTAATGCAGATGAGCTGTGACTGGCAACATTATAATAAGTATGAGAGCCATCACTGAATAAGGAGATGTTCCTAGAGTTAATAACACTTTCCATAGTCCTATCTTTTCTATCAATAATAGTTTCACACACCCCATTAAGAATTATGGAGAGGAGAAGGAAGTTGAGTAACTAGATTTCCCAAGTCTGATGAAGGTGAAATCATCACCTGGGGCAAGATATATGGAACAAACTGTAAACTTTTTCTTAGAGATTACCAAACATATTCAGCTTGAAATTCAGTATCAACTTTAACAGGGTTGTGTTGCAAAGATTTTTTTTTATTATAAGCCCAGCTCTAACTTTACTTATTTCACCAATGGATGAAGTAGAATGAAAAAAAGAATAATACAATCCTGGATTATATGAATTGGTGCCTAGGTTTGTTTCTTGAAGGCATATTAATGTTTAAGTGACTTTAATTGATCAGATCGAAATCTGAGACCTCTACAGTTCCGTTGCACGATATCTGCCATTTTTGCAATGAACATTTGAGTTTCCACTTATAATTTCACCAGGAAATTGTACCAGAGATATCTCTTACTTCTGGATAATTCACAATCCAAAGTAAGAAGATTTGGTTTCTCTAGAACTATGGAATTTGAGACTTCTAAGTCAATGCATCTCTGCCTTGGTGATACTGAATGGCGATCCCGCTAATACATGCATTTTCAGTCTGTTCTTTATTTTCTTCTCCCTGATTTCTTGTTGTAACCTCTTCATTCTCTTTTAGGTTTCTGTTGTATGTCAAGGAGTCTCTGTTCCTATAAGTATGTTTTGAAATTACCTTTTAAGATGGAACCAATATTCTTTTCTAAATGTTCAGGAGGGAGCTGCTTCCTTCATTGCTGATGTCTCCTGTGCCATTTAAGGAAAAAATAATTAGGGTCCCCCTTAAGATTTTTCATATTGAACATTCTTGTTCTTGAAGTGAAGCCATTGTCAGGATGGCCACTGAAACAGTCTTTACTTTCTTTAGCTGATTTATGATTCTCAAAACACAGTAAGACAGTATTAACCTTATGCTTTGACGTTTGCCAAACTGTCTTATTGAAATATGCACTTCCGCATTTTCAAAAGAAGTCAACTTATTTGTGAATGAAACCATTCTTAATCTTGTATTACCACCAGTATTTTGTGCACCATGCTGTCTTGGTGATAGTAAGTGCTATGTCATGGGCGAGTCCATTGTCAAGGGTTGATGTGATCCAGGGGTACAAGTGCCTAATTATTTTAGCAATACAAAAATTGAATTTTTTATACAATAAATGAAAAGAGCCGGTCTGGAATTGTCTAATTAGCCTTTCATGTAGTCCATCCCTCCACTAATGACACTAGTGAGAACTAACTCCCAAATAGCCATTTCCTACCCTACCCTAATGGGGATGGCATCAATATGAATAGTGTGGTCAAGTGTAAGCCAAACTCACTTGATGGAACTGAAAGTATTGTGTTAAAACAGTCATTATCATTCTAGTATCTAGATAGGCAAACTGGACAGAAGGGCAAGAGTTCTATTCTCAGAACTAACTAATTCCTAGAATCCAAAAGCTAGTTCTAAGGAATACTCCCGCCTTTGAGATACCAATATCAATACTAATATTGATAACTCTTAGGCCCAACTATAGCTTCTAATGTTGGCTTTAAAGATGAACTGCAATCCCAGCAAAATATCCTTCTCAGCTTTCCAGACAATAAAAAGGAGGAGATAGAGAGGTTTAGAAGACGAAGGAGAGGAAAATGTGCGGAGTAAAAAGATTTTAAAGGTGCAAAGGAAGGTCAAATCACAGTTGCACTATGAAATAACTGTTAGGAGAGGATGGAAAGTAAGATGGAAGAATATGAAAGGAAGTACAGCATGAAAAGAATGGAAGGGTCAGAAGGGACTCTGTCTAAATTGCACCTCGTGAGGTGTACTAACAACATGGAAATCATTAATACTTGGCTCGTATGGTTCTGTGATTAACGCTTTCCCCTCTGATGCCTAGGTGTGGGAGCCTATTTTGGCTATGTATGAATGGCGCCAGTGACCATCAAATCATCAAAAGGCAGATCTGGACTTTCCCTCGTGATTAATATAGACTCTTTTCCTTTCCCTACCATCTTCCCTTTGCTTCAGAAATGATGTTACCCGTCTTTTTCGCTTTCCGACTAATAAGAAAATCACGTCCAGTGAACTTTGCAAAAATAAAAGTTCTCTCTCTCTCTCTCTCTCTCTCTCTCTCTCTCTCTCTCTCTCTCTCTCTCTCTCTCTCTCTCTCTCTCTCTTTGTTTCATTGCCTGGATTAGAGGCCTTCCCCAATACCCTGTCACTCGTGATGCCATGAATTAAAACTTCTTCTACTATTATCCACTGAGTCGAAATCCCTGGTGGTTCAGAAATGATTTTAGGAAATTGTTTCGTCTCACGTTCTCGACGGAAAAAAATGGCAAATGTAAAATAAAAATGCAGCAAAACACGGCATTACCTTTCTACGAATCTATTGAAAATACTGAGATGCAGGATGAAATGGCTTCTGGGAATTTGAATGCTGTGAAAAATGAATAAAGAGCCAGTATATATAAATTTATGTATTCATTTTTTCAAGGCATCTGAGTTTATCTAAAATGGATTTTAATGATATCTGGAAAGGCACCGTCGTTTTAACACTGCATATTTTAATTCTTTAAAATCTCTTATATGACGTTCATGCATACATTTTTTTTTTTTACGGTTATTCTACTGTACTTGCTGTGGCCTCATTAAGGAAACTCGTTATAGAATAAAATCACGTGATCCAAATGCCTTCTCAATGCAACTTTAAGGAAAAACTAACCTGGACGGGAAATGCTAATGAAGGATTTCTTATGCTTTAATTTTCACAGGAACATTTATAACGGGATTCCGTTACTGAAAGCGCGAAATTCCCTTTCCAGTTCATTTCAGTCACTGATTTAAAATTGATTTTTGCAAAAGAAGCTGAAGGGTACACAGAATAGTATCATAAAAAACAGAGGAATATATATATATATATATATATATATATATATATATATATATATATAATGCGTGTGTGTGTGTGTGTGTGTGTTTGTGTGTGTGTGTATCACACATATCCACAGGTGAAAAATAAGAGGCGGGGTGTAGGTCCTCACTGGTTTCGGCTTTATTTCCAAGCCATTGACGAAGGACTGATACATAGTATTAGAAGTCACAAATATATATACTACAGAGACAGTACTGACGAACATACACATAACCGTTTGAGACTGTAGATCCACCCACAGGCAGGTGTCAAGGTAGGAGTGGCTTTCAAAAATCATGTGGCTAAAATTTACAATAAATTCTCAAGGGACACCACTGATAAACGTACCCACCGTAAGAGACAACAAGTCCACACCTCCCTGACACGCACTAATAATACATTCCTGGTAGGTAGGTGATAGGCCTTGTCTTTCTGTACTAAGGATGTTCTCCCTGTGGTCATCCATTTAGGCGTATGGTGAATTTTGTGATACAAGGCTGAAATTGTTCCGCTATTCATGGGTGAAGTGCCTCGAAGATTTTGATCCAATATCCTTGAACTTCATCAGGAACCCGGGTGCTTTCCAACTGGGCATTTTCTTAGTGTCTGCAGTGATCTCGGAGAATCTTTGTTTTATTCTCCCCATTTCATTACCTTGACTTCATAGAGCCATGTTACCTGTTTATTATTATTATTATCTGATGGTAGGAGCCCCTCTCTCAATCATGTTTTATTAAAGAGAATGGCAGCATCAGTAGAATTGATTTTACATATAGTCTTCACAATTCTTATTATTTTCTTCTCGTCATGACTGATATTTGCTAATAACTAACCGATGTATCCCTTGACTATATATTATAATCTGTGGCAATTTTACTTTCATTTTTCTGTTGAAAATGAGTTCTGGGAAGACACCAAACCTGTTATGGAGAGGACACTGCTGAATTTGATCTGCCAGAACACTTGAAGGTAGTATATCCTTCAATTTTGCCATTATCATTTTTACTTAAAAGGAAACTTCAAATTCATACTACGTTAAAACTTTAAAAAAATTAGGCTAACCCTAAAATGAACTTGTTTCACTTGCCCAACAAACAGTACACACTAGTGAATATTGGCTGATAGGTATCAGGCTATTCAACCTATTCTGTTTCTTGTTCCTGCTTCCATTCCATGGCCAGTGAACTTCCAGCAGCCCCCAACTGCTGTCCATTCGCCAGACTTGGCTTCAGGTCCAGTCAATGTTCTTTTTCTTGTTCCTGCTTCCATTCCAGGGCTAGTGAACTTCCAGCAGCCCCCCAACTGCTGTCCATTCGCCATCCTTGGCTTCATGTCCAGTCAATGTTCTGTTTCTTGTTCGTGCTTCCATTCCAGTGGCCAGTGAACTTCCAGCAACCCCCCTACCGCTGTCCATTCGCCAGCACTGGCTTCATGTCCAGTCAATGCTCTGCTTCTAGGTCTGGCTTTCATTCCAGGGCCAGTGAACTTCCATCAGCCCCCCCAACTGCTGTCCATTCGCCAGCCTTGGCTTCATGTCCAGTCAATGTTTTGCTTCTAGGTCTGGGTTTTCATTCCGGACCAGTGAACTTCCAGCAGCCCCCCAACTACTGTCCATTCGCCAGCCTTTCCTTCATGTCCCATGTTCTGTTTCTTGTTCCTGCTTCCATTCCAGGTCCAGTGAACTTACAACAGCCCACCAACTGCTGTCCATTTGCCAGCCTTGGCTTTATGTCCAGTCAATGTTCTGCTTCTAGGTCCGGATCCATTCCAGGGCCAGTGAACTTCCAGCAGCCCCCCAACTGCTGTCCATTCACCTGCCCTGCTTAATGTCCAGTCAATGTTTTGCTTCTTGGTCTAGCTTTCATTCCAGGGTCAGTGAACTTCAAGCAGCCTCCCAACTGCTGTCCATTCGCCGGCCTTGGCTTCATGTCCAGTCAACGTTCTGCTTCTAAGTGTGGCTTTCATTCCAGGGCCAGTGAACATCCAGCAGGCCCCCAATTGTTGTCCATTCACCAGCCTTAGCTTCATGTCCAGTCAATGTTCTGTTTCTTGTACCTGATTCTGCTCCAGGGCCAGTAAACTTCCAGCAGCCCCCCAGCTGCTGTCTATTTGCCAGCCTTGGCTTCATGTCCAGTCATTGTTCTTTTTCTTGTTCCTCCTTCCAATCCAGGGCCAGTGAACTTTCAGCAGCCCCCTAACTGCTGTCCATTTGCCAGCTTTGGCTTTATGTCCAGTCGATGTTCTCTTTCTTGGTCCTGCTTCCATTCCATGGCCAGTGAACTTCTAGCAGCCCTACAACTACTGTCCATATAATTCGCCCAGCTTTTGGCTTTCCATGTCCATTTCAATGTTCTCCTTTCCTTGTTCCTGTCTTCCATTCCAGGGCCAGTGAACTTCCAGTACCAAGCCCCCCCAACTGCCTGTCCATTCGCCAGCTTTGGCTTTCATTGTCCAGTCGATGTTCTATTTCTTGTACCTGCTTCCATTCCAGGGCCAAGTGACTTCCAGCAAGCCCCCCAATATTCCTGCCATTCGCCGGCTTTGGTTCATGGTTCCCCCAACTCGATGTTCTGTTTCTTGTACCTCTTCCATTCCAGGGCCCGTGAACTTCCAGACCACCCCAACCTTTGGCTGTCCCATTCGCCACTGGCGTCATGTCCAAGTAGGATGTTCTGTGTCTAGGTCCGGCGCTTTCATTCGCCAGGGCCAGTGAACTTCCAGCAGCCCCCCGACCCCCCACCTTGCGTTCCGTCCATTCGTCCAGCCTTGGCGTCATGTACCAGTAGATGTTATGTGTCTAGTTCCGGGTACTTTCATTCCAGGAGCCAGTGAACTTCCAGCAGCTCCCCAACTGCTGTCCCATTTGCCCAGCTTTGGGCTTTCTGTTGGGTCAATCTTCCTGTTTCTTGGTCCCTGGCTTTCCATTCCAGGGCCATGAACTTCCAGCGCCCCCCAACTTGCTGTCCATTTCGCCAGCTTTTGGCTTCATGTCCAGTTCGATTTTTCTTTTTCCTTGGTTCTGCTTCCATTCCAGGGCCAGTGAACTTCCAGCAGCCCCCCAACTGCTGTCCATTCGCCAGCTTTGGCTCCATATCGAGTCAATCTTCTGTTTCTTGGTCCTGCTTCCATTCCAGGGCCAGTGAACTTCCAGCAGCCACCCAACTGCTGTCCATTCGCCAGCTTGGCTTCATGTCGAGTCAATCTTCTGTTTCTTGGTCCTGTTTCCATTCCAGGGCCAGTGAACTCCCAGCAGCCCCCCAACTCCTGTCCATTCGCCAGCTTTGGCTTCATGTCCAGTCGATGTTCTGTTTCTTGGTCCTGCTTCCATTCCAGGGCCAGTGAACTTCCAGCAGCCCCCAACTGCTGTCCATTCGCCAGCTTTGGCTTCATGTCCAGTCGATGTTCTGTTTCTTGGTCCTGCTTCCATTCCAGGGCCAATGAACTTCCAACAGCCCCTTTAACTGCTGTCCATTCGCCAGTAAATATTATGTTTCTTGTTCCTACTTCCATTCCAGGGCCACCCAACTACTGTCCATTTACCAGCTTTGGTTTTCTGTCCTGTCAGTGTTCTGTATCATGTTCCTGCTTCCATTCCAGGGCCAGTAAACTTCCAGCAGCCCCCCAACTCCTGTCCATTTGCCAGCCTTGGCTTCATGTCCACTCAATTTTCTACTTCTAGGTCTGGCTTTCATTCCAGGGCCAGTGAACTTCCGGCAGCCACCCAACTGCTGTCCATTCACCAGCCTTGCTTCATGTCCATTCAATGTTCTGTTTCTTGTTCCTGCTTCCATTCCAGGACCAGTGAACTTCCAGCAGCCCCCCCCCCCCCCCCCCACCCCCCCCCCCCCCCCCCCCCCCCCCCCCCCCAACTGCTGTCCACTCGCCAGCCTTGGCTTCTTGTCCAATTAATATTTTGCTTCTTGGTCTGCCTCTCATTCCAGGGCCAGTGAACTTCCAGCAGCCCCCCAACTGCTGTCCATTCTTCAGCCTTTGCTTCATGTCCAGTCAATATTCTGCGTCTAGTTTTGGCTTTCATTCAAGGATCTGTGAACTTCCAGCAGCTCCCCAACTTCTTTCCATTCGCCAGCTTTGGCTTCATGTCCATTCATTGTTCTATTTCTTGTTCCTACTTCCATTCCAGTGGCCATTGACCTTCCAGCAGCCCCCCAACTACTATCTATTGGCCAGACTTGGCTTCATCTCCTGTTAATGTTCTGTTTCTTGTTCCTGCTTCCATTCCAGGGCCAGTGAACTTCCAGCAGCCCCCCAACTACTGTCCATTTACCAGCTTTGGTTTTATGTCCTGTCAGTGTTCTGTTTCCTGTTCCTGCTTCCATTCCAGGGCCAGTAAACTTCCAGTAGCCCCCCAACTGCTGTCCATTCGCCAGCTTTGGCTTCATGTCCAGTCGATGTTCTGTTTCTTGGTCCTGCTTCCATTCCAGGGCCAGTGAACTTCCAGCAGCCCCCCAACTCCTGTCCATTCGCCAGCCTTGGCTTTATGTCCAGTCAATGTTCCGTTTCTTGATCCTGCTTCCATTCCAGGGCCAGTGAACTTCCAGCAGCCCCCCAACTGCTGTCCATTCGCCAGCTTTGGCTTCATGTCCAGTCAATGTTCTGTTTCTTGGTCCTGCTTCCATTCCAGGGCCAATGAACTTCCACAGCAGCCCCAAACTGCTGCCATCGCCAGCCTTAGCGTCTGGTCAGTCAATGTTCGCGTTCTAGGTTTGGGCTTCATTCCAGGGCCAATGAACTTCCAGCAGCCCCCCAACTGCTGTCCATTCACCAGCCTCGGCATCATTTCCAGTCGATGTTCTTCGTCCAAAGAGAGAGAGAGAGAGAGAGAGAGAGAGTGAGAGAGAGATAATAGGATATGCAATGACATTTGGTTTTTTTTATTGGATTTTGGAAAATAATCATACGGTTAACAATATAAAAAAGAATAGCGAGTGAAAAATTTATTTTACGAAAAATAACGAAACATTTTGAAAAAATTTCGTGACCAATGATTGCGCAAGAGTCAAGGAAGAAACTATTTTCAATCCAAATCTAAGCATCTTAACTAATAAAATAATATTGTATCACCAACGAATTTATATAAATATAGAAATAATTCTGCCATAATCGTTGTCAAACACACTCACAGACACACTAATCTCATAACGTCGTATGTTATCTGTGACGCTACACATGGACAATAAAGTTGAACTGTTTCTGTAGTCACTTGCAACGATGAGACAGGTAACAGACCCAACCGCACCACTTTATCTCGCTGGTCACCGATAATTAACTTGCATGGGACTAATGTTTCTATAGTAGATACTGCTTAGCAGCTTGGCGTAAATAAAACAACCATGTATAGATGGCTACGACAGCAGAGAGAAAGAGAAACAATAAATTCATTTTTAAAAAAGTGGAGGACGACCCCGTGGTTGGACTACTGTTGGAGATTATGCTTTTTTATTTATGCAACCAAGCTGCCGTGCAATATCTACTATAGAAGCACTAGTCCCAAGCGAGCGAATGATCGGTGACCACTGAGATAAAGTGCTGCGGTTGTGTCTGTTACCATAACGGACTACGTGAAGCCAAGATATTTCATCATATTCCTGCCAAGAAACCATTCACAGCTGAGAAACGCAAAGAAGGCTACGGGTTGCGTTATGTTACCCGATGGCCCATGATTTCTGGAAAAAAGTAATCTTTCCCGATTGGGAGGAGACATTCTCCTCTGGTGAACTGTTAGTCTTCTTCACTGCTGGTGGCGTTTAACATTAACTAAGTTAATGTTGAACTTCTTGCTAATTGTAATTCTTTAGAAGCTTAGATAATAAGTAACACAGAAATATGCGTAATATATTCAGTTAATTTCATTAGACGTATGAAAATGATAGGTCTAAGTAGCAATGAAAGAAACCAGATATTACACATGATAATGGCATACACATATATATACATACATATAATCATATAATATATATATATATATATATATATATATTATATTATATATAGATATATATATATATGTATGTATATATAATATATATATATATATATATATATATAATATATATATATGCCATTATCAGGTGCAATTTATTTATTAAATAAAGAATATAATCGCATATATATATATATATATATATATATTATATATATATATATATGATAAAAGATGCATAGAAAGTAAGCACTGTATTTCTGTATTTCAGAGACTGCTATCTCTCTCTTCAGGTAGGTATTAAATGAGAATAGTTACATAAAACGTAGTATTTATACCAAGAGATCCATCCATCCACAGGTAAGCCGTTTAACTAGTCACCCCGGTTGATAAATTCTCTTTAATCATCTTAAGCGTTGGTTGAAGGAGGATTTTATCTATGATATCTAATCCCAGGCTCCCTTTGCGATGTTCATTACCTCTGTTTAAAATCAAAGCAGAATCCACCATTGATATAGAGAGGAGAGATTGGACAGCGCATAGCAGCCAAAGCAGTCTGTGATGTGCACTACCTGGCGCCATTGCCTGGGTTTTGTTGTCATGTAAACAATAGCCCAAACCCAGACAATCTTCTGGGAAACCCTGCACTCTTTAAAACGTGCTTTCTCGGATGTCCGTCAAGACTCAAATGATTTATGCACCATTTACTATATACAATATGTACTGTATGTAGAAATAAACATATTTAATTTTGCTGGTATATTTCTTCTACGGTTAAGCCATAAGGTTTTCTAGATATGGTAAGATAGGTTGCATTAGTACTTATCCTAATGATTCACCTCACATATGCACGAATAACTTCCTCTAAAGTTCCATAACATTTCACTGATACAAGAATTTTGCGGAGGGTGGGGAGGAGGGTTGGAACAAATAATTTGAGGTTATCTCCAAGACAAAATGAAATCTCAATACACAATCTGAAATTCCAAAGCATGTATGAATATTGTTCATAGATTGTGCTTTGCCCGCTCAAGGTTTTGATTCAGTGCTGAGATAGTCGACGGACATATTTTGAAATTGGCAATTACCCGGGATTTGCTCGTAACTTCTGAAATCTCCCTTTTCTTCCTCTACTATAGCTGGTTCATTTAAGGTTGATTCTTGGGTGAGCCTTATGCCTGCGAGACGTTTGTTTGGCAGCCGTTGATTGGCTGGGAGCGGCCTTCCTCCTGGCACCAGCCAATCAGCGGCCGCCAAACAAACGTCTCGTAGGCGTCGGCCTAAAACGAGAATCCACCTTAAGTGAACCAGCTATATTTGTCTACATGTCTTTGTACTAGGAAAAAATTTATATATATGTTTTTCAAGACCTCTCACGCCTTCTGAACCGTGTAGCTGGCATCTATTTCCCTCTTTCTACTGGCAATTTCTTCTGATCGCCTCTAACCGAGTGCTCAATAGCCCTTCGCCTTTTTGGATCGATTGCCCGCCTATTTATATCGATATTCGCCACGACATCAAAGAAATTGCGAAAAAAACAAATAATGAGTTCGAATCATTATATTAAATCTCGGTATGAAAAATGTCAGCTTTGATTATGCTGTTTTGTCTCGCTGAGGCAACAGAATCACTCTGCTACTTCAAAAAAATCAGAAGTGACATATATTCAGTTTAAGAATCAATCTGTCAAATCTGTAAAGTAGGCAAAAATTTACCCAGCCTCATTTGTAGAGAGATCAACCTTGTAAAAATATTAATAAAAAAAAGTACCAGTTCGTTATTTTTCAGTGATTAAACAAATTATGGACGAAACTATAGAGAACAAACCTGGACTTGAGTTTCTTGCATGATTCTCAAAATCAGAGTTTTTAAAATGCAATATTTAAAAATTATTAAAGGCTGTTGAATTATCATATTCTATCCGAAATTTTAAAAATATTTATTCTACGGATTTTGTGCCTGTATATACCCAAAAAAATTATTTCATATTGTAAAAGGTTTAACCCTCGACATGCAAGAGGAACGAAGCGGATTGTTACATAGTCGGAAATTATTTCAGCAGGAGAAAGGCGGGAAAATAATTTAAAGAGTAAGAATGACTGCTATAGAAAACCGTGCCACCCGGCCAAATCATAACGGTGACAATTATGAACCATTTCCGTCTGACAAAAATACCTGTGCCCGAGTCTCGCTCCATTCAACCAAGCTGTGCTCATAGAAAACGAGAAATAAACTAAAAATTCCCACAGAAAACGTGCCATGAACTGGCTTGCCTTTTTTCCCCCCTAGTTATCTGTGTCGCAAATTTTGCTGCGCCGCGATGCTCTTTTTGCCCTACTGTAATTATAAGATATTCCAGAGCTGAACTCTGGCCATGAAAGCTTCGGATAACGGAAAACGTTAAGACAAAATGAGGTGATGGAAATTATACCCTGGAAATGAGAAAAAAAGAAAAAAAATGGTCGAAATGATCGTGAATCATTTTAATAAATCCAACCTCAACGAATCGGAAAGCGTGAAAGACTTTGATTACATGTTCTGAAGGCTCTCAAGATTTTGTTTTCTCCTTTCCGAGGAATTCCAGCCGTTTCTAATTCCTTAATGTCACTTTTGGAGCAGGGAAATTATCTGGCCTTCGGAATTATTCATTTCCAGAATACCTTACCAACTAGAGTTGAATTGCAATGATACCTAGACTTAAACCCTCCCTGTGAACTAAGAATATGAACTGAAATTGATAAAACCTCTCTGTCTACTACATGCATTGCGTTATAATTAAAAGTCCTCACATAAGCTCACTATATAAGATATAATAATAATATAATAATATAATAATAATAATAATAATAATAATAATAATAATATCCCTTTATTTCAGCTCAAGGCCATATACATGGAATATACAAAATACAGACAATAACATACGCAATCTAGATACATGAGACAACATGATAAAAAAATGAATAATCGGAACTTATCCACAAAATAACTGAGGTAGCATAAAAGATAGTAATCATAGTAATCATAATACTGGTAATAACAGTAATAATATTGGTGAGAAAAAAATGCACTGAGAGTTATAACAGTTAGTGCACAGATTATATAACTTAACTTTCAACTAGAGACCATAGATGGTTACAGTAGTTAGGTCCAAAGGGCTAAATACGGAAATTGAATGTAAAAATACTTTAACTTGATAGTATTCACAGTAATAATGAAAAAGTAAAATATCAGCAATAAATATAATAAAAATGACAGAATCTGCAGATGACATCTTGCCAATACAGAGATTAAGTTCTTTTAGGGGACAAAGGCATCATTTTCCCATCTTTCCCACAATTTAGATCTTCTTGCTTCACTCCTTAGGATGCTTTGTATGAGCGAGTTGCTGCTGTTTCTCACTCGGGTTACCAGACTGGATATTGTTTACTTTACAATGATTTTTAATTGCCCAGGTGGTTTTCTATGAACATCTGTATGGCGGAGTGGTAGCAAGGAGTGTTTGTGAGGCGTCTCAAAATGCCATTGTGCACAACAGTGATACGTCTCATGGTCTCTCGGGTATAGTGCGTCCAGAGGGAACACCCATCGATACTGTAGCATTACGAGCGGAAGAGCAGCAGTTTCACGTCCCGGTGACAGAAGACAAACCTTCTTGCAATCATGTTGCCAGTTGCACATAGTTTACGACGTCTCTGCTCAATGTCTGCCGTATCTTTTAGGTCGTCGGTGATAATGTGACCCAAATACGGAATTCTTGCACAAATTCCAGCCGATGGTTTTCAAGGAAAATTTGTGGTTCTGCAATATGCTTAAGCGATCTCGGGAGCAGCGACATGCACCGGGTCTTGGTTTCGTTGTAGATTATACCAAATTCCTCTGCATATTGGTGGCAAGTGTCGATGAGTCGTTGGAGACCTTGGCACTGATGGGGAAATCAGAACCATATCATCGGCGTAACAGAGGTTGTCTATAGTTGTTTCATTGACAGTGCATCCGATTGAGAGTGAGTTCAGTTTGACATTCAAGGCATCTGTGTACGTATTAAACAAGTATGGAGCGAGAATGCCCCCTTGCCGAAGCCCGTTTAGAGACCCAAAGGTGTACGATAATACGTTACCCCATTTGACACAGAATTGCTGTGTGGAGAACCAGCAATGTAAAATGCCAATTAGGGGTGTACCTCTTTTATGCAGCTTCAGGAAGAGCTTCAGGTAGTTTACTCTGTCAAATGCTTTTCTCACATCCACAAAACAAAGGAAAACAGGAGAGGCTGACAATAGGTAGTAGTTCAGCAAATCTTTCAGTATGTAGATGCAGGTGTCGGTTGAGTGGTTTGCTTTAAACCCGAACTAGTTGTCAGTGGTGTGTAGAAAGGGAGAAGTCTCACTAGAAGAGCCGACTCAAGTATCTTCGATGCGATCGTTGTGATTGCAATCGGCCGGTAGTTGCCAGGGTCAGCTGCATCCTTTAGCTTGTTTTTGATTAATGGTATCAAGTGAACTAAGAGTAAGGAGTCTGGAAGAAACCGGTGAATTATGCACGCATTGAAAAGGGCAGCTAGCAAAATGTAAATTATCGGATGGCAGAATTTGAAAGCCTCTGCGGGAAGACCATCACAGCCGGGCGATTTATTATTAGGTAGGCTGTTTATGTCATCGCTGATGTTACCTGGCGTAATACGGTCTGCAAAATGAAATTGAATGTTGTCAGTAAGGAGGTTATCTACATCCCTTCGGGAACCTTGATCATTTATGCAATTCAGGATGTTGTTGAAGTGATCGCCCCACATACTTGCGATAGCCACGTCTTCGACTGCCTCCCCTACGCTCATTGATAGCTTTCTAGTTTTGAAGATGAGTAATAGGTCTTAAGTTCAAAACAAGCAATAATAAAACGCACTGTAAAAATGGTAGACCATGGTTTTGTTAGAATCAGGAGCAAATTTGAATTTGGGTAGTGTGGCTATGGGTCTTTTTAAATAGCCCGAAGAATAACTGTTACCCCGATAAGCTTAACCTGAGGAAAAATTTCCTGGGAACTTTATGCAGGGTCATCTTTGGAGCTCAATAACACCTTGATCACTTCTTGACCCATGTTGTTTTTAGCAACAATTCATCCGTCAAGAATTCATTGTTTTGTAATAAACCAGTAATGACAATAGGACGGGTGTACATAATTCATTGCTCAACTTGTAATTTACCTTATATTGGACAGTCTGGTAAGGAACTAAATAAGAGACTTACGCAGCTTAAATATAATGTACGGTTTGCAAACAGTTCAAGTGCCATTTTTTGAATGCCTTATTGACTGAAATTCAGTTAGAGTCGTTTTTAGGAGTTCATCAATGCATGGCAGAGTGTTAGTTGGAGGATGGATCATTAGTTCTTTTAGCACCATGAATATGAGCGTTGGTCATTTCAAGATGGACGAATTGGAGAAAAGCTTTATTCTCAATGATTTAAAAGCTAAAGCGAAGTTTGTTAGATATTTTAAAAACAGATAGTTACAATGTTCATTTACATACTTAAGTAGGTTGTTGACTTCTTTTATTGTTATTTGTGACTTCATATTGCTTTCTTGTGTAAGTTGTTTTCTTGAAATTGTTTAGTATACTGCAGATGACTTCAGAATAAAAGTTGACAGCCTTGGTACCTCCTCCTTTCATTTTCACGTGAGGATCTGTTATATGATATATATGTATGTATATATATATATATATATATATATATATATATATATATATATATATATACAATATATATGTATATATATATATATATGTATATATATATATATATATATATATATATACATATATATGGACGTACTGCATACATACATACATACATACATATGCATGTATGTATGTATATATAAATACACATACACACACGTATATATATATATATATATAATATATATATATATATATATATATAAATAGAATATATATATATATAATATAGCTGTATAGCATATGATATACATTTTGGTGCAGAATCGATATCACTGTATCCGTATAGTGAAATTCGCTGGCAATATATCCTTGTTGATAATTTACCTCTCGGATTAGACAAGAAAGTTGGCTGGACAAAGAATGAAAATTCCTAGAACGTAAGTCAGGAGAGATCAAGATGACTATTGCACTCCAGAGATGACCCTTCATAAAGTTCCTAGGAGATAGTTTTGCTCATGCTAATGCCTGCAAGGCTAATAATTATTCCTCAGGCTATTTTAAAAGAGCCATGGCCAACACTACAAATTTGAATTTGCTCTTACTCTACAAAAGTTTTGTTAGAGTGGGAAGCAAATGGTTGGTCATGGGTTTGTTACAAAATCATGATGTACCATTTTTTCAGTGCGTCTGATAATTGCCTGTCTTGAACTTACGACCTACTCCCCCTTTTTCGGGTTGGTCTGCTAGTATAATAAGTTTATATACACACACACATATACTATATATATATATATCATAAAATTTTTATCACATTACATCACTTGTTGGCCTAGTCGGTGACTACACTGAAGTCCTGATTTCTTCTCTGTCCGCTGGTTCGAATCCACAGAAGACAAAATCATCAACTGGAAAGAAAAATTCCCATTCAGTTGTTAATATATATGTATTTGTATATATATATATATATAATATATATATATATATATATATATATTTATATATATTACCTTTCCAACCGGCATTGCCCAGGAAAACTCTGAATGACAGTCTACATGCAGGGTGAGGGAACAGGGATAGGGGAGGGGAAGGGAGAGGGAAGAGGGAAAAGGGAAGGGGAAGTGGAAGGGGAAAGAATGGGAGAAGGAAGAGGAGGAGAAGTTTGTGTTGAGGGTCCGACTGACAGTTTTAATTTTTTTCATGCAAACATTCATCCATCAACAGTCGTGTGTGACAGGCATTACTGTGGTGGTTGTCCCTATCATCCAGATATTACTATGCTGTCTGTCCTCTTTAACCAGGTATTACTGTACTGTGTATCCTGCTTATCCAGATATTACTGTGGTGACTGTCCCTATATCCAGGTATTTATGTTCAATCTGTTCCTTTTATCAAGGTACCACTGTTCCATCTGTTCCTTTTATACAGGTATTACTGTGGTGACTGTCCCTTTTATCCAGGTATTACTTTAATGACTCTCCCCTTCATCCAGGTATTACTGTGGTGACTGTCCCTTTTATCCAGGTATTATTGTGGTGAATGTCCCTTTTATCTAGGAAATTACTACGGTAACTGTCCATTTTATCCAGATATCACTGTGCTGTCTGTCTCTTTTATCCTGGTATTACTGTGTGACAGAAAGCATTCTCAATATTATATTTGTATGGTCTCGAGTACATGAAATGAGAAATGAAAAACTAATAGAGTTTATTTATCACCTTAATCAAAAGGGAAGCAAAAGGGGGTTGGTTACGGGTTTGAAATCTACCCTATTGCTAAAGTTGAGTCAAATAATGGCCATATGCCAATTTTTGTCAAGATCGGTCAAGTGGTTCTGATTTCTATAGTACACCAAATATACAAACGACAAACATTCACTTATAAACACACACAACACACACACACACACACATATATATATATATATATATATATATATATATATATATATATATGTATGTGTGTGTGTGTGTGTGTGTGTGTGTGTGTGTGTACATAATCATATCTGTACATGATCTCAATTTTGTTCAGAAGTCCTGCCTCCAAAACAAAGATACATAACTAATCTACATTACAATCCACCCTGAGATTTGCAGCTTGAGTCAGTCTTGCATGTCTAATCCTTAGAGTGCATAACATTGTTTCTAGTGTCCTTGGCATATAGGGATATGCCACTTAGTTACTGAGGACAAAATATTGCGCATCTTTTGGTTTCTTTCAATATTTTCTCAAAAAGACTGCCAAAGGTTTTTCATTTTCTGACCTAAACGAGGAAATACATCTCCTGGGTTCTGTGGAGGTGACTGCTGACTAGCAAGTTGATCAGCTTGCTCGTTCCCAAGAACCCCAACATGGGAAGGCACCCAGCAAAAATTTTCTTCTTTGTCTTTTCTTTTCACTAACAACAGCCATTCCATAATCTCTAAAATCAGTGGGTGTAAACGGCCAAGAGATTCCAAACACTGCAGAACATTTCTTGAGTCACAATACATAGTAAAACTATTTAAACTGAGAGTTAAAATTTCCTTTATGGTCTGTAAAATTGTATGCAGTTATGCTGTAAAAATAAACAAAACAGAAGATAAATATCACTAACTTCTTTCCTCTTTCAACGTTAGCAATGGAGTTATGGTGAGAGGAATGATCTAAAGGTATTGATCGCATAGCTTCACTGGACATTTCTGCTTTCATTAAATTAAAATATCTACAACATTTTACCTCTGGAAGTTTCCAGTGGGGGCTAACCGAATATCTAGCTGGTAAAGTCTCCGTCCTTGGCATCTTTAATTGACCGGTTATACACAGTACTCTAAAAGCAGATGTTGGTAATGTAGATCCAGTGTCTACAAGCAATCTCTCAGTGAAAGATGGTTTGATGCTCCTGCAGCCAATTTTACTCCATGATGAATGTAATCAAGCGTAGGCCATTAGGGTTTGCCGAGGTGTAGATTTCACATCCATAAGTAAATATTGCAAAAACAAAAGCCTTGTATAGTTTCAACATCTGAGCTTGTTCAGCACCCCAGTTTGTGTGGGACAGAACTTTTTGTCCTTTCATTGATTTCAAGCTTTTCGTCTCAATATATTTCAAGTGAAAATTAACGCAAGAAACCTTGTTTTAGCAACACATGGAATTCTATGCTCATGTTTGAACATATCTGGATCAGGAAAGACTCCTCTCACACGGTAAAAGTGCATGGTTGCCGCTTTGATAGCAGACAATATGAAACCATTCATCTCAGCCCACTTTACTATATTATCTAACCTGGATTTAAACAGCCTATCTAACAAAAAGGGTCTTGATTAAAAGAGGCAGATTGCATCTCAGGCTACATTCATAGAGAAGCCTCAGAATGCCATATATCTAAGTTGTGTCATAGACTTTCTTAGGATCGAAGAAAACAGTGTTGTGATGTTTGCTAGCGAAAGCAGATACTGAGGATTCCATTTAAACCAACACATCTGTTGTTGAGTACTTACATTGGAAGCCACACTGAGCAACTGACAAATATTCATCACATTCCAAGTGCCAAATCAAAAGTCTATTCACCATTTTTTCTGTGATCTTACACAGACATGATGCCAGTGCAATGAGACAATAATTCTTTGTTGCATCCTTCGAAGGATCAGGGTCACCAATCATAGCTGGTGAAGGCTCCAGAGACACAGATAATGTAGCCTCCAATGAATCAGGAATAACAGCTACAGCTGAAATAGCCTCCAAAGAGGCCGACACACAAGGTATGACTGGTGAAGCCAGCAGACAGGCGTTAGTGCCAGGCATATCTAGCACTGACTCTGAAATTATTGGTACAGCCTCCAAACAGGTGGAAGTAAAGGTCGTCACTGATCTTCCCTTTACATTATGAAAGGAAGCAAATCTGCCAGCATTTACACTTTCTTCTTCATTGAGCAACAATACAAGAAAAGAATATTTGTGGTCTGATATACTAGGTTGATACTTTCTGTTTTTCTCTGTAAATGTGGATATTGTTCAGTTACCTTAACAATTTTATTATACACTTTTCTTCTTTATAACAGACACCATGCTCTGGTTCACTACGCTTAACACACATAGCAGGCATGTCTTGTAGATTCTGCATACATGATCCCAAAATATTTATCATATTCTCAATAATGAAAACATCTTAACCTTAAAACATAACCAAGCTTCTGTCATTACATTAGGTAAGTGGGTGGAACTGAATATAGTGATTAAATTTGCAAGTGGAGCTTAAGCTTCATTGATCTTTATTCTTTCAATTCTAATCAAACCTTGATCTTTTAATACTTCTACAATTTCTCTTCTAAGTACATCATCAGGTGGGATGCAAATATCATTCTTGTGGAGTGATTCCAAAAAGCATGCACTGAGAAGCCTACTTTAACTCCTCCAAGATGTGATACTGCTTTTAGTTTTTCACTTTCTTTAGCAGAAGCGATTCTACTGTCAGTGTTTCCCGACCTTCAGGTGATATCTCAGGCTCTCAGCTACAACACTTCATAGTGCATCTGTACATATTAGAAATGTCAGAATTAGAATCTTCCAGATTGAGGGTCAAATATTTATCATGCGAGGTTCCAAATATCAATGGTCCTATTTCACATACATTTCTGGTGAATTTCCCTTTGCCCCATGCTGGAGTATAGAGTTCAAGTGTAATTACACTAGAAGGTTTCCTAGCCATGCCCAAACACAGGTTGTCCTCTGTGCCAAAAGGGTCTTATTAAAGGGTCCAGGGGTACTTGATTCTTTAATGCTAACCATAAAGATTGAAGGGAGGTAAAAAATTTTCCTGAAAATCTTAAAAGATATCATCAGCCTTTCATGGCACCAGTAAGAGATGACACCCAAAGGTCCACTCCTTAACCTACCCCACAGGGGATGGGTGCAGCACAATGAAGGTGGCTCAAGGGTAAACCAACGCACTTGTTGGGACAGAGAATACAAGAATCCAGTCATCCCCAAACCAGTCACATTAGGGGCAAATTGGATGGAATGCCGAGAGTCCTATCCCAGAATCAGACCACCCCGGGAATCCACGGTCCTGCTAAGTAGAATAGTTCCGCCCTTGGGGTATTATTATTGTGATCTCCCTCAGCTCCCATCAAGTAGCTTCAGATATAAAGCCCGCTCCAACTATGATACTTTTTCTTATTTACCAGGTCGAATAAATATTACCAAAAGTGAAAAATTCTACAAGCCTTAGCCCAAATTAATATATCAATAATAATAGAACTCATGAACCTCAACCTGGGAACAAAAGTTCAGGGGTTCAAGAGCCTCCTCACCAAGTCAAGGTGGTCCCAAGTCAAGGTTTGATAATATTTTTAAGGCCTTTAGGTATACTGAAAGAATTTGCACCTGGAAAAATTTAGAAAGGACACGGAAATTCAGGAAAATACACGATACATAGAAATAATGTCGTTCTGATTAAGCAAAAGTCTTGTCTATGGCTCTATTTTGAGGTGATTAGCTGGAAACTGTATATGGTAATCACTTTAGGCTAAGGACGAGAAAGAGCTTCAGTATTTGCATTATTAGAAATTACCTCATAATTTACAATTATTGCTGCATAGAATGTTGAAAAATGCCATTATCTTTCATCTAAAGAAAATTACTGTTACACCAATTTTAGCAGCTATATTTCTTTTAATTAGTTTCATGTTACTGAAACTGTGTTTATGAGATTTGCCATTTAAGATTAAAGCATTATGACGATCATTAAGGTTGCCACTAATGTTCAGGTATACTAATTTTAATCATTCTCTGTAGTTGCCTTGGCATCAACAGAATAAGGGTTTTGCTTGCCAAAGACAAGGCTCATTCTTATGATACTGCTATTTTCAACCAACCTAATACACAAATATTTTTCCTTTGGAAAAAATAAAAAAAATTATAACTAAAGACGAATCTGACATCCATATCAACCACTGAAAAACTTAAATGTAAGATAACATTAATTTAGGTATAATTCTGTTCAATTTAATAAAGCTCATCGCTTTTGTTTCTACAAGAGCGTACTCTCTCTCTAACCTAAAGCCCCGTACACACTATGCATCATGATGCTAGCAGTGTTAGATGGATGTATTGAAAAACGACTTTTTCAGCAAGAAGCCACATCAACAACGTGTTCATGGGTCAGAGCCATTTCATTACTCAGCTCAGTGATGCACCATCATTCAGAGGGGGAGGACGTCCGCTCACCACCACCCGCCAAACCCCTTGAGTGGACAAGGACTAACACAATACAGTTTATTGAATTACTGTTTGGAACATCAAATGCAAGCATTACAAGATGAGAAACATCAGGAGTGCAAGCTTGGAAACCATAAAATCAATTATTGAGTTTTGTAAACTGTACATTGCGGAATGAAGACATTACTAAAAAGCTGCACACCCTGAAGACTCAATTCTACAGGAAATGTCTGCAATCAAAGCATCACAGAAGTTTGGAGCTGGCACGAAAGATCTCTACACTCTGAAGTTATGGTGTTTTGATGGGCTGCATTTCCTGTAATAAAAAAATATTTATGTACTTTGTACCTATATTTGAACCTTACTTTAAAAGGGCATTATAGATGGCTTCACAGGTATCGGGGATGATTAGACCAGGGCTCTGTTTTGAAATCCTGGTTGAATATTGGAGGCTTGCATACAATCCTCCAGCTGCAAGAACGAGCTCCTGGTGATATGCTGTCTCGAAAGCTGGTGTCCTGCTTACAAATTTTTTCCAACAATTTATAAAATGCAAGGATTGGCATTCTTATGTAATTTTCACAGTCTATTGGATTTTCGACTTGTAGCTCCAAAAATATTTAATTGAAGCTTCCCTTCAGAGGTCGCCGAGAAAGCCATTGCTTACACCACAAGGTTCTTCGTTTCTTCCTCAAAAGTTTCTTTTTTGCAGCACACAGAGCAAATACACCCCACAGTAGAGTCTCCTGGCAAAGCACATCATCGACAGACATCCTGCCGTTGAAAGCTGAACTGCGAGAACAAGTGAGCAGTAATTGCAGTACAGTTTGGCCGCTATTAATTTTATTCAACGCCACTACTGCATCACTTAGCTGATACATGATGGCATAGAGTGTACCATGCTTAAGACGGGCAGCGAACTGAGCAAAACAGTCACTTACCCACATCAACGCTCAGGTGTGCCTCCAAAGGTCGCTTCAGCTCAGGCATATCGATTGAGATGTGCTATCTGCTCATATTGCTGCACATGCGGAAAAAACTGTACAGGCTGTTCACATTAACATTCAGGAGTGTCCATGCAGGTATTCTGGAATATTAATGGTGGCATTTATGGGATAGAGTAAGATAGGACTCCATATGGGAAATGACACAGTTACATTAGTAATGGATATAATTATGAAAGAGTAATGGAGAGGGCTTGGATTAGTTTTTTGCACAATCGATAAACAAAGTACATGACAGTATCAGCTGTGTGCTTGTGGGTACCAGGAAGAATTGGAGACCACGTTGTATATGCACAGGCGTGAAGTATAGAAAAGGAGGCTGGTGATGAGTAAAAATTTGTGGATGATAAGGCTCAGGAAAAACTTAGAGGTGGAATTTCACAGAGGCCCTTTGAGTCACGCGGCGTTAGAGGTGAAGATGATGTTCGGATTACTCTATTATGACTGATACGTTAACATGCTCACATTATGAAAATTTCTTAAATCTGCAATACATAATTGTAGTTTACCTGTTTCATGTCCTGACAGCAGCCATTTTTTCATGTGTTCCTTTTTCTTTTATAAAACTACCTATGATTTCTGTGACTTCATAAACCCTTCACTGCTCAAGTTATGAGAGTTGATGTGGGCTTCCCTACAGTTAATTTCTTTTATGCTTCAAATTTATTTTGTCAGTGAACCTTTAAGTTTTCCCTACCTATTGAGATTTGTGATTTTTATAGTTTTATACTTTTGTTGAAACATATTCTCAGGGTATTTCTGCCCTGCCAAGACGTTTTTGAAGCTTCAAACTTGGAACTATGAACCCTGAGAACAAATTGATTTTGCGGGAAATATAGTCAAACCCCAGTCAGTTCGGTTAACGCTAAAACTTCGAAACAAAAGCTGAATAGTTCCGTAGGCTTTTCCGGGACATTGTTTCCTTAACCGAATGAATAAGATATGCTAATTCTATTGCTCAAATATGTGTGACTGTACCGTGAATTTCTTCAGATTCAACATACTTGAGTCAATGGTCTTTGCCCATCCACCAAGTTAATCTTTAACAAGGGACTTCTTGTACATATAAATCTATTGAGTTCTCCTGGTTCTGCAAGAAATGATAAACTTGCAATACAGCATGCAACATCAGCTGATGTAAGATGGAGGCCATTAGATGAACATCCCACTTGTTTTATACGCACCCTTAGGAATCAATCAAGGAAGTACGGGCATACTTTTATATTTTTGTAAAATAATATTTTGAACAGGAAAACGTATAGACTTATTAGCAATGTAATTTAATTCCTATTTCGCAAATACGATTCCGATAGAGAAATTAAATAAAGCATTTTCAGTAAAGTTTTACGTTATAAATACAATAGTTTCAATTAAAAAGATATAACACTATTGCTCTTCAAACAATTGCTATTTGTTATTCCTCAAAAGAACGCGCTGCTAAGCTTGACCAGTGCTGACGAATGATATAACTTCATAAAGCGTAGGTTTTCAACACCAATATCTTTGAAATGCTATGCAGAGGAAATGGCCAATTTTTACATTCGAGACAGTTCCTGTAACTTTGTGCAGACCCACTTCAAAAGCAAGATTCACACTAGCTGCCGGAGCCATCTGTACTTGAACTAGTTCAGAGTATCACCAGTGAGAGGCGCTGAGTAATGAGAGAGAGAGAGAGAGAGAGAGAGAGAGAGAGAGAGAGAGAGAGAGAGAGAGAGAGAGAGAGAGAGAGAGAGAGAGAGGAGGAAAGTATATGCTGGAGAGTCTTTACCTTCATGATAACTTCATAAGTTTATGCGAGGATCTTATACGTATGTTACTGAACACAACATGCACGGATCTTAGGCTACGGATTGCATTTGTTAGAAAATGGGGCTGTAATTAGGTTACGGTTCGGTAATAGCTGGCCAGTGGTAAGTCTGGCTGGTGGGTAATTGCATAATTCGCAGTAGTTCTGGGATACTTGGGTTATGGGCTATTTGAAATGCTATGTAGTTTCAGCCAAGAGTTGTGCCTTCTAGACCAAGGGATTTGTTTTCGTTATGAATTTGATTCCTCTTATATGACGTCCTTTATTAAGATTATCTTAAGAAAGGTACCCTTTACAAAAATCCAATAGTATTACTTTCTAACGTCCAATATTCACACTTCTACTGCCAAGAGGAAAAAACGCAGTAACTACATCACAACTGTCTGAAGTATGTAGACTGTGAGGAAACCGTAATTTCCATTTATAATAGCACAGAAAATCACGTGGCCCTTTGCTTCTTGGGTGGACATCTAAGAACAGGGAAAACTCTATGAAATTTTCCTCCTTTGTTCACGTGGTATTTTCCTTCTTTCTCCCTTCGGTTCTCTTCTATTCTAGTTTGTTTTACAATAACCCTCTTACTTCCTTTCTTTTGATGATCGCTTTTCAACCATCATGTGTGACTTAGCTCGGTCTTTAGTCTCCCTTTCTTCTACTGTCTCAAAACCATATCTGAGATGGAAGTTCATATCGCTGTTTCCGCCGCTGAAGGCAATTATATTTTTTACCATTATGTTGCTTCTTCAAAATATTCTAATCAATTGAAAAAATCAATTTTTCCTCTATTATTACTCAGATAGCAAAAGTGTTGTCTTCTACTTTTTTATTGGTGATTTTTATACTCTTGGTTTTATTTTGTAAGCTTTACCACTACCCTTCTTTCCTCACGTAATTGCAGGCCGGTATAGTATACACACCGGCTATCTACTAAATTGAAACCATAATATTCTCTACTTGATTCTATATAGGTATCTGATTTACCTGCTTTAAATAATGTCTTTCCTGAAGGCTTCTAGTATAGGTACCTTTGTCTTCATTTCTAATAACTGGTTTTGATAAAGCATATTTTATGAATTTCATTCAACTTCGCATGAAAAGATTTATCGGCTGAAAGGTGAAATCAGTCCTGCATAACGAAAAATTTAACTTCAGAGAATGATGGGTGACTATTACTAAATAAACCCAAACCTAACCTAACCTAACCTAACCTAACCATTTTCTAGATCAGATCACCGCACTTAGAAGCTCAGATCCAAATGTTCTCAAGTATTGTAACTCAAAATCTACGACTGATTTAAATGACCCATTGAAAACCACAACACACAAAGCTTAGAAAGCAGCAATGGAGCCCCATAATTACAAAATCAACCAAAAGATGGATGATGATATATAGGTATGGGTTCGCCCATGGATGCGCTGTTTACTGTTATGTAGACTGGAGTAGGGGATGAAGTAGTATCCTCTATCCACACTAAAGTTGCCATCTATGCCATGCATGTAGATAACACCTGTGTCCTTAGCTATACCCACTATGCGATTCAGAACCTTTGTCCTGGTGTTTTTCCGGAATAACTTTTTTCTGTGCATTTGACAAAGATATTACTTTACATCCCTACCTAACTTTCGGCAGTATTCGTTATTACTTATACTTAGAAAAAACTATATTCATGAGTAAAATAAAGCAGCCGATGCCAGTGGTGGAACACCCTAATGTATGGGTTCAAAGTTATACGTGACATAAACATATGACGCCCCGACTCCTCCCAAAGGGTGATGACGCCAAACAGCTGTCTGTGACATTGTGAATAAATATTCGTACTTTGTCAGGGCTTCAAAAATCGCTGCTACGATAAGTCATTGTCCCCATGGTTGCAGGACAGCTTTTGTGACTCGACTTGCACAATTGTTTAAAAGTGAGGAGGCCCATGGCAAACCCTATGTAAGCTTGAACAGCTAAACGAATAATAGGGCCCTTTTTTGGGTTAAGAGAATTTGCTTTGCCAAAAAAAGAAAAGTCATGGGTTATAATATATCACTGAATGAATTCTATAGACCCCAGTGCTTGGCTTGAAGTCTAAATTCTATAATCCAATCTAATCGTATGTAATTGTCTATTTATTACAATGATCGCCACTGTCACATTAGGAAAAATATCAACAGAGTTACGACGAATACCAAAGTTTTCTTCACTTTGTTAATTGATTTTTAATTATATAATTTTTCAATGGAGAAATAGTGATAGAAAGTAATTTCTCTGATTACTTGTGGAAACCCTTTTCTTCAAGGATTCTAGAACTCGACCTCATGGCATAAATCCTATGTACTGCTACTACTACCACCACTACTACAAAGTGTAAACAAGGAGTATTGGTTGTATTTCATTGTTGCCAGGGGTGGAGACTTTTTCACTAATAGCCAATTATCCATCGAGAAGGAGGCAAGTTAATGACGTCAATAGTTAAGTCATTATATCTTTGAAAGACATTCCTCTGAGTTTGCTGGCGATGTCTACAGGAAGTCGGTGTTACTTATATTACCATAACTGGACAACTTTCGTAATACAGAATACAATAAAAAATTAGGTAAGGATGTAAGTTACCCTGTGGTAAAGTGTCATCTTTGTCAGGTACGTTGATAAAATTTTATTCCGGAAAAACACCGGGACACCGGCTATGAATCTTATAGTAGCTCCCTCTTTCCATAGCAAGGGATGATGAAACCTGGTTCCACACTCGTACGTCCACCTAACGTACTCGTACGCTTGAGTGCTAACAGTGATCGCATTAAAACTTGTCAATATTCGTTTTTATCTGTCTGTGCTAACTGAGTCCTCACGTGTTCCAAAGGAAAAGGCTACATTACGGAATGAACGAAACGAACGCATTAGAAGAAAAGAGCCAAATTTGGTCAACATCATGACATAAAACCGTGATAACCTCAATAACTGAGACAATATATTTTCGGTAAACATTTAATTTTTAGTTTCTGGTTCTTTTTTTCTTTTCCAAACCTTGCATAGAGAGTTTTCCTCCTTATGAAGTCATCTATTCATTGATTCATCTCTGCTATCATCACACCACTATCCATTACATTCCCTCTTAAATACCTACATGAATCAAACACTTCCTTTATTCTACCATCCATGCTAATATTTACTACTGGAATTTTTTGGCGACTCAATGTCAACAAAACATTACTTATTTAGTTTCAAATTTCTTCACTAATGAACACTAAAACTTTTTTCGAAGTCTTTGCTACTTCTTTTTATAATCTCCAAACATTCATTGTCTATCTGTCTCTACTGATGACTCTTTCATAAACTTGCACATTCATTTGACTTTTCTCAGCACTCCCTCGGATATCACCTCTTTCACTATAGCAGTCACTTGCTCTCCATAGTACTACATTTCCAAATAAGTTTATTTTGATCGTGAAATATCTTAACGGCTCCAAACTTGTTGCACCATATATCAATCAACAGTCCCCATCACTTCTCTACCAATTCTATCATAACATTTGTCTAGTCATGTATGGTACACAAAACCTTTCACTTTACTCTCCCACTTATAGCACATCTATCTGTTTCAAGAACCGTTTTCCATTTATAGTGACGCTGTTCTTTGCTCATCAATCCAGCTTGTTAAGTAAGACAAAAGTCTCTCATACACATCTCTCATTGACGTAAGTAATACTGGGGCTCTCTTTCTTAAGCACCTGCCTGTTTGTGAGTTCAAATCCCCTCCATAACTGCATTTATCCTCCTTTTCTCTTATTTGTAATTGTCTTACAATTCTCTATTAAATATCCTACTACTCTCTTAACATGTCCTGTAACGATGATTTAAGCAGTGGCGGATTTCAGGTGGTGGGCACCTGGTCCCGTGGCCCCCGACCCCCACGGATAGAATAATCCGTAAATCTCAAGGCTATTATTAAATTTTGATAATGTGTACCCATTTTGCACAAGTAAATCATTGATAGAAACACTGAAAATAAAATCATGATAATTTTTTCTTTTCTTTATGCATGTATTTAATGCTTGTATTTGCCAAGCAATTCACCAGCTACAGCTGTCGTAAACAATGTAACAATCTTCACAATTATAATCTCTCTCTCTCTCTCTCGCGTCCCAGCATCCCTCTTTTCATTCCTCTCTCTCTCGTCATCCTCCTCTCTCAGTGCATACAATATATAAGTACATATGATGCAAATTATATGTCTGTGTGTGCGTACGTTATATGAATATTGATATATATGTATCGTATGTAAGTACATGTCACATATACTAACTAGATGATAATCTTGTGTGACCCCAGATGAAAGATTTCCAGATCCGCCACTGGATTTAAATACAGCCTGCCTGACATGTCTGTCTTATAAAACTGAGGAGTGGGAGAAGAAGCTTCATCACAACGCTAAGTTTTATGTCTCGGAATAACTGATAGCACAGCAATCTCCCTTTTCTTTTGCAGGTTCAACGTTCGAACGAGCGCCGAGTTCTCCTGAAGGAGCTGACCTTCAACTCTACGGGGATATACAAATGCGAGGTGTCAGCGGACTCTCCTCACTTTCGGACTTACGATAACCAGAGTATTATGGTGGTCGTTGGTAAGTTTTGTCAAAATAAGATCAATGTGAATCTTGTTCTCCAGTGAATCACGAGACTGACTTTTCCCATTTGTATAATATACAAAGGAACCACTAAATTAACGGGGCGGTTGCATTATTTAGGTAGAAGTTAATCTGGATAAAAAGTAATCTGCGAAGACATAATATATCTGTCAGTTTCTCATTCACTGGATAAGTTAAAAAGAAATACAACTGTGAATTTCATAACGTTTCAAGTAATAAAATAATTAGTCGTATAAAACGAATGTACCTTAATGATTAGGTATTTACCAAACATCTCATATTTACTGGTCAATATGAATAGGTTAGCACACTCAACCTATGGATAAAAACAGTTCTAACTGTCTGATTTCCATTTGTATATATATTTATAATAATGTACCAATTTTGCTTTATAAGATCACATTATTTATATATTTATATGGCATTAGTAGCACTGTAAGCCTATGTTAATAAAAAGCTAAAACGTAAAGCTTGTAGGTAAGTTATAGCCAGCCTGAGTAATAAACAGTGGGGTTGAGTTACTCTTAAGCCTAATATAGTTATTATTCCAGCCGGAATAATAAGTGCCTGTGAATTGTAAGTTACTTACCTAAGTAATGCGTAACTTACGTCTGGGACTGCTTTCAATAAATCTATTGCTCACACATTATCAGTTATCAGTAAGTCAGTCTGGTAAGCTGTTAACATTCGAGAGTTGTTCTTTTCGCCGACAAAGATAATTATGATTTCGATTATTACAATAATAATAATTTACGCATCCTTCTTGGAGACTGTGCCGGAGTTAACAGTGTCCAATGTCTGTTGGGGTGCCACGATATCACAGCGTTAAATATTGTAGTTATCAATTTATTACCATTATAAAGCATTTTCCGGGAAAATTCGTTGCCACTAATTCTCCAAACCCCGCTGGAAGGATGTGTCCCTACAATAGAGGTGAAAATGTAACTGGGCTCGGTATAGTATTTCCAAACCTTCTTGTCGTTTTGGGGAAGGCAAGGGTGTGAAGTGGCGCTGCCAAATCAAACATTCTCAATCAATTTATGTAGTATTTGAAAGCACTACAGACCTAAACAATTCTAAAATAATTATTGCCAGATTTTATTTTTATCTTATATAAACATTTCGTAACATTTTACACAAGGTAACGACACAAACATTGCTTTTGTTTTTAAACAGTTCACCGTTCAATTGAAGTAAACTTAATGAGTACCAACATGGATGCCACCACGTGTTTGAGTGCATGAGTGTGTGTGCTTTTTCAAGAGTATATTGCGTTAATTATCAAATTCGGCAAGAAGCCTGCAATAAGGTTCAGCTTCTCTCTGATATATATGACAATAAATAACTAATAATTTGTATATAATTTTATCACCATTCATTATATGCTTTCTTACGTTTGCCTGAAACGCCACTCCGCGAAGACTGTGGTGGACGCTCATGGTGGCCGTCAGGTTTCCTTCCTGTTACAAATGTTAATGCTCCAAGGTTTTAAAGACTGCGATCTCAATCACTTTTATTTTGAATTGCCCCTTTCCCGACACCAGTCTTAGCGGGTGTTTGTTGATCATTTGAAATTTATCTATATTTGTTTGTTAATGAGGTTTTCACTATGTTTCCTTTCTCTTCATTATGAATTTGTTCATTATTTTTTAGAATAATAATTAAATTGTCATTGGTGTCATGGGCGTCGTGACATGAATACAAAAGTATCAAATTTCAATTATATATATACATATATATATGTGTATGTATATGTATAAATATATATTTATTCATTTAATATATATAAATATATAATAGTACATACTGGAGGGCGAAAAGGTGATGCATCTTACAACTTTATATCCAGCCAAAATACAAAAGTAACAACAACTTCAATTAATACGTAAGACTCGGTGAAATTGTTAAATGTTAAAATACAGATAACTGAATCGCAACATGAAAGTTAAAACCAACCTAACGCCTCAAAGAAAGAAAACTGAGTGACTAAGAAGGGCACCAAAAGGACGAAGAAACATCTCATGCTATAAACAGAGGGGCAGAAAAGGACTGACTGTTCAAAGATGGAACAAGTTGTTTGATGGTTAACGATTCTAGGACATGGAGAGAGGTTTCATCAGCAGCTTGCTCCAAGATTTCAAAGTTGTCGAAGGAAATCAAAGATCTACACTTTTTTTAATGTCCTCTTGTGTTGGAAAACTCCTTCTCACTCCAAGTTCACCCAGTTCTATTGCTGACGCCCCGATGAGAATCGGCTGGCACTTTCAGCATTCTTTTGGTGGATCCGACGGAAGTCCCGAGATTACAACTCGGGCAAGTGAACTTATAAACCACAAAGAACGCATGAGGGATGGTACAGTGTCTTTAAATCTAAAAAGAGATCCAGCTGTTCTTGGATTCCTTAGACCGAGTTTGGGGTTAAGACAGTAAAAGTATTTCTTTAAAATCTGCCTTAATGAAGCTAAAAATTTGTCGACATTCGTAAAAGGCAAAGAAACAAAAATCAAGTTTAGGTACTGTAGGTGCAGGAATGTCTGGCTGAAATTTGTTATTCTCGAATTTTTTTTAGGTATTTCTCAAATCTCGGATCCACCAAAAGAATGCTGAAAGTGCCAGCCGATTCTCATCGGTGCGTTAGCCATAGAACTTGGGTGTAATTTGAGTAAGAAGTTTTCCGACACAAAAGAACATTCAAAAAAGTGTAAATCTTTGATTTCCTATGGCCATTTTAAAATCTTAGAGCAAGCTGCTGATGAATCCTCACTCCATATCCTCGAATGGTTAACCATCAAACAACTTGTTCCGTCTTTGAATATAGACAGTCTTCTTCTGCCCCTCTGTTCTTGGTGCCCTGCGTGGTCACTGTTTCATTCTTTGAGGCGTTAGATTGTTTTTAACTTTTATGTCCACATAGCTATATCTTACATTAACAATTTTACTGAGTCTTACGTATTGATTTTAACTGTTGTTACTTTGTACTTTAGCCCTGATGACGAAGCCATACTTTGAAAAGTTGGCTGCAAATAAAGTTGCAAGATGCATCACCTCCTTTTCACCCTCCTATTTGTACTGCGTATCCGACTTTCCAGAAGTCAACACTCTCCCGATTACATTATATATACAGTGGTACCTCGACATACGAAAGGCTCAACTTACGAAAAACTCGAGATACGAAAGCAAATACGAAAAGTTTTCAAGATACGAAAGGTTGTTGCTGTAAAGTCCCGAGATTCGCCCGGACCACCGAGAACAATTTTAAAACTCCCGCGCCGCCAACTGAGTAAAACTCGCCACCATCCTCCCGCTCTCCATTGGTTCCTGATGCTAGTTACCCCATAAGGTCCTGCTCTCCTATTGGTCAGCATCTACCCCTTGTGCTTTAAGTATTCTATTGGTAAAAGGATGCTGTAAATTGAAAAACTTATTCATGCAATACATTTAATAAAAAAAAAATATTAGGTAAAGATAGAATAAAGAATAGAAATGAATGGTTATTATACTGTTTGGTAGTTTCAGTAGTTGAAGAGAGATAATGAAAATTTATTGCTTACTGTGTAAAGTGATTGCTTGGCGATCGTTCGATACTCGTAAGTGCTGGATGTAAACAGAAGTTTGGAAGCTTTTTTTTGTTTGTTTATTATAGTTAATGGTTACTTAATAATTATTTGAAATGAGTACATGCAATACATTTAATAAAAAAATTGTGAATTAGATATCATAAAATATAAAATAAATCAGACTGCCAACAAATACGTATTTTTCAGAATTCTTCTTCTGTTTTATTATTACACATATGTTTCATTATAGCTCTCAGTAACTCAGTATCTCCATTAGGTAAAGATAGAATAAAGAATAGAAATGAATGGTTATTATACTGTTTGGTAGTTTCATTAGTTGAAGAGAGATACTAATGAAAATTTATGGCTTACTGTGTGCTAGGAAAAATGATTGCTTGGCGTTCGTTCGGTACTCGTAAGAGGTAAGACGGGTAAGAGCTGAATGTAAACAATCGATTGGAAGGTTTTTTTTGTTTGTTTGTGTATTATAGTTAATGATTAATTAATAATTATTTGAAATGAGTACATACTGATTATTTATACATTTTATTGGCATATTCTAAGCTTTTAGCTCTTAGGTTTAGATGTCAGAATCATAGACTAGGCTACAGTAGCAACCGCTAGCATAGGCTAGGCTTATTGTTAAGGGACATATGCTAAAGTCCTAATATATGCAGTAAAAATGGGGTTGAACATTACATGCAGTTGAATATTACTCAATTATGTACAGTATTTTGCCTTTTTGGAGTCATATTTCTTCTGTCGGATCGGCGTCGTAACCCAAGAACATGTGTTTTAGGCCTGGAAATATAATTTACTGGGGTGTTTTTGGAGGGCTTGGAATGGATTAGCCATTTTACATGTAAAATGTGGTCCAAGATAAGATAATTTCATGATACGAAGGGCGCCTCGGAACGGATTAATTTCGTATCTCGAGGTACTACTGTGTATATATATATATATATATATATATATATATATATATATATATATATATATATATATATGGTTAAATAAAGGTTTTTGCCAAGAAGGAAAAAATGAAAAGCGAGATAGCCAAGCACTTGCGGTCTAGTGCGACCCTTTACTCAGGCACAACTGATCTTACAGAGGAAAAACATAGTCAAAGTAGGCTTAATATCCAAACTGACACTACAAGATTAGCAATAAGGTCGATTTCACTTTACAGAAACCAGGAAACGCCTGAGGGCAAGCGAATTTTTAGGCAGCCACACCTTGGAGGATAAACACGTGGTCAACAGATGATTCATCCAGAAAACAATACCTTTTGAAAAAGGAGGCATATACAACTTATTACCATGAAATTTACAAAAATGTTCCCCAAAAAATTAATGAAAAGACGAAAAAAAGAATATAAATATATCGAGCAAGAGAGAGAGAGAGGGAGAGAGAGAGAGATAAAAACTATATACATGTGGGACAAATTTATTAATTGGGGTGATACCTCTGTAATTGCTAGATCTAATGATTATGTTTCAAGAAATTTACTGGAATCAGCAATTATACAAATCACTAATAAAAACAACATAAATCTTAGTCCGGGATTGTACCATTTGGACACGTATATTTGTAAAATGTTTATGAAGGACCTTAAAATAAATGAACTACTAATAAATTAGTCCCACATGTTATTAGTTAGTTATTCTCTCTCTCTCTCCTCTCTCTCTCTCTCTCTCTCTCTCGCTCTATTTCTCTCTCTCTCTCTCGTCTCTTCTCTCTATCTCTCTCTCTCACTCTCTGTTCTCCCTCTCTCTCTCTCTCTCTCTTGCTCGATATATTTAAATTCTTTTTTTCGTCTTTTCATTAATTTTTTGGGGAACATTTTTGTAAATTTCATGGTAATAAGTTGTATATGCCTCCTTTTTTTCCAAAAGGTATTGTTTTCTGGATGAATCATCTGTTGACCACGCGTGTATCCTCCAAGGTATGGCTGCCTAAAAATTCGCTTGCCCTCAGGCGTTTCCTCGTGTCTGTAGAGTGAAATCGACCTTATTGCTAATCTTCTAGTGTCAGTTTGGATATTAAGCCTACTCTGACTATGTTTTTCCTCTGTAAGATCAGTTGTGCCTGGGTAAAGGGTCGCACTAGACCGAAAGTGCTTGGCTATCTAGCTTTTCATTGTTTTCCTTCGTGGCAAAAACCTTTATTTATACATAGCATCACGTTTTATATACTTCGTGATCAAGTTATTCATATATATGGTCGTATGTTAATGTTACCACGCTATAGAAATCCGAACATTTCGATTGCTCTAAACAAAATTTGGCACGTGGCCATCATTATAGACCCAAGTTAGGTAACGGTTAGGTTTCAAATCCTACCCCTTCCCCTTTCCCTTCACCTTTCCCTTCACCTTTCCCTTCACCTTTCCCCTCCCCCTTCCCTTTGTAATTGAAGATAAAGATACCAATTATGTCAGCTCTGCAGAAAGAGGACAATCATCCTTATTGAGAACCCTTACTATTAGCGATGCATCGTTTTTGAAGGATACTTTTCTTCCGAGTATGTTATGTAAACAAGGCGCGATCCGACCTCCAGCTTACTCAGGACGCGTGCAAGATTTTCCCCTCACGCATAAGTTGTAAACATTATATTCCTAACTTTTAACGTAAATTAAGCATGCTAAAGTCTACAGTCAAATACAGCCTTGTTTCACCAACGAAAATTAAAATAAATACGCTACATCTTATTAGGAAATAATTTTTCTATTCTGCTTAACACGCACATTATTTCTTAAATTTTCACTCCAATAAATAAAACATAATATCCTAACCCAAAATTCCCGTATCTTGAACTCAACTCAAATCAACTTTTTCAGACCTTTTTAGGCTCTTCCATAGACCTTTCCTTCCGCACTCCTCAACAATAACACCAAGAACAGCAAATTAGCTTGTAGGCTTACTACCCGAAAAGGGTTTGGAAAAACTGGAAGGGGTCGAGGCGCCTTTAATGAGATGTGAATTGATCGTTCCTCAATAAAAAAATAAAAAAATTAAACTCATAAAATTGTCTAAAATGAGAGAGAGATTTTCAAAATATTGGGCCATTAACTTTTACGAATTGGGACAAACCTAAATCAGAGTTGAAAGCGCCTGAGTGAAATCTTAATTTAGTAAACATAATATTCTCAAAATAACCGTATGATGAAAGATTTTGAACATAAATGTTGCTTTCAGTAATTTTTATATTAAGACTAGTAATAAAAATGTTTTGGGCTACATATATGAAATTCATTGCAAAACGTGTCTAAAATATAAACGAGAAAATCACTTTGAAACTCACTTTTACAATGAATAAATGAGAGATTTATATCATCCTGTTAACTGGAGTGAAGCAAGATCTTTAGTCCCGTGTAACGACACAGTTAAAAGGAATACCATTGAATCTTGTTTCAAGTTTAATAATGGAAGTGTTCTAAACTTAAGTCTTGGTTTATTTAAACTCGACACGTTCGTAATTAACAAAGTTGTTCATAATTATGATTTTAGTTTGTGACAGCGTGATCCCGGATTATCCTGGATTATCCGTTCGTGTATTATCATTTGACAATTAACCATCTGGTGTTCTTGTTCTTTTTGTTTACATTGTAACATTCTTTTCAATTGTGTCTAATAAGTGCCCCGAAGATGCCAGAATAAACACGTGAAGGCACTTGGTACTGAACTTCTGCCTCTCATTTTCCTGTGGTATTCGCTTATATACTGAAGTCCCGTGCATTTACTGGGATCTTTTAAGTCAATATATAGATATATATATGATATATATAAGTATTAGATATTACTAAATTATATATATATAGATATTTATATAACGAAACATAATATTATACATATATTACATATACATATACATTTATACATTATATATAATATATAATAGTATAAGATTATATATAATAAATAGATTATAGATTTTATTATATATATATATATATATATATATATTATACCCTGGATTATTTCGAAATTAGAGGGACCCCTTCTCCACAGAACAAATGGGAGAGTTTAAATGAAGTTTTTTTGCTATCCGGTATATATTATTAGGGATATATATATATTATATATAGTATATATATATTACATATTATATCTATATTATTAGAATATAAATATATATATATATATATATACTATATATAACATAGATATAATCTATTATATATATTATATAATATACATAAATATTATATACATATAATTATATTAATATATATATATATATATCATATTATATCTATATAGGGATATATACATATTATATAACATATATAGATATATATTATATAATTATATATATATATATATATATTATACTGTATATTTCGCAATAGAGACCCTCTACCCAGAACAAAATTTGGAGAGTTAAATGAGTGGAAGTTTTTTGCTATAGCCTATCTCCAAGTACATTATCTTAAGTTTCTATTAAGCTATTTTTCATTTTACATTTCTTGTATTTTCAGACTGAGTGACGGAGTTAGATACAGCCATGGCTAACGACTCGGAGGAAATCTGATGGATTGACCGCATCCAGGCTATAACCTTCAGAGAGGCCAGGGATGCTGGCGCATCTTTCATTTCACGTTGCTGGATAGCTAAATACATTAAAAGAGATGAATCATTTGTGGAAAGAATCTGGAACAAAAATCTATATGCCTATCATCGCGAAAAGAGTGAGAATCTTGGAAGGCCTGAAGTCCTTTCTCAGGAGTCAAAAGACATCATAGCTAAGACAGTGGCTAGGCCAAGAAAGTCTTTGCATAAATTGGCGCTTGAACTAGAAACAATAATGGGAGAGCAGAGATGTTTTGTGGTTCATTTCTTAAAGACTGGGATGAAGCTGACTTTCTCCATGTTGCCGCATCAGATGAATTCATTATTTATACAGTCAGGAAGCCAAATCATAAAAATGGCATCATTTGGGCTGCAAAGTTGGATGATATCAGCGGTGACGTGCGCTATCGCCAAGTTGTGAAATTTCCTGAATGTTTGGGAATTTTTCTGTTTCAAAGCCAAGCAGTTAATGTGGATCATCAAAGAAAAGGGACAGTCATGGAATGACGAATACTTCAGAAAAACTGTGCTTACTGGTTGAGTATTTACATTTTTGCATGATAAGGTACCATGTTTCAAGGCTCTTCGGACACAGGAACTGCTTCGAAACATTGGTATCGATTTATTCTAGTCATGTGAATTTCCAGGTAGCTCCCCTGACCTTAATGTGTGTGAAAACATTGGTAGTATCTTAAAGAATCGTGTTGAAGCGCGCACAGTGAACTATGATGGTATACCAAGCCCCGACACCCTGCGAAGAGACGTGACCGAAGTGCTCAGGGAAATGGAGTTTGAGTCTCAGCTTTTTTGCGATTTGCTGAATTCATACCCCTCAAGAACGCAGTGGTACAGGCAGATGGAGGCCACACGAAATATCAAATAATCAGTGAGAAACTTAAATAAATACCTATTCTGAATTACCTTTGTTTTTGTCCATATCAATTTTAGTTTATGCTGTTAAGGGGGGGCCTCTAATTTCGAAATACCCTGCATATATATATATATATATATATATATATATATATATATATATATATATATATATATATATATATAAATATATATATATATGTGTGTGTGTGTGTGTGTGTGTGTGTGTATGTGTGTATATAGTGTGTAGGTGTGCATATACATACATACATACACACACATTTATATATATATTTATATATATATATATTATATATATATATATATATATATATATATTATATATATATATATATAAAGATATTTATCTATTATATCCAAAGAGTACGCTCTTTCAACGACAATTCTCGAAAATATGAAAGAGTTTTACGATAACATTACCGTCTCCGAAACTTGACATAGCAGGTAGCATTAACTTTTCAGGCACAATGAAAAATGCACAGATGGCCGTGCTACAGCTTTTATCATTCAAAAAATACAAAATCACATACTCATGACTTCTCTTCAGGAAAACATACGCATATGCGAGAAATGTCCTTCATTACATATTTTGTGTACTGTAATAGGATTCCCAATTCCGTGTTTGACTGGAGACGATTTAATATAGAAATTAAAAATTACTACTTCGAATTTAAGTTGAAGTGCCAAGGACCAAAAATTATTTAGTAATTATGACTCCCAAATTACAGTAGTTTCCAGCGATATTAAGGAGGCAAATGTACCGGAAAAAGTAGGCATTTCTATTACTGCCTAACGCAGCTTTTCTTTTATGATAACGAAAGTTTTTCAGGTCATAGCTTAAGTATTATCGCATTATTATTTCTTCTGAAAACGGGTGAGCAATATATATATATATAAATATATATATATATATATATATATATATATAATATATATATATATATATATATATATATATGCTTATATATATTGCTACACCTTCTGTTTTCAGAATAAACAATGATGCGATGATATTTACCATGTAATATATATATATATATATATATATATATATATATATATATATATATAAATATATATATATAATATATTGCTGTACCTTCTCTTTCAGAAGAAATATGCTGCAATAGTGTTTAGGGCTCTCTCGTCTCTCTCTCTCATCTCTCTCTCTCTCGCTCTCTCTCTCTCTCTCTACTCTCTCTCTATATATATCTATTATATATATATATATATATCTATTATATATATATATATATATATATCTATATATATATATATATATAATATATATATATATATGATATATACATATATATATATATATATATACATATATATCATGGTATATATACAATATATCCTTCGAGCTACAAATGTCCTTTAATATCTAATTCGGCTAACGTCACTGTCGGTCCTGATTTCGTTCCTGTCCGTTGGACGGTGGTTCGTCCCATGAGGGGACAAAATTATCATCAACTAAAAATTCCCCTTCGGTACATA
Organism: Macrobrachium nipponense; assembly: GCF_015104395.2. NCBI lineage: Eukaryota > Metazoa > Arthropoda > Malacostraca > Decapoda > Palaemonidae > Macrobrachium > Macrobrachium nipponense. The sequence continues at coordinate 12,402,771 of NC_061097.1, read as the reverse complement.
TATGAAAATATATCAATTCCAAGGTAGAGCGAATTAGATATTAAAGGACATTTGTAGCTCGAATGATTTATATGAATAACGGTGATGTGATAATTATTCATATACAATATATATATATATATATATATCTATATATATTATATATATATATATATTTATATATATGTGTGTGTGTGTGTATAAACATATATATGTATATATGGGAACGTTCCAAACATGACAGAAAAACTGAGAACACTGTACTAATACACAAAGTCACTACTTGGAACGAATGGTCTAGTTTTTGCCCTCCTAAAGCATAGTCTGTTAAAGTTCTGATTATGACTGAGCAGTCTACTCAATCTGTGGATCGTTCCTGGCTTACTGCCCACTAGTCCATCCAGCTAGTATAAATGGGTTTCACGGTCTGCATCGGTATAGAAAACGGCGTGAGACCAATAGACAGAGAACCATCAACAAGTTCGAAGTCGTGTTTGGTATCAGTTTCAGATTTTGTCTGGATCAACCTGGGTGCGAGTTAAAAATGTCCTGAGAGTTTCCATTCTGATCAGTATCGTCCTGGTGCCAACATTCAGGCATTGCTTAAGGTTCTTTGCAGCATCCCTTCGGCCCCTAGCTGCAGCACCTCTCATTCATTTTACTGAACCTCCGTTCATATTTACTTTCCACCCTTTCCTAACAATTGTTTCATCGTGCAACTGCGAGGTTTTCCTCCAGTTACACCTGTAAAACCTTTTTACTTTCAATTTCCCGTTCGGGACTGACTGACAGCACAGGTCCCAGCAATTGGCCTTTGGCTTAGATTTTATATTTTAATTCCAGTTACAATTCCTGTCTTGGAGGTACATTGCTCATCCCAAAGTTTTGAATGAAAACTGAGCAATAATTCAACACTGACGCCCGCGGTCTCTGATTTTTGTTGTACAGGAAGGGCAGGCACTTGTTTGCTGAAGATTGGCGATTTTTTTATTTTCGCACCAGAGATCACTTTTGTGCTGCCCTTATTTTCTTTGAATTCAACAGCCCACTTAATGAGGTGGGCTAAAACGGGAGATTTCCCACCATTTCTATTGCCCATGTCCTTATGGATTTCATCAAGGGATCAGCCACCTCTTTCACAAATACTTAATTCCGAGACAGTCAAGGTTTTAGCTCATTTTTAGATTTTGTTGAGCTTAGAGGTTTTCTAAAGGGCATCTCTGTACCGTAATTTAATAGAAACAGGCAATTGACGTATTGTGTAATCGAGATTATAGTGACTGCAGTTTGTATAAGATTCGAAGTGACATGGTAAAGTATTAAATATATCCATCTCTACTGACTCTAAATCCATCATGCTTACCGCACAATAAAGTTACAGGAGCTGTAAGTGAAAAATAATCACAAATTTCTGCCTTAGTTTGCAGCTTCCACACTTCCCCAAGAGAATAATAGAGCATAACAATTGATACCCCGATCGATAATGTAAGTATCCAGATTTGGCAAAATCTGGAGAATATTATCCAAAGCAGTGGCCAAACAGGAGGAGATGGAAGTCATATTTTACTGATAGAAAAGTGATTGAGTTAAAACAGAAACCAGCTAGAGACCAGATAAAAGTTCTATATTTGACTTTCATAATAGAAAGCAAATTCCATGGTCCACGGATGGCAGAATAAGACTAGCATTAACCCAAATAAGCTGCTTAGAAGTGAAACAGCTACTCAATACAAGTCGAATTTCATGTAAAAGAGGAATTAAATCAAGATCATTTGTAAGATATTCTTTTCAATATCGATCATAAATAAGATGTTCTTTTTAATAATGATCATGTAATAGATATGATTTTATACAAGACAAAGATAGTGACAGATGTTGAAAGTGCAAACAGTGACGCTCGCACAAAACGTGAATGAGCAGTGAGAACCGATAGTTAAATCATCTGAAATTTGTATTGCTTCCATTGAAAAGCGCTAAGTGTCATTTGGCCAAAACAAAGTCCTCCTGTACTAAACGTACATGTAACTACATTTTCATGAGTCACTAGAAAAGTTCATTCATTAACGTACAGAAAACGCCTTTTAATTTAATGGTTATTGTCGTCGAAAAGATAACTAAAAACCTGCAAACCACCGAAAGTGAGAAATGTGAAAATATAAGACATTATTTTTACGATTGAAGAATAACCTTATAATGCAATGAGCATAATGGTTTGAGATTCAATAGAGTTGGATACAATTTTACACTTTACCAAATCAGTTTGGGTCTTATGCAAACTGCAATCACTATCATTAGTACGCAACAGGTCATTTATTGTCTGATTATCTGTTTCAGTTAAATCACATTCCAGGATGCCCTCCTCCATTATATGAATCTCGATAATAAAATGCCTACGTCGCCTGAATTAGTGCACGTTGCTTGTTTTTCAGAATGTCGGCATCGATGTAATGTTGAAACGATGCATTGTCATGGTACCCGCCATAACAGAGGGTCGCTATTCTCATCGATGTAAGCGCCGAAGAAAAGTTTCTTGACAGTTCCTTGGTAGATTTTGAGAAAGAATGTAATGCGGTTTATATTGTCCATAACCTTTCTCTCCAATATTCTGAGCTCTGCACCGCTCTTTCTTCACTTACTGATTTACTGACTTTATTATCTTCGTCTATTTGATACTTTCATTTATATCATTGTGGAAAGATCCATTTACAAATAAGTGAAATTAGAGGATTATAAAAGCTACTATAACAACAATTCATTAGGTATTGACCTAAAGGTACTAAGCTACGATAAGTACAGAGTTAACCCTTCTGATTAAAAAAAGAGGTGCCAAGCAGAATAGCAATTAGATACAAGAATGTAAAACTAATTCAATAATGTGTCGAAAGAGAGAGTAACTATAGACGTATCAGAGAATAATAACTGAATTCTTATTTCGAGGTGGATCCTCATACTATAGCAATGAGTAAATAGGGACATCAGAGTGCTAAGGCAATTTCGTCAAAAAAACTATCGAGGAAAATATGGCAATTTGTGATGGCTAAACTATAGTAGATTCACATCAACCGTGCATTTGATGCCTTAGCCAGTCCCTTACGACGCTCCTGATTGGCTGTTGATAAGCCTTTCACAGGCTGGAAACTCTCAGTCCCTCTCGAGAGTTCACATAGGTAGGATCTATATTCCACCTCCCCTGAGGGATACGTCTTTCAAAAGTATCCCTCAGGAGAGGTGGAACATACATCCTGCTTATATGAGCTCTCGAGAGAGACTGAGAGTTTCCAGCCCTGTTATTGGCTTATCAACAGCCAATCAGGAGCGTCGTAAGGGACTGGCCAAGATATCAAATGCACGGCTGATGTAAATCTACTACAGCTCTTACGAAGATGCAGAAATGAGTCATTAAGGAATGTCTGCATGACCAGTTTGACTTCGCAAAAACAGGCTTATGCAGGATTCGAGATACTTCTGCTCTGAATAAGTAAGTGGAATATGAAGAGATGAACAAATGAAATACTGGAAAATTCCTTCACTTCGCTTTTTCAAAGAAAATCTGGCGCAATAATGAAATTACCGAGAGCAGTTTTACCTTAATGAACAGTCGGATCCTGAACCAGAGAAGTGAAACCTCTATTTTTAAGATTTTTTTTTTGGTGGGGGCACCAAATTACCTTTTATACGGGAGAATATCTGCGAGCGGCTTAGTTTTCATGCAAACCTTGATCTGATGTTCAGAACAGTATTTGCACAGATCTGGTGGAGAGTTCTTTTTTTTTTCTTCTTCTCTCTCTCAGTTTATAGGCAAAAAGGACAAATGCTCTCATACCTACTATACTCTTGAGAAGAAGGAATTCTATGAACTTCACGATGATTTGCATAACAGATCCTCCCATCGAAATACATGTAACGTAAAGGCAAACATATTGAATTCTAATTTCCTGAAGAAAAAGGATATACGGAAGTCATACTGAATTGGCCAAACGAAATGAGGTTTAGGTGAAGGAATCCAGTGCCGACAGGAGCATCCCACTTGGTCGGGGAAAAAGCCATCTGGTATTATCCGATCGACTCCAGTGAAGATGTAATTCCTAGCGCGTTCTTTCATCGACTCCAGTGAAATCGTCATTTCCAGCCTCTTTGTGGTTCCAGCTTTCTCTTTGTCATGAAATAAACAAGTTTGTTTATCGTCTTCGACTAATGGACTAGACGCAGAGACCTCGATGACAGATTTCCCGAATTAGATTTATCTGACTTAAATCGAGGACCTAATGTGCTAAAATAAGCCTAATGGAAATGTGCTGTTAAGCTCAGGTTCGAATAGCTAATCCTGATCAGGATAATTGTCAAATTAAGCTGGAGAGGATTAAAGACTCCCAAGATATAAAGCAGAATATTTTGGAGGAAGGAGGACAAACATCAGTATTGGTAACAAAAATTAGTGAATTTAGAAACAAAGATAATTTATGATGCGTGATTTCTTACTTAGTATAGTTCTGAAGTTATATATATACATATATATATATATATATATAGATATATATATATATATATATATATATATATATATATATATATATATATATATATATATATGTGTGTGTGTGTGTGTGTGTGTGTGTGTATGTGTGTGTAAACACACACACACACACACACTATACATATATATATATATATATATATATATATATATATATATATATATATATATATATGTAAACACACACACACATAAACACACACACACACACATATATATATATATATATATATATATATATATATATATATATATATACGTATATACTATATATATGCATATATGTGCATACTATGAATTTTTGCCACTTTTACACTCGTGTCA
>NC_061097.1:12380434-12392934 GCF_015104395.2 Macrobrachium nipponense | reverse complement strand
ATCTATCTTGCCGCGGTATCTTTTGTAAACAGTTTCATTCATGCCCTGATTCAGATCACACAGGACTAAATATGATCTAACTTTCGTTTGCACTTTAACTCTTTCTGATTTTCAAATCCTTCGATTTATATTAGCAAAAGCAAAACTCATACGTGGGAATATGACGATGACTCGTGTAAAGCGATTCACTTACCGTCATATACTAACGAACTTGAAGAACACTATCCACTTGCTGACCGTATAAGTCGCAGGCGAAAAGTAACTTCTCAGTTCCTGATGGCCAGTCAGTCTCTGAATTGCTCGCTCATGGCAGCCACAACGCTGGTTTAATGACTGAATACCAAATAGTTCTGCATAACTATCATTATCGAAAATAACGCCCAGTATTATGTCAATTCTTCAATGCGAGAGTGTATCATTTAAAAATGTGTTCAAAAGCTGAATTAATAAGAACATCAGCCGTTAAAAAAATTATTATACAAATCATTTTCTCATAATAAATGAGTAGTCTGATTATTTATTTAATCTTTAAATGCTTTTCGCAAATGCGAGTCATCTAACCAAAGACCTAATTGTCATGAGAGTACCTGATTTACATTAGATTTGCGGCAATGTACCAATTTATCTGTTTAAAACAGCCATTCAAATACGCCTTTCTCATCAGAAAACTACACGATTAAATTATTAGTTAGTAAACATGCAACGATTGCATTAAGTCTCATTTTAGTACTTGATTTACATGAAATAAATAGCAATATAACATAACAATTTGGGGATGCTTCCTTCATCGGAAAAGAAAGCAAATGGAAGCATAAAATTCAAAAATATGCTTTAAGCAATTCGAAGAAACAAGCGAAGCCTCTCTTTCATCTCTGTTCATCAACATTTTAATTCCGATAATACCGTCAACGCCGAGCAATATTAGCCGTTACTCTCAAATCTTAATAACCCGGATGAATTCGACCAGAATCCACTGGCAACAATAATTTCCATTTCGGATCAGAACGATATTATTTTATTTCCTTATCATAATTCCGCCATGACAATAATTTCGGGCTTTTGGGACACGGTAATCCAATCAGGACGTCGGTAAGTGTCCTAATGGGTTGGGTGCCCGAGCTGAGGCGTATTCAAATAATGTATTAATTATCATCGAGGTACAAATGGCCGCTCCGTTGTGAGATCAGAATTGATGCGCTTTTCTTTATTTCTTTTCCCTTTCTTTTTCCTGCTCGGAAGCGTAAGACATGATTAGTGTGGAACAGCATTCGATCGGGAGCTATAACGAAATCGGGAATAGGTTGGGAACAGAACCAACCTGTGCGATTTGAGAAAATCAGATCTCATTACTAAAAAAAAATGGAGATAATAGATCACCCCCAGGGAAACGGAACACAATAGAAACTAAGCGGTAATTATAATCAAATATAAGATGAAAATGGAACATAGTAGCTACTGTTGCTCGTATGGAAAAGAAGCAGATTGTGCAAGACATGCAAAATGCAAAAATTATGTACTATGTTTAGAAATAGGGTAAAAATGAGCGGACAGACTGTAGAGTGCAAAGGAACATTGTCCATAAAATGATGAACAAACTAGAATGAAATGCCATTCATATGTAAAGAGAACAAGTTTTCCAAAATACGAGTAGAAATATTTTAGAACAGAGGCAGCATTAATAAAATCTAGATGATCTAGCAGGTATATATATATATATATATAATATATATATATATACATATATATATATATATATATATATATATATATATATATATATATATATAGATATAGTATATATATATGTATGTATGTATGTATGTGTGTGTGTGTGTAAGCATGCATTTTCGTGTAAGTGTGCGTAGGTGCACAGAAATCGTGATCGTTCAGAATCTCTCACTGTCATAGGAGAAACTCCGACAGGAATTCGTTTTATTAGCATAACAATTGCGATCGATCCTCTGGGAGAAACTCAGATGTGAATCTGAGCAGATAATATGAAAATCAGTTAAGAAACAAATCAATACTAACAAATGTTTAGGTTCATTAGTTGCAATATTGAATGCTGGAGTATAATATGGTTGTCTGCTAGTTTTTTACTGTGATTTGAACAATTTTGACTATATTTACCTTTTCAAGTGAAGGTTAACCCATCATAACCTCCAACTGTATGGCTAACTGCAATAGGAGGGCTGCATTGGGCGGCCAGGGTTTTGCGGTGAGATTAAACAAAAACCAGTGAACCCAGGGCTATGCTGTAATTTCATCTACACTAATCCAGTGTAAAATATGAAATCAGTTTTATCTGGGATCATGGGTTGGGGGTGGGGTAACTTACTTAACCTGACTTAGGATGTAAAATCCTTGCTAGACTGGTGGGATCTGAAGTTATGTCAAACATTTCCATGTACAGTAACAACTTTCCTAGACTGTGTTAGCCTAGGCTTAGGAGCCAGTACCTTGCATGGATGGGGTCTTTGCCCTTTGGAGCTACTTTAGGTTAGGACCCCATGGCATATCTGGTGGTAATGCTTGGAAGACTGATCAGGTTAGGGCAAGCAGCGTAGGTTAGGTTAAAGTTATGTTACTATGTATCCTTGTGTTTGACTACTCCAACTTCAAATAAGTTTACTTGCAAGGTGCAGGGTGACCTAAGTCAGGCAAGCACCCAGTGCCCTAGGTTTAAGGATTCCCACTATTAGCGTCTAGTAGTAAATATACTTAGATCAACAATCCAAGGAATACACTTCAGTCTTCCCTCTACCAAGATACTGCAGGATTCCCACACGACGAATAATGAATAACATTTGGGTAGAATGAGGTATCAGGAATACAAGAGTACAGGAGTTTAAGAGTCCCTGTTAGGGTGACGTCCAATGTGCATAAATTGGGAGTATGACTTGCTAAGTTGTATGGGCCAGAAGCATCACCACTGAAAAAACAAAACAAAATAAGAGTTGTGGTGGAAATGACGATGCTCAAATGGATAAATGGTGTTAGATACCAAGCGAAATGAACTCCTAAGCGGCTCAGTAAAAGTTATTGATGAGTTAAAGAAAGCCCAAGAGTCATGATTGAAATTGTTTGGGCCTCTGATGAGGAGGGGGTCCGTTGGAAACTATAAATAATAAGTTTTACCAAAGATCATGGAATTAGGAATGCTAGGGGCATGAGGCGAGGGTCTAAGAGAAGACAGGGAGACACCACTTGAGAAGACAGGAGAGGTAAAGGAAGAGATGAAGGGAAGACATGAGATAGAAATACCTGGAAAAGGTTAATTTAAATCAGTGACCCCGTGTGTGTGTGTGTGTGGGTGTGTGTGTGTGCGCGTGTGTGTTTGTCCATTCAAATTCGTATGCATTAGGTTCTAGGCCACAAAGAATATATGGTTTGCTAAATGGTACTACATACAACTGGGTGTACCTACCATGCAGCCCATTATGTTAACTACAAACTTAAGGGTCATTGCTCCCATTATTGTTCATGTAGCCATTAATGAGCACACTGTAAATGATAGGAATAGCTTTGTTAAAGATGTTCATATTGAAATATTGATCTGTCTATGGAAATAGTCTTACTACATATTGGGACTTGAGAAGAAGTTCTTCAGTCTTTAGGATCTATTAGCTTTTTACACCCAATGATTTTAGATGTAGTGGAATGGTTGTTGTTAGTGAGAATGAGAGGTAAAGAAGAGAATTTTTGCTTGTTCCTTCCCATATTGGGATTCTGGGGAATGAAGAAGCTGATCAACTTGCTAAGTCAGCAGTCACCTCTCCAGAACACTGGAGCTTCCTGCTTTAGGAATGCATTTCCTCTTGTAGGTCAGAAAACGGAGAACCTTTAGCAGTACTTTTTGGAAAATGTTGAAACAAATCAGAAGATACGCAGTATTACGCTTCAGTATCTCCTTGGTCATACCCCTTATATGCCAAGGAGACTAGAAACGATTTCGTCCAGGCTAAGGATGGGATATACAAAATTCACTTGTGGGTACTTGATGTCATGTGAAAACCCTTCATTCTGTGAGGACTGTGAGGCATTTGCTGGTCTCCATGTCCTCCAAAAGCGTCAATAAAAAGAATGATTTATTTCTCCTTGCTTTATATAAGTAAAAATTATTCATTAAAACACAAGTTATCAAGATCGCTACGCGAATTTTACCCCAAGACAGTCTCAAAATTATATTCATGCCAAAAAAATATCCAAAGCAAAATTCTTTAAGTTTAAAGACAATCTAAAAAGCCACAGTCATCTGTGGTTTGCAAGTATACTCGTAGTTGTTGTAATGCAACTTATATTGGAAAAGCAAAAAGCCAATTTTAGAGTCAGTCCGTTGAACACTTAGCCGAATCAATTAATGCGAACATCCTCTAACTATTTATTCTTTTCCATATCAGCCATTAGTTCCTAGCTGGATGAGTGGTTTTCGCGCTCGGCTGCCAATACGGTGGTCCGAAGTTCGATTCCCTTCTCTGCCAACGTGGAATCAGAGGAATTTATTTCTGATGATAGAAATTCATTTCTCGATATAGTGTGGTTCGGATCCCACAATAAGCTGTAGGTCCCGTTGCTAGGTGACCAATTGGTTCCTAGCCAAGTAAAAATATCTAATCCTTCGGGCCAGCCCTAGGAGAGCTGTTAATCAGCTCAGTGGTCTGGTAAAACTAAGATATACTTAACATACCAGCCAGTCAGTCTGGTGACATGAGACACGCCCCAAGTGAGGGGCTATAATTCTGCATCGGTCTGTATTTACTCAGCAAACGTTGTATTACCTTGTCTTTCCTGTTTTGACTGTTGCTTAGTCAGCATTATCAGCCTTTATATCTATATATTTCCTCTTACTTCTTCATCCTCGTTTGCCTTCACTCTCTTGACTTGGAGTTTTTTACCTCCTCAATGAGATTTTTCTTTATGTACCATCTTTTCTTCATTATATTCCAGTTATCTCGTCTTATCTCTACAGAATCCGTCTAGTTATCCCATACCTCAATATTTTCTTCCAACAGAAAGATATATTTCTTATGTTAAATTAGTCCTCATTGACTGCTTGCTCCACCGCAGATATTGTTTTGGTAAACTGCATAATTTTTCCAACATTCATTTGCAAAAGATCCGTAATGTTGACTTTCAAGAAGTTTTCTTACATCAAGCCAAGATACTCTAAACTTTGTTTTCAGTGCTACTATATTCTTCTTTAGTGTTACAATGACAAGTTGGTGGTCATGCAGACAGTGCTCATTTGTAGCTCCTAATATTCCTTATTATTCTTTTTCTTTCGCGAATAATGGATCTATTTGGTTTCTAGTTGGAGATGTCCAAGTGTATTTATGGATGTGCGTACGCTGGAGAATAGTACCTGCAATCATAACATTATTTATAGTACTAAAAATAGACATTGCACCACATTTTCGGTTGCAATCTCTCCCAGGCCGTGCTTGCTAGTTCAATCCTCCATATCTGGGCTGTTCCTAACAACTATCGCACTGCTACCTCCAAAAATTATATATATATATATATATATATATATATATATATATATATATATATAATATATATATATATATATATATAACTGTTGGTGGTAGCAGTGCGATATATATATATATATATATATATATATATATATATATATATATATATATATAGTATTGATATATATATATGTATATATGTATATATATGTATATATATATAATATAATATGATAATATATATTGGTTTATGTATATGTACATATATATATTGTATATATATATATATATATATATATATATATATATATATATAATAAAAATAGATGTACCAGGTGTCTATTGTCATAGTGTAATGTAAAATACTTGTAGCTTCAAAACTATACATGTTACAATTAATCTGTCAAAGGATAAGAAAGCTTTATATGTCTAGGTTTTCTGTTCTTCTGAAGTTTTATGATTTATTTGTTTTATCAAATACTTTTTAGAATTTACCCAATCATAAATTACCCAGCTGCTGCGATGCGATGGTCTTACGGCCACCTGATAATTTACATTTTGCCAGTTGACCTATTCAACGTGTGCATAATCCACCAGTTTCTCCCTGACCCCCTACTCTTAGTTCACTTGATATCATTAATCACAAACAAGCTAAAGGATGCTGTTGGCCCTGGTGATTATCGTCCGATTGCATTTACTATAATCCTGTCAAAGATACTTGAGTCGGTTCTTCTCGTGAGACTTCTCTCCTATCTATACTACAGACAACCAGTTCGGATTTAAAGCAAACCACTCAACCGAAACCTGTGTCCACATCCTGAAAGAATTGCTGAACTATTACCTATCATCATCCTCTCCTGTATTGCTATGTTTTGTAGATGTGAGAAAAGCATTTGACAAAATAAACTACCGGGAGGTCTTCCTGAAGCTACACAAAAGAGGCGAACCTCTATATTTAACTGGTATTTTGTATTGCTGGTTCTTCATACAGTAATTCTGTCAGATAAGTTAATGTAAAGTTGTACAACTTCTGCTCCCTAAACGGGCTCCGGCGAGGGAGCATTTTCTTTCCATACCTGTTCAGTATGTACACAGATGCCCTGAATGAAAAAAATGAACTCACTTCCAATTGGATGCTCTATCTACGAAACAACAATAAATAATTTGTTTCGGCAACGATATGGTTCTGATTTCCCCATTACTGCAAGGTGTCCAGCAACTAATCGACACTTGCTACAGCTATGGAGAAGAATTATATATCCTAAGCATTGCAACTAAGATACAGTGCGCACAAGTTTGCTGCTCCCGAGGTCATGTAAGCATATTGCGGAACCACAAATTTTCCTCAGAAATCATTGTCTGGATTTTGTGAATGAATTTTCGTATTTGGGATACGTCATCACGGACGACCTAAATGATACGAAAGCCATAGAACGGAGGCGTCGTTAACTAGTTGCAACTGGCAACATGATTGCAAGGAAGTTTGCCTTTTATCACAGAAACACGAAACTGCTGCTCTTCTGCTCGTACTGCCACAGCATATATGGCTGTTCCCTTTGGACGAACTATGCACGAGAGGCCATGAGACATATCACTGTTGTTCACAACGACATTCTGCCACGCAAATGTTCTTACAAAACCGCCTGGATAATTTAAAAATCATTGTCAGGCGAACAATGTCCAGTCTGATCACCCGACTTGGAAAAAGCAGCAACTCGCTTACACAATGCATCCTGAGCAGTGAGGAAAGAAGATAAAAAAATGTGCTGATGATGGGAGAGTGAAGCGTCTGTTCCATAGATGGGGTGGCCTGAGTTGCTGTGATATTTACTCTCTATTTTCGTAATCCATTTAAGTGTCATCTGCAGAATCTGTTGTTATTATTATTATTATTATGATTATTATTATTATTATGTTTATTACTATTATCATTGATGTTATCATTGCATTGTTCATTGTTCGTATTTAGCCCTCGGAGCCTGACTCCTGTAACCACCCCAGGTCCCTAGCTGCAAACTAATTGTATGTAACTTGTTGTTAATTTGTATCTTTTTTAATATTTACACTATTATTCTCTTTATTGATATTGCCATTACCGTTATTATAATTACTATTTTTACCATTGTTTCAGTAACTATGTGGATATTGCCGATTATCATTTTTATCAATTTATATCAGGTATTTAGATTGTTTGTATTGTATTATCTCTACTTGTACACTACATGAGCTGAAATAAAGAATATTATTATTATTATTATTATTATTATTATTATTATTATTATTATTATTATTATTATTACTATTTTCTATCAATTAAATCTTGGAATGTGTATCTCTACACCGATCCGTTTGTTATTTACAAACTGAAACTGTTCACATCAAAGTTGTACTAAATGTTTCCATATCTCAAAGCTGAAGTATTTTTATTCTACTCCGCATTCAACTTGTCTCCGAAAAAGGAACTGCTCACTTGATTTTCCTTCGGAAAATATTCTCCATCTGCAAATAGGTATCCGGGAGCAAAGTCCACGAGATGTATAAAGCATTGCACCACCGCCGGTGTTTTTGCCATACCCCTAGGTTAGGTTAGGTTAGGTTGGGTTAGGTTAGATTAGTTCAAAGAAATATCCCATGGGAAATTTGGGTGTAGGGAACATAATGAAATTATTTTTAAAAAAGATTCTATGGTTAGTTCTTAAGATATTGCGTCCCGCTGTTTTAAGGGAAGATATCGGGCATAATATTTTTTCTTAAGTGTTGCGTTGGATAACGCAAATTTCAGTTACTGCCATAGAAAAACTAGTTCGGTAAAATACCGGGCAACATTCAGGAGAAAGATCTCATCATAACGGGGGAAATACCAGAGCTTCTCTTGCTGAAGCTGCTACGCCATGACTGTTGAGAGAGAGAAATAATTTTGCATGTCCTGCTTTCTATCTAGTCTCTGAACCTAAATTTCAGTTCTGACAAAGGAGTTATGAACTTTTGATAATGAGGTATTATAGTGGCCGAGTCTAAGAAAATGGTGGCCGATAATAAAGTCATAGAAAAAATATTCACAGAAAACAGTCACCATTTAGGCTAGAAAACGTCACAGGAAAAAAAGTCACAATTTACTGTGGTTGGTAATAAAGTCACAGGGGAAAAATTAACAGTATTTCTTGGGGGTCATTATCATCATAATATTTTCAGTTCTTTTTTTGCATGTTTTTGCGGTAATCCCCAACGGGTTTGTACTAAATACGCTGCAAAGGTGGACGCATACCGGGTTAAAACTCTTTGGGTCACTATCTGGGAAAGATTGATGTGACTTTTTCTGTGACTTTTTTCTGTGGCTTTTCTACATGTATTCAAGAAAATAACTCCTCATCAGAAATGAACTGAGGCCGATGAATATACGGCCTTTTGGTGGTGATGATGGCATGGACATTTTTCTGATTCTGGCTGAACAGACTATAAAAAAAAAAAAAAAACAGCTTTGAGATATGGCAACGCTTAATTACCACAATGTTGATATGAGCCTTTTCATTTTGTGAATGACCACAGGATCAGCATACGGAGATATTAATAATTCCGAGATTTAACTGATAGAAAATCATGACAAGTACAGTTGGCAGTTTTTCACGAGTGAATCTTTGAAATATCGACAAGAACCCGACCAACAGTCAAAGTGTAACGAAACACTCACTTATACATTTACCTAAATGAGCACACATAAGGTATACTTACATGAGCACGAAAAAGAAGCTTCACCCCTTTGGGGCCTAATGCCGTCAGTGCACGTCACAGGGTCCACTGTAGGCATTACTGCAGGTTCTTTGCAGCGTACCTTCGGTCCCTAGCTGCAACCCCTTTCATTCCTTTTACTGTACTTCCCTTCATATTATTGTTCTTCCATCTTGCTATCCACCCTCCCATAACGGTTATTTCGTGGTGCAACTGAGATGCTTTCCTCCTGTCACACCTTTCAGACCTGTCTGCTCCCAATCTCCTTTTCAGCGCTGAATGACTTCATAGGTCCCAGTGCTTGGCTTTTGACCTAAAACTCTATATTCATTCATTCAATCACGTTCAAAGAAGCTTCCAGCTTCCTATACTCTGTTTATTTCCATCTGTCCATCCGCCTGTGGTGTTTTTGCATGGTAACACTGCGTCCCGGGCTTTACATAGTTACGCTATGTGTAAGTTTTAGGTAAATAAAAGGATATCTGGGTGTACATTTGCAACTGAGAAGTGTTTTAATAATTTACTGTATGCGAATTACACCGTTAATATTCGAAATAGGATATTATTTAAAGCCTGGGACGCAGTGTTACCATGCGCAAACTCCACAGGCGGATGGTCAGATGGAAAAAAACAGAGTAGAATTGAAACTGTTACAAAGGAGCGAGTGAATATATAAACCAAAAAAAGGAAGTAAATAGGAACAGAAAATAAAGTATCGGCAAGCACCATAAAATTCATAAACTCAAATAACATTTCATGCGTATCTCCTGTTCATACCTTATCTATATTCCCTTAATATATTCTTTACTTTAATGAATAGCAATGTTTCAGGTAAACATACACTCATCATACATTACCAGGAGAAAATTTTCTCATTCAGGATTAATTTTTTTTTTTTTTTAAGAAGTGACATCTGGTACTGAATCAAGTCCAGAATCCGAGGAACAACCACGAGCGAACTTCAATATTCTAAGCCTAATCATATAGTATATTCATTCTTTCTAAGCACACGCATACAAACACCATTATAACACGTATTCATTCGCATACCATATACGTTCTCACTTCTAAGCACATATGCATATATTATACATATGACATGAATATATGGCTTCCATACTATAATTCTTACACATGCGAATCAATGAAAGACACATGCCCACACG
This sequence comes from Macrobrachium nipponense, assembly GCF_015104395.2. Lineage (NCBI taxonomy): Eukaryota > Metazoa > Arthropoda > Malacostraca > Decapoda > Palaemonidae > Macrobrachium > Macrobrachium nipponense. Next base: position 12,382,565 of record NC_061097.1, on the reverse strand, counting down.
CATTCTACATACGCCAGGGAGGCACATGAGAGCTCAGCCATTTTTACCATTATTTGATTCTAATGGTTGTCATTGTGTGTGTTCTGTTCACTGCAGAGTTGCCGGAGCGAGGACCCACCATCAGTGGGGGAAGGAGCCATTACCGGGTGGGCGAGACGGCCTCCCTCAACTGCACCTCCTCCAGGAGCAAGCCTGCCGCAACCCTCACCTGGCTCATCAACGAAAATCCCGTAAGAAATCGCTCTTTGCAAACTTTACCTAATAACATTGCATGGTGTGTTCCAATGAGAGAGAGAGAGAGAGAGAGAGAGAGAGAGAGAGAGAGAGAGAGAGAGAGAGAGACTCTCAAATTCCGTTTGCTCTTACCATTCTTATAATGAAATGTTCGCACGTGATACATATGAACTACATGTGCACATGTAAACGTATTATTTTCCTGTGTTACAGCGTTTATATATAATATAGTCTTTATCTGGACACCTATCAACTACCACATATACATAATCTTTCTCAATACATATGCATACGTAAGTACAATTATCAAAAATTCAATGTATAATGTACGTATACATGCGGTACATATCCCTAACCAGACCCACGTACACGTCAACCCTCAAGAGAGAGAGAGAGAGAGAGAGAGAGAGAGAGAGAGAGAGAGAGAGAGAGAGAGAGGTCGGACTAAGTGATAGAAAACAAAAAGCAAATAGGAGGTCATTTGGAGGGGCTTTCGGAGTTTTGATTTCCCGCAGCACTAACAAGGCTTGCCAGACGCGGTTTCATGGCAGTCGTCACGCAAAAGCTTTGCCGAATCTCTAATCAAATCAAAACAAATTGCAGTGATTAACCTTTTGATTAGTGGTGGTAAAGCTAGCAGTCTCTGTGCGTTCGGACTTCTCTCATTTTGGCTTCGTTAAGTTTGTCAAACAAAATTCGCATTTTGATTATAAGGACTCTTGAGAGTTGTTTTGTAAACTCGTAAAGCGAGAGATTAGATTAATTATTTTCCTTACTCTCGGAAGGAACTGATCCCAGAATCATCTTACAATTCCAACAGAGCTTATTATAGACTGAAGTCTTTATCCGTCTGCTTATATCACACTAGAATTTTCTTGTGGATTTTCTAAATAATTAGCTTTATGCTTCCTGGTTCTGATAAATACATTCGACCTCTAGGCTTATGAGCTGAAAGAATTCATCGTCAGAATATGGAATTCTTTTTCTACCTTTTATCTCTTTGATGTTCTAACCTGTTTTCCTTCGAGAAGTGGGTTTGTCATTAGCCAAGGAAAGAAGGTAATTAACACAAAAACCTGCAGGGCCGGAAAAATGAGATATGATTGTTTACCAGACTATGTGAAGGCTTTGTTTTGTGGGTAAGAAAATGGAGGCAGTGTGTCATTTTACTGAGATACACACACTCTCAAGATTTTATATAAATGATAAAAAAAAGGTGTAGAATTTTCATCTGTCAAAATTACCTGTGGAATGTGACATTGACAACCATTTTTTTTAAACTGCATACTTGTAAATTTAACTTAAATACTTTATAACTCGCATGACAGAAGTTGAACAAAGATTTTAAGCAACACAAAGGATGAACAAAGTATTTTTGCACACAATCCAGATTTTAGTCTGGTCTAATACTAAATCAGCTGCTGATACATCCTTTGAAAACATCAATAAATAAAGTTTATTACAGTGATGAATAATGGCAAATTTGCTACCAGTATCTACGACCCTGCCCTCTGAGAATTAGAATTGTCTAACCATTCTCACTTCCTGAAGAAAACCAGATTCTGTCTTGAAGTTACTCTAGATTCTCCCTCAAACTCGTCCTCAACCAGAATTTCTTTAACTTTGCCAAGTTTACAACGCCTTGGTATTTTCAAAAAATGTTCCTTCCAAAGCCAAAGCTGGGTGGAGATATTGTTTTCACTTTTAGCTATTACTTTGTGTGTGTCTGTCTGTGTCTGTGTGTGTGTGTGTGCGTACTGGGAGGCTTTCTTAAGAATGGATGAACAGAATAGGTTAAAATGAAATGAAAACTTTCGCTGGGGGACCTTCTTCAAATGATTAGAAGTCTGATGGCATCCATGAAGATTTGACGACTGCCTGCTATTGAAACTATTAC
>NC_061097.1:12352934-12375434 GCF_015104395.2 Macrobrachium nipponense | reverse complement strand
ATCCCATACCCTTCTTATTTTTATTTTCAGGTCTTGAGACTCATTAATTTTTTCTCTTTCTTTCTCTTCTACTCTGGTGTCCCATAGTATTGCGACATCAGTGAGTGATACTTTCTTCTTGATTTTGTCAATCAACATCACGTCTGGCCTATTTGCACGTATCACCCTATCCGTTCTGATACCATAGCCCCAGAGGATCTTTGCCTGATCGTTTTCTATAATTCCCTCAGGTTGGTTTTCGTACCACTTATTACTAAAAGGTAGCTAGTGTTTCTTGCACAGGCTCCGGTGGAGGGCTTTTTGTACTGGTTCTGTGCAAGTGCCGGACATTCTCTTGCTACGTGGTGTATGGTCTCGTTTTTCATATTGCACTTCCTGCATAAGGGTGAGATGTTACTTCCATGTATCGTTCTTTTAATATATCTTGTGCTGCTGTTAGCATTCCTTCTGTTTCACTTCTTGAGTTCTCCCCTCTGTAGCCATTGTCATGTTTCATTGCTGGCCAGTTCTTTAGTCTGTCTTATGTACTGTCCGTGCATTGGTTTGTTGTGCCATTTTTCCATTCTGTTTGTCATTTTCCTGTCTATATATATTCATGGGTCTTCGTCAGTCCTTCTCCCCATGCACCCGTGAGCCATTTGTTTTCACTGGTTATCAGATACTGCACCAGTGCTCTGCTCTCGATATTGATGCAGTCCTCTGTGCTTAGAAGTCCTCTCCCTCTGTCCTTTCGTGTTATGTAGTCTGTCCGTATTTGCTATGGGATGTAGTGCTTTGTCTATTGGCATGTGTTTCCTAATTTTCTGGTCCATGGTGTGGAGTTCAGCTTTCGTCCACTCCACTAATCCTGCACTGTATCTGATTACTGTTACTGCCCGTGTGTTTTAAGGCTTTCATCATATTTCCAGTGTTGAGTTTTGACTCGAAGATCGTCTTTAATCTATGCATAGAATCGTTCCTGTTCATGTACTTCATCTCTTGGTGTTTTATAACCTCTCCTTCTAATAATCCCAGGTATTTGCATCCTGTCTCATCTATATGTTTGATACTATTCCCATCTGGAAGCTTTATCCCTTCAATCCTTGTCACTTTGCCTATTTGTATATTGACCAAGGAACATTTTTCTATTCCAAACTCCATCCTGGTGTCCCTAGATACAATCCTTATAGTCTGGATTACAGTATCTATTATTATTATTATTATTATTATTATTATTATGCAGAAGATGAAACGAAACCTAAATACATGGGACGAGCACACACGGACCTCTGACTTGAAATTCAAGCTTCCAAAAAATATGATGTTCATCTAAAAGAGGTAAAAGATAGTAACATTAAACATAGAAAGAAGAGTTCAGCTGTTAGAAAAGAAAAAATCATTAACAAATTAATAAATAAATGGGTAAAAATGTTAGTAAATTTTAAGATACAAGGAAAATTGTTTTAGGGAGGTAATACGTTTCATCTTCACTTGAACTTTTGGGGTTCCAGTTGCACAACATCCTATGGGAGACTGAAGTTCCCCAGTCCAACAGTGTGAGGAATAAAGGGCCTCTGAAACTGAGAAGCTCAACATCGAAGAACATTTACTGCATACTGTTGCTGCAAGTCAGTCAATCTGGTCACTCTCGGTAGGAAAAGAGGAGCAGGGATCAATTGTGAATGTGAAAGATCTCTGTTACAATACAACTTATGAAAAATTGACAAACAAAAGACCATCTGTCAATGGTCCAAGTCATAACTGCTAATCTAATGTTAGGAAACAGTATTCTAGTAAAGGAAGTATTCTAGTAAAGTATTCTAGTAAAGGAAGATCAAAAGCTCTACAGCACGTTGCATTAATTTTATCACTGTTATAAAATAGGCCTTACAATATCAACTTCCATGTGGCATGTGCTGACACTTAGATTAGACATTAGATGTTTTTCAAAAATAAGATGTGAATCAAAAGTTACTCTAAATATAGTTAAAGTTTCAGACTCATTCTGCAGAATCCCATCTACTTGAAGAGGAGGATGGGGTGGAAAATCAGTACAAGATTTACTTATCAATAGTGTTTTCATCTTACTGAAGTTCAGCTTCATGCCCCACTGAATATATCATTCACTAATCTGCTGCATGTCACGATTGAGACTAAGGGCAGCTTCATTTCTCATAAGTGGAGACTTTACTACACCTACAAGTGATGTATGTTCAGCGCACTGGACCACAACCATTCCATCAACAGCAACTCACAACTGCCTACCTGTAAGGAAATCTTGAAGTAATCCTAAAACATATCCACCCACTCCAAGATTCTGAAGTGTATATATAAATGCCATATGATTTACTAAATCGAAATTAACACTAAAATCTACGAGTACTTGAATGACTCTAGGTACACTCAAAACCCTAATAAGGGTTCTTTTGCAAATGATATGCCAAATCTAAAATAGCGTCACATGTACCTAATTGCTTCCAATATGCTTATTGACTATCAACTAACAATTCCACATACCTGTAAAATGGCTAAAAAATATGTTTTTCTTCAACTGGAGAGCACTGGGAGCATAGAAATTCATCTGTAGTTACTACAGACTCCCACTTTGGAACAGGCATTAAATTACTAAGTTTGCATTCATCTGCAAATATACTAAATTGACATGAAAATCAATAGAATATACTAATCTTGAGAGCCATAATGCTAGAAATCCTTTTGAAAATTAAAGAAACCATCAGCTATCAAGATTATCAAGAATTTTCTTAACATCCTAAGAGCGAACTATAAATTTTGTAAGAATATGTGCAGGACAACATGCATCAGGGAGAGGGACATCCTCAACTGATTGCTGAGCTTCAAAAGCTCGATGAGGCAGTTCAGCCTCTTCCTTAGGGTCAGTAACCAATCTACCATCATCTGACCCAAAGATAGATGATGCCAATTTGGTCCATCACAGATGAGGTTGAATTATTCTTTTAAAGAGTTATTGTAATTCTTCTTAGCTATATGGTAAATTCTACTGGCATTACAGTGAGACTCAACAAAAATAGTGAAGTTTTCATGTGAACGATTTTGTCTCCATGTGTTAAATTTGGCCTGTTTGCCATGGAAAGCTAGTCTATATGATGTATCATAAAACCATGTCTGTTCATTTGTCCCAATTTTGATGACCTTTCTAGGCACATACCTTGCTAAAATAGCCATCAGTGTTTACTTTCACTTCTTCTTGGGATCTGGATCTGTTATAGCATCTGAAATATTTAGTGCCTGACAAGCTTCGGTAATGCGATCCCAATTGGCTCTGGATTTCAGCCAGAACATTTTCCAGTGGTGTTATTAGGAATATACTGATTAACATATTTGTCCATCTCAATGACACGATGGCTTGAGGTGCCTATAAACTTGGTGATAGCTGGAACCTCTGTGAGTATAAGGTCTAATCTGTTACCAGAAATATTTAGTTTCCTCCATTATCTGGATAAATTGGAGGATACACAGAACTCAAGAGCAGACTAATCATATTGATCTGTGGAATTTGAATTAAGTCACTCGCTGGCCTTTACATTGCAGTCTCAACAAACAACGAAAGAAGCTTTAGAATCCTGTGACTGAGCCATACCAATGCTCTATAAGAGACAGTCATATATAGAATTGTCAATCTTTGTTACCTAAACCTTATGACCCTGATAGTGATTTGTTTGACCATGACTTAACCACTCCATAAGTGAATATCCTGAAATTCTCTGATTCTCAAGATGAAATTGGTCATCACTCCTGCCAATTCAGTAAAACCAATTCTTCAGTGCATAGCCTTTTCCGTCCATCCAACCATCTCGTTCCACAGCATCCAAACACCACCAGCATTACTGTTTGATGAGTGCAACCCTTAATACCTACCATGTCAGCAGAAAGACCTCCCCACCAGCCTCTCGTTTTTCATCACCAATAACTTCACCTTCATACTACACACTTATATCACTTTCTGTATAATTATGTTCTTGTTGATTACTTGGATCATCAACATTATCATCAATATCCAAATCCTATAAGCCTTCCAGTATGCCATTATCTTCATCACTTCATCACTCACCATTCTCATTGTCAGATGTCAGCAAAGTCATCTTTCATTTCATAAAACTCTAACTGGTGAAATATTTCTTCCTCTACCAATGTCTCTTTAGATATTTTACACATAGCACACCAGATTCACTGTGGTATGTACTTGGCCAGAGACTAGCAGGAGATGCAGCATCACCTTCCATCATGAGATCTGGGGGCAACTACCCTTCCACCCATGCAGCACAGCAATAATGCTGGAGAGTTACCATACAGTTATTTATGACCCATACATTTAATCTGAATGTTTTCCCGTAAATTTCATTTCAATTTTATGAAATAAGATTTCTCACGTGATCAGAGCTGGATCTAGACAGGTACTTTTACAATTGTGACAGACAAAAGCTGCACTAAAATATCAGTTGACCATGCATTCCTCTGTAACCCCATCCAGAGCAGTCTGCAAGACTGTAGATATTGACAAGAATACGCCACAACTACCAAGGCCTATACAAAACCCAAACTGTAATGCTGCCAGTAGGTTATCATGTTCAACAAACCCAAAGAGATACTTACATATACAAAACAGGGGCCCTTAGGTAATGCAGCAATATTTTCCTTCCTCCAGACAGCAGGAAAACAGTAGCATTCTTTGGAGCAATAAAATAACTGGCAAGGCCAGAAACAAATTTTTACCTCTCTAGACCTGAAGGATATGGAAAGCACGATTGAGGCAACACCATGGAATCACCATACTATTTGCTCAAAAAAACTTGAGCCAAAAAGTTGTGCTTTCTGTTTAAGTCAATATATAGCTGTCCCATCGGTTCCAACAAGAGGAGGCATGTTTCAATCAACTCCAAAGAGTGATGACTTAAAGGTAGACCACCACTTATCGTCATCACCATTGAAGCGCAAGATCTCCACGCTATTATAAGCTCCTTCATAGACCACCTCAGCTTGACTTCTAAGCTCAATGAAATTACACCACAAGAAGTCAGATTCATTGTTCTCTTATAAAGGATAAGCTTCTTGTTTTTCATGTAGGCAAACTTACATGCTGCATTGATGTACTGCTTATTTTTAAGATGAAACTCGAGGAATTTAGAAGTAATCCCCATCTTAATTATAGCCTTAAGTTCAACATTTAAACACTAAATAATATTTGAACTACTATAGATCCCGCTCCACCTGAGCTCAATAAGATCACAGTTTATACCATCCCAATTCTCATGGGATTTCAAGTACACTTTTCTTGAAAGGCCAACATCAGGAACAACCCAATCCATCTCAATGTTAACTTAAATCAAACAGTGACTAATTGAATCTATCAGTGAACCTACTCCATATGACAAAATGCTTATAACATCGGTGAATACAAGGTCAAGACAGTTACCAGATTAATGTGCAAGTTCATTTATTAACTGCTAACAAACAGAAATTGTGGGAAAATTCAGAGCAGCAACACCATGATTATCTGGGGCAGTGAGATAAGCCATTTGGTGCATGAGCACTGTAATTACCAACGAAAGTGAAACAATCCTTGGAGTCAGCTTTCTGAACTGCTGACATTTTGGTAAGCAAGCAGACATAAACATTCATCCAAATCTGAATCCTATAGCTAGAAAAAACATCGAAATTTAGTCTTCCAGAGACTTTAACCCCTTGTGTTTTATGACATCCACACTATTACAATGGCCTATGTGATCTGGAAAAACTCTTTCTAATATACAGAGCCACTCCATGAGTTCTTGGAATGGCATTATGCTTAAGGTAAGTGGCTTCTTTAATTCTGGAACCAACAGTTCTGAAATATGTAGCAAATTAGACGCATATTAATAGCAGCAACATCCAAATTCTATTTTATTCTCATATAATCCACGTCCAGTGCTATAAAAATATAAAACATCAGTGATTAATTCTCTGGACTAGGATTAACTTCAGTGTTGCCAGAAAGAAACAATCATGAAGGAATTTTTTGCAAATTTAGCAAAACCGGTAACAACAGGAGCGACATATACATGTGAAATAAATACTGAAAAGTGCATGCCCATAAAAAGGCAAATTATCACTGGAATTAATCTGATCAACTGGAACAAGTCAGCACACCCAGCAATGACAATTATATCTCTAGATTTGCCAGACCTGAAAGAAAGACAGTAGTGGTGGTTGTGAAGATGGCTACAGGGGTAAAGATAGAGAAAAAGAGAATGATAAGGGTAAGACATCCTCTTGCTAAACCATGAGGCATCATTGGTACTACTGCTAAACCTGCTATACACACTGATTGAAAAACAGAAGACAGATAATATAAGTAATCGTACTTACAATAGCTTTTTATTCTAATTCTGGGCAGAAACATTTTGTTGTCTGCCAACTTCAAACATATCTACATCATGGTCATTCAAGTTTAGGTTTGGTTATTTATCATAAGAACTGGGTACAAAGACCCCAGGGATCGTTTCATACATACTCTTATTATTATTAACTGTATAGTTCCAATGGGTCGTTAACGGTGTCAGTATGTCTAAAGGTCCAGAGGTACTACATCCTCATGTGAACTTAACATAAGTAGATTGTCAAAGAAAGGAAAAGACATGCATGAAAATATTTGGAACATACCATGGGCTATCCCTTACCCTACTCCGAAGGAATTGCACCATTACAATTAGAGAAGCAAAAGTCTAGGCTGAACTCGTTTGTTTGGGCTGAGTGTGTTACCATCATGCCTACTCTAACTTTGTTAGTGGGCAAATCAGATCGAATGTCAGGAGTACTTACGAAAACATCAACCTACCACTGGAAACTAATGATTATTGAAGCAGTTCTGTCATCAAGGTATCACTATGGTAAGTCATATTAAAACCCTCAGGTCAAAAAATTATCAGATATTAGACACTCCTATCAAAGTTCATACTATTAAATTCAAAAATTAACCCCAATCCCATTCATTATACCATTTCCCTTTTGTGAAGACAGAAAGTTTAGGTTAAATGAAGAAATCAACAACATTTAATAGAAAAAAGAGAACATAATGGGTAGAATTCTTCAATTCCAACAGGGATTTAGTCCAAAGAAAATATTAGATAGGACCCTTGGGCTCAAACATGGGCATCAATACAGCGTTCAAGAGCCCTTACACTACAACTAGGTGAGGATGTACACAGATCGCAGGTCAAGTTAAAAGTTAGGCTAAAGAACTATGAAAGTTATCAGTCACTGGTCTACATGGTGAAATGGGAACTTAAGAAGGTTACAGGTTCCCTCCCATTTACTAGAAATCTCTGCCAAAACCACCTCATTCCTACTCATATTATTCTTTGTTGCTTTTTCATCATCATCGAGGATAAGTAATCAGTGAGTAACTGTAGACTTCACGTTTAGAAGATAAATCGTATTCTCAAATGACTGAATTTTAGTGTGATTGCACTAAGTGTCGAGTGGCAAGATTTGATCATAAGAAACAAGTAGAGTGACAATTATTTTGATTTCTGCAGTTGTAGTCGTGCACTAAAAGGAATTTGTATCTGGTGATTAGACATTTATTTCTCGATTTAATGTGGTTCGGATCCCACAATAAACTGTAGGTCTCGTTGCTAGGTAAATTGGTTCTTAGCCACGTAAAAAAAATCTAATCCTTCCGGCCAGCCCTAGGAGAGCTGTTAATCAGCTCAGTGGTCTGGTTGAACTAAGATATACTTAACTTTTTTTTATAGTTGTAGTAAGAATGAAAGGATGCATTCCGTTTCCAAACTCACTCAAGATATTTAAAAAAACACACAGAAGCCGACGTCCAGATATACAACAAAATCTTAGAAATGAAAATCACTGCAGATACGGAAAAATTTAGTGCGATTCTTGTCGTTTTCCCCCAAACCTTCAGACCCAAGATGCGCCGCAAAAGTGGCGTAGAAGAAGAAACAACATCCACGAAAAATCCGAAGTAGCCATCACCGGGAAAGACTCCCCACACAAAAGACTTCTCGCCCAAATCACCTCAGCGAAAACCCTAAAATCTTGGCTGTTTGACGACCTAAAACCTAAAGAACACACTAAATGGGACGGTCTCTCTTTAACCCTGAAAAATTGATTAGGAGTTCGCCGAGGCCATCAAGCAGGTGTGCATTTAGCATGGCCGTACTCGACGAATTAAACAATCATGTGCTTTCATAACTTCCGAATTTGTTTGAGAATTACCCGACTTTTCCTGCCCCTCTGACATTATTATTACGACTCACAGATGCAAAAAAACACCAAAGCATAATGGCGCTGCTTCTCATACACATTAATTACTGTTCTATCTCTTCTCCTTTCTATTTTTTTCCTCATTCTATTGATATATACAAGAGTATTGAAATGAAATAACAGTGTATTTCTTCTCTGTATGGTTTGCTGACTTCCATTGTGCTGGTCTCCTAATGTACAGTATATTTACTTCTAGACCATAAAAGATTTCCAGTGAAATATATTATATAAATAATATTTTCCTTTTTCAGGTAAAATCATCACAACTAGTGAACTATTATCCGTGGGTTCACGAAGACGGTTTGGAGAGCAGAAGGCTAGGACTCTCGTTTACGGTAATGAGAGAGAGAGTGAGAGAGAGAGAGAGAGGGGGGGGGGGGGGCGGACGGTGGCTGGTTGATTTCCGTAGACTGGCGTCAGCTTTGTTCAATAGCAAAAACCTGCTTTTTGATGAATTTTATTTTGAAATAAACCAGTTCTTTGCAGTGCCATTAATGAAATTTGTAAACCTCCCGTGAAATTTACTGTTGAATAGATTGAACGACATTAACTGAGGGCTTTATTCCTCCAGATCGACAAGTCTCACTTTCTGAAGGGCCAGCTGACACTGAAGTGTCAGGCGACGGTAGCGGCCATTTACAGCGCTGTGGAGGAGGAGGACGCGACGGTGTCGGATGGCGAACCTTACATACTCGAGAAGAGAGAGCAGAGGTTCTATGGTAAGCACTGTACACATCCAGCCAGTAGAGGCAGTGTCTGATCTGGGTACTCACTAATTTACTTTCATGTTGTTGTTTTAGATTAAGCTGACCTTGTGCCAGCACGGGCTCTTGCTCATTAAGCCGCCCGTAATAGTTTCACAAATTTCCGACGAGACATAAACTTCCGCGAACGGAAAAGTAGTATCTACCATCAGAGCAAGAAAGACATCATTTTACAGTCAGATGTGTTTTCTCACACCTAGAAAACAGTGAATCATTTTTTATACAAAATAAGGAAAGTTCTGTATTACATATTCTTCGGTAGCTTGAAGAATTTTACATTTACAGATGGTTTTGGTTTTACAAACGAAAAACTATAACTTCTGAAAATACGGCCAATGGTCTTGGGCATTTGTTTTCTGGTGAACGTTGGTGATCTTGTTTTAGCAGGCGGAGCCCTTGTCAATAACGCAGAAATAATCTCTGGCATGCTTATTCTTTATTATTTGCCTTCGTCGTCTCAGATACTGTTTTTATGTATGAAGAGAGATGTGTAAAGGTTTATCCATATGCTCTGTAATGCTTACGTCTTCTGTCCAGATTCTCACGAGGTGAAGAGTTCCTTCTGAAAATTTAAGTTGTATTGTTCCCTGTTCGAGCATTTTATATCTTATTTCACTTTAGGCCAAGATGACAATATTAGAATTATTTTGTACTCTGCAATGGCAAAGTAGATTGTGACGTGGACGAAATCTGAAAAGTAGATGAAAATAACGGTGCTGTTAGATGAAGGGAGTCCCAAGCACAAGCATATTGCATTTATTATTAGTTTAAGTCAACAATTGGCCAAGGGCATGGACTTGCAGCCCCAAGTTTTATACCGATATGTAAAAGAAGTAGGGATGATTTCACGGGTGTGACTAATTAAGGAAAGAGGAAAAAGTCTGTAATATTATGCTTACTGTCCAGGAATGGTGGAGAATGAGCAGGAAAAAGAATGATTTTGGTAGTCTAAACCTGTCTGGATGGTTTAAAGCATGAAAGGGAGGTTGTATTGAGTGGTTACCATGCACAGGTAGGTATCAAAGAATAGGACAGCATTCTTGGTAGGTATGCATTTGCTGGAGTAAATGAGAACGTATGTGTTTGGTGTAAATGCATTTGGAAAGGGATTTGAACGATGGTAATAAATGATTCCCAATGAAGGTCACGTGTAAAAATGAAAAACTTAGAGAAAATTATGGGAAAGCTTCCTGATAGGTATACTGGTGAAAGGAGAGCGGCTGGAGGTATAGTTGGTCATTATTTGTTGAAGCAAAAGTTACAAAGTTGAATATTTAAAGTTGGAGAGGGTAGGGTGAAAAGTGACTGCAAATACAGTGAAGACAAGTGGTTTCCATCAGAAGGAAGTGAGAAGCCATCATAAAAGGAAGATGGATGAAAATCAACCGGGCATTTTGAGTTTGAAAGGAATTGTGTGAAAATGGGGCAGTAAATATAATCAAAACAACGGAGCATCTGATATAAAAACATATTAAGTCGAAAAAGGATTTTAAAAAATCAGCAAGGGTTAAAGCTATGAACGTGAAAGGATTACTTCAGAAGTGCACACAATTCAGTGAAAGAAGTAACAAGTCAGCAGGACTGTGTGTGGCAAATAGGAAATATGAAGATGAAACGTAACCCATGGAACACGTGTACAGGTGTGTAAGAGAATAAAGTGGAAAAAAAGAAAGGACCAAAAATAATGGATACAGAAAGGTGAAATTGAACATGGACTTTATGGAAGAATAACAAATTCCTCGAGGACAAAACCGCTGAGAGTAGAGGAGCATTCTGTAATTAAGACATAAAGTTGTAGATGCTTTCTGAATTCAATGTCGTCCTGGACCGGTGGAGTGAGTAGTTGAAAATATCCTGAGTGTGGAGTGTACAGGATATACAGAACTGAAAGACAGAAAAGTGGAGGAGTTCAGGACAGTATGAAGATACTGTGGAAGTGATTAATGAATATGTAAGGAAGTACTGAGGAGATTAAAAGAAAAAACGATACCAGTATTTGATGAATTATGTTGCATTTTACAATACAGCGGTGAACGAGTTTGAATGGACTTCCATTTCAAATTCCCATTCACAAAACTCTGTTGATTTCTGTGCTAGACTTACCCCCATATTGAATTATCCAGTACTGACAAATTAACCAGTTTTGATGTTACATCTTAGTTTACTAAGTTCCAATTGATGACTTACTTCAGTATTTATCACAACATTTGAACTTGTATAATCTAGAATTATGCTAATGTCATTATCAATTTGATATCCCTTTGTATAAAAGATTGTAAATTGAGTTTCAATGATAATTTTTATGAACAGATATTTGGTAAAGCTATGGGTAACCCTCTTTCGCCACTTTTGTTTACTTATGTGGAGTTCTTAGAATCCAAGAAATTTATTCTCTAAGCCCTAAGGTGTTTTGGGTTAGATATGCAGGTGATTGAGTTTTTATTGTAAAAGAAAATCTAAATATTACTGATTTCTTGCATACAATTAATAATCTTGTACCGTTCATAAAATTTACAATAGAATATGAAGAAAATAATTGTATAACACCAGTTTTTGTTTTAAAGTGCATAGGAAACCCACAAATAATTTGTCATATATCCATTCTTACTCTAACCATGCTAAACAAATAAATATGTCAACATTTTCCAGTATGTATCTCAGAGCTCCTAGAATCTGTAGTCCTGAAGAATCTAAAATCATTAATAAAATAGGAAATTTATTATGTTACCCTCCATATTTTTTGGAACTTTGTAAGAATAAATCAAAAAGAGACAATCCAGCCAGTGTTAACAAAGAACTTGAGAATATTCTTTGTATACCATTTCATCCCAATTTCATTCCTGCTGTACCCATTTCAAAAACAATTGACATCTACTTAGTATTTAAATATAATAATAATATTGATAAATAAACTAATTAAGGATAGCCCGCCAAATTCAAACAATATTATATACAGATTCCTTGCAAAGAATGTAACAAGATTTATATTGGTCAAACATCAAAAGGACTAAAGATGAAATGCTCTCAGCACAAATATGCCATATCAAGAGACTTAACAAATAATGGCATTGTGGATCATTGCCTTAAGACAGACATGCTATTAACAGGGACAATTCCTCGATAATCTGCAGGGTCAAAGATCACTGCAAAAGGAATTTGTTGGAGTCCATTTTTATTGAAGCCACGTTAACAAGGAATTTAAATCTCCATCCTGGATTATACCTTGATCCTCTTTTGCTTAAAGAACACGTTGCCCAGATTAACAAACTATAACCCTGGCACACCTTTCTGTTTTTGTATATAAAGGTCTGTCAACTTCTATTAAATTCAGTGTGAACTTGAAAATGTAGAATAAACTACAAAAATACCTGTTCCAAGTCCCCAGTTTCACTCACTTTTCTAGCGTGGATTTGAGGATATTCTCAATTACGTGTTCCTTCGTGCTACATTGGATATATATATATATATATTATATATATATATATATATATATATATATATACAGAAGCCAGGTACTATGTCGTACCTCTAAGTAAATGGGGATACAATCCACAATGAAGTAAATTCCTCTTGTAGTTTAAAATATATATACTTACTTGTATAGGATTATAATCCTATACAAGTAATATATATTTTAAACTACAAGAGGAATTTACTTCATTGTGGATTGTATCCCCATATATATATATATATATATATATATATATATATATATATATATATGTATGTATGTATGTATGTCTATATATATCCTATATGTGTGTGTTAAGTATAAAAGGTCCATTAAAACACTGGTTTGAAGCTGAGGACTACTATAGTTCGGTGGACTCACTTCCACCCTTATCAAGCAGTGAACCTGTCCGTTTGGTAACTTCACCAAAATTATAGTCTACTAATTTCTTCTTTATATATTTATCGTGAATTACTATTGTCTTGCCTTTTGAGCCCAATAATTTTTTCGTTGTTAATCATGAGCAACCTGTATCATTAAAACTAACGTCTTCTCTCTAACAATATTCTTTAAATTTTCCCTCAATGTCATCAGTTTCCCTTCTTTTCAACTGTAGTCGTCTGTTTTCCAGTAACATTCAAATTTGATTTTTCTACATCGTTCGCCTAGTTTCTTTCTTTGATATCAGGATAAACTGCCCTTCTTTCTTTATTCGTTTATTTAATAAACACAACAAACTTGCTGCTATTGCTAACGTTTACGTAAATCATCATTCGTCACTTTTCTATCATCGTGTAATTTTACTTCACAGATCATGGCTTTTCATATCTTTTGAGCATCCACAAAGATTCCCAAACGCTAGGCAGCAAGTTTCTTTCATAACATTTGGCATCGAATTTGCTCTGCGGTGCTGACATTTATCTTCATTACAAGTCATCACTGTTTTTAATGTTTAAGCTTCGCTATCCGTTTACTCTTTATTATTGAACATTAACCGTTTCTTGGTTTTCGTTTCAGTTCTCAGTGGATCATCTCAGATCAGCAAACCGGAATTCAATCTTCCCCTTCTGCTCCTGGTGTCACTACACCAGGCCATCACATGATGCTAATCATCATAGCCGGCCTGGATGGCTTTTTATTCGAGAATATATTAGAATCAGTGAAAAAAAAAAAGTAATGTGGCTTCAACGTGGCTTAGTTGTTTATGTAACAGGCTTTGCATTCTTCGTTTAGTGTCCATGTGAATTCTGAAGATACAACGTCGCAAATCTTTATGTAAATAGCCTATTCTTCGATGTTGTCGCTATATCGTTCCTGAGAGGTATTAGGTTATCTGATATTATTGTCCATGACAATGTTCATTATTTGCGATGCCAATCGCCTCTATGAGAGGACTGCAGTCGTTTGATCGTAACAACAAAAATATACTGCAATTATCATAACTGTGTTTAATTATCCATAGGAGAAATTCTCAACGATGCATGTATGTTTGTATGTATGTGTGTGTTGGCACGTGTGGGTGTATACAAATAGATCTAGTTTGAAAGAAAACATCTTAAGGATTTTCGCTAAAGATCATACTTAGAGAACAACTTACAAAAGTTATCCATAATCAAGGCCAGATATTACTATTATCAGTGCAATAAGCGCCCAACATCTTTGGCTATTCACGTCAAAAACTACATATCCTATTATCATCTTCATAATTGTAGTGTCTGTCCAGAGTCCCTCATGAAAGAAGGCATCATGCCATCGCTCGTAAGGTCATGAGTCGTAAGTGGAAATTTCCTTCCTGAGACTGTTTTAACTTTACAGTCAATGGATTTGGTGGATAGTCCTTGAGGAGAAAAATATCTTTGCATTTAGGGTAGCAATACATTACACCTTCGCTTGAACTTTCGAGGTTCCAGCTTAACAGCATCTTCAGGGGGACTGTTCCAAAGTCCAACCGTTTGAGGAATAAAGAACCTTTGGAATTAAGAGGTTTGACAAGGAAGCACATTTACTGCATATTGGTGCTGCTGTTCAGAAAATCTAGTCGCTCTCGGTAGGAAAGAAGAACCAGGGATCACCTGCGAATGTGAAGGATCTCTGTTAAAATACGACTTATGAAAAATTGACAAACAAGAGACAGTCCGTTGATAGTCCAAGTCAATAAATTCATACTTCACGGACGATCCCATAGGTCGCCAACCTACCTGCGGCTCCTTCAAGACACTTATGCGTCTCCAAACGCTGAACAAATACCTTTTTATCCATTTAAAACAAACAAATTATGTAACACTCCTAAGACAATATTTGATTACATTTCATTCAATTTTAAAAGCATATTATAGGGATCAATTTTATTAACTTTTTAATAAGATACAAATACTTCCGAAGTTGAAAGTATTAAACATTTGAGGTAGAGAGAAAGAGAGATTTGTTTAATTTTTTACAAGTGTTGGCATATAAATGAAAGGATAATGCATGAAAGAACACATTATTTATTTTGCTTTGAGAATGCAAGTATAATGAATGATATCGCTATAATTATTTTGTTTTGATTAGGCCTGTTGAACTATATTCTTATATTTCTGAACTACTGCAAATTTTTATTTTAGATCTTAGGAGACCATTTTTTACATTGCGGCTCTAACAGTACTAGTAAATTTTTATGATTCTCTAAATAAATGGTACTTTTAGGTCCAAAGTGTGTTGACCCCTGGACTACACCATTAACTAATCCACTTCACGTCACGACTTTATATCTCATAGGTAGAGACTTTACTACACCCACAAGGGTTGCATCATCGGTATACTGAACAATCTTCTTTCCCATGCCAACAACCACATCGCTTTTATACACGAAAAATAACAGTGGGCCAAAACACTACCCTGTGGAACTCAAGACACAATAGGTCTTGGCTCGTTAAAGATCCCATCAACAGCAATTCACTGCTGCCTACTTGTGAAAAAGTCTTGAAGTAATTCTGGAACAGATCTATCCATTCCAAGATCCAAAGTTTATAAATATAAGTGCCTTGTGATTTACTTAATCTAAAGTAGCACTTAAATCTATTTGAATTACTCTACACACAAAACCGTATTCTTTTGTAAAAGTTTGTAATAGTCTCTGTATAGCATAGTTCTGTACAGGTCTGTGACAAAGTCATTGTATATTACAAATAGTACACCATAATTAATGAGAAAAGAACTGAAAATTAAAATACTCCAAACCTTAAATAAATTTATAACATAGTTATCAATTATATCCCATTTTCAGAGGTAAATTTAATAGACCTTTTTCTTTCCCTCATTTTGAAAATATCTCAGGATTAGAGGTGGTATCAGGTATGAAATAACTTGAATGATATTTGATAATGACTGAGAACATATAATCTTTTTTTCCTAAAGGAAGACAAAGAAGTATGGTTGAATGTTCCTAGATAGCTGGTCAAGACCTCATAAAAACCCTATCCTAACTTTTTCGAGATTAACTTGACCTACTTTAGGTTATGTTTCTTTTCGGACCTTTGCTACCAAAGGTTTTACTATATACATTCTCGAAGAGTCAAGCTGTGTTTAAGATATCAGATCTGATACTGGTTCATAAAAGAGAAAAATCGATGAAAACAAACAGTTCTAAGACAAACTGGTCTCATAGAAAGCAAGAGCGTTCATGTATGTCCACTCTCTGTTTTCCTTTTCAGAATACGGAGCAAGCAAAAAAAAAGAAAATGACTATATGACTGTTTTCATATCCATATTCTCTTTGGTATGCCAAAGACGTTGATAACTGGCAGTTTGTAATACTATAGCCATAGATGCTCTTAATGTATAACTTGGGTTGTTATAATGTAAGCCACACTTACTTGGAAAAGCTACATGTTCGTAGCACATAGGACTGCACTTTGGAATTCAGCCAACCACGGAAAAAGAAATAAATATGAATATAAATAAACTTGAAGAAAAGGTAACATAGCAAATTAAGTGAGATACAAACAAATAGTTAATAAAATAAGACTCGCGTGAATCTGCTGAGCTAAAAAATGATTTGCACGCGGATTGAACTTCCTGCGTTCCAGTGATTCAGGTACGTGACTCAAATCATTCCGTAATTCGGTCACAATTGACTTTAGAAAAGTTTTTGCTGTCAAAACTCCCAAAGGTAAAGGCATGGTTGTTAAAATTTATTGTAAACAACGAGGATGGTAAAATCTTATTAGATCTGAATGCAAAAGAAAATCAGAATATGAAAAATGTTGCAAAACGTACAATGAACAACAATGCCAACATTTAGTACAAAGATATATGGCAAAAAAAAGTACAGAAATCAACCTTTTGTACAGCATTTAATGAAGAGAAATCCTGGAAACAGTATTCAAAACATGGCAGAATAGAAGAATAAAAAGATTCCCAGGATTAGCGTGTTTCCAAAAAATCTTGTAAGACTTATTTACTGATTATATCCGCAATTTTCATCAGTGTAGACCAGATTGATTTCTCAAAAGAAATGTGTATGCAGTCAGGAATGGTACCAACAATTCTAAAATAGGTGTCTGAAGTTAATTATGGAAAACATATCAATGAAAAGATCTGAGCCATAGAAAATCAACAGTCATATTACTGAGTTCCATTTAGAGTTTAAACTGATCCTGGTAATTTGTTGTTAAATGCACTAATCTTTAGTTATATTTCGTCAACCACAGGTCTGCATCCAGTAGATGGAAGGGATTATTATTAGTAATAATAATTTAGGATTATCTAGATAAACAACCAGATTGTCTTCAGTGTCAAACAACATATGCTGATACAATCTCAATAGTAGTAGGCTAAGAACAATTCCAAGTGGAAATGCAGAAAATACATTTTCTTTGTAACATTACTGAAAATCAACAACATCTTTTTGTAATTGTTGGTTAAAAAAAATTTAATAATAATAGTTGAAAATCCTCAACCTGTTCAATTTTGGGCCTCATGATACAGTCAAGGGTAATGTGATAACAGCAGTTGGGGAAACAGAAAACTTTGAAGTTAGTGTTTGATTACACCAGTAGTCAGCATTAAGCCCATTTTTGTTTGTGCTGGTCATGGATGTGTTGAGTGAAGAGATCAGGAATGAAGAGCTGTGGGAGTTGTTGTACGCCGATGATCTGGTGACTACTTCTGAAAATGAGGAGGACCTACAGTGAAGGGTTGGAGAGTGGCAGGAGTCTTTAAAGAGGGGTAGCTTAAAGGTGAATGTGAATAATACAGAGGTTTTGCTGAGCAATAGGGAAGATAGAGCCAGAATATAATAATACAAAAAAGAAGAGACTCGATTATAAAACAGGCAGAAAAGATAAAATACTTAGGATCTACTTTAAGCCAAGAGGGAGGATGTGAGGCTGAAGTGGACAGTAGGATAAAAGCTGCATTGGGGAAGTGAAAGAGGTAGCTGGAGTGGTATGTGATAAGAAAATGACAGTCAAGCTAAAAGTCAAGATATATAGCAGTGATAAGACCAGTGTTTAAGTATGAAGCAGAAACATGGGTTCTAAGAAGAAAAGAAATAAAGATTGAGAGAACAGAGATGAAAATGCTGAGGTGGATTATGGGAATATCGCTGCTTGAGAGATTGGAAAATGATGAAATAAGAAGGTCAGGCTTAGTAAGGATTACAGAGGTGATAAGAGAGTCACGATTGAGATTGTATGGGCAAGTGTTGAGGATGGATGATGAGGAGAGAGTGAAGAGGGTTTGGGGGAATATTTTAGAGGAAGAAGATCGAGAGGGAGACAGAGAATTAGATGGCGAGATAAAGTGAAGGAAGATATGGAGAGAAGAGGTTTGGTGGAGGATGATGCCTTTGATAGAAGGCAGTGGAGAAGGCGCATCAGGCAATCGACCCCTTAATGTAAGGATAACTGTGGGAAAGAAGATACAGTCAAGGATAACGCTCAGGAAGGGTCATGTCAAGAATTTAAGGATTTCTTAGAATCACTGCAATCGTGGAAAATGGACCCCGACAGAAACTGATCAATAATCAGAAAGATAAGAGCAACCACTGCCACATTTAATTAAAAGAGTCACATTATCAATTATCCAACATGCAAAAAAAAGAGCTTACTTACGGAAAATAACAGAAAACATAGGAAACAGCGCTTAAAAAAAATAAAAAGACAACATACCATTTGCGTATTTATCACCAAAAATATTATCTTAGCAAAATAATTCTCATTACAGTGTTAACTGTTAAACATCTTAGCCCAACAGGAAAAATAAACATGCTTTAACAAAGTGTTTATGGCTTTGCATAATTATACCCTCTCAAGCAACACAATAGTATAAAAATCTCTTCAGTTATGGAGAAAGTACCTCTTGAAATACCAGAAAAAAGTCAAAGATTTTATGAAAATAAATGTCCATGACGTTTAAAAAAAAACTACGAGTCATTAAAGCTGGTTTTTAAAAAGTTCTACCATGATCTTTTGCCAGTTCCATTTTCTTTTGTACGAAATAGCACAGAAATATGAATATTTAGGTTTTCCAAGATAACGTATGAAGCTGATGAATAGGAAATTGTTCAAGTTGGCATTGTCCTGCGTTAGATTTTGTCCAGACCAATTAGTATTGTTGTCTATGTACTTACGTACTTTTAGGGCCTCCCATATTTCTCTAACTTGCAACATCTGAAATACATGATAATCTTTCACCCGTTCTTGCAATATTACCGTTACTTTGCCTCGTTGCACTAGGTCTTACTCCCAACTAGGAATTAATTCATCTGCACCCGGAAAGTGTCTACTCTCAGTTCATTCTGCAAATGAAATTCTACCTTGAAATTGAAACTTCTCCATCCTCGTTAAGCCTCCTCACCTATCTTCCACTGAATACTGGGAGGAATTCATGAACTCGAGAATAAATGCATTTATCGATTTATCGTGTAGCTGACTACCAGAATGGAAAATTATTAGCATTCTTCTGCATTTCCTGAAACATTTAGTTAACTCTGCTTAGGGAGTAGGTTTATCTTCACTTGCCAAATGTAAGTCTGAGAAAAAGTTCTTTTAACGAAATCATAGTTTTGAGTAATTGCCATGACACCAGAATGCCTGAAGTGGACAAACAACAAATGCAAACGATTGCATGTCCCGAAGTTATTAGAGAAATTGCTAGAAGATAATGGTTGATGTTAACACCCCAGATCCAATTGGTGGTTTATATGCCTTGGAGAGGAAGTCTTGGAAATGGTGAAAAATACCATTTTACCACTCTAATGTTTCCAGCTGTCAATGCATGGATATTATTTTGAAAAGAACTGAGATACCCTGAAGAATCCTTACCTGGACATTACTGCTGAACTTTCTGAAAAACTCACTGAACGTGGCCAAAGGTTAAATCGAACGAATTAGAAGGCGTTCAAGAACAGCTAGAGGCTTGCAAGATCTAGGGTCTCACCAACTGAAGGTCCAACAAGTCAATTTAGGATTATACAGAAAAACGCAAACAAACGCCCACATGACATTGTGTAAGCACTGCAGTGTACATTACTGTAAAATCTGTTTACAGTCTGCAACTCACAGTAAATGCATGGATTGGGATATAGTATATGTCCATGGCTACATGTCGCTTTTGACTTAATATGTAGTTAATATCGTTAATATTACAAATGGGTTTCGCAGAGAAGTAGCTTGCACACGTTACTCTGAGACATAGAAACCTTTTTTATGTTTTAGAAAATAATATCATGAATTCAGACCTGAAGAGCCTATATACTCTTATTCTGTATGCAATAAAGTATTCATAATCAGAATCACTCCAAACATCTTTCCGGTATTCTTTCAGTCATCTGGGAAAAATAGGGAATTTCGATCACTTATTCTACTGGGAACTTTCTATTGTATAAACATGCCTTACAAAAACTGGTCAACCACGAAATTACATTAGCACCACTGTACCTCTCTGTCTCACTTCTGATCCACTCAACTTGTACTTTTCCACTCTCCAGCTTTTTTGATTGCCTTAAAATCCATACATCATTTCAACAGCACGGCAAACTTTAAATAAACTTTTCATTCATGAATCTTTTCTATCTCTCTCTAATCCACTAGAAAAAGAACATCTTTCTGAACAAACAACATTTCTGAGCTCCCATCTTTACTTCTCAAGCCTGTGGACTCATTGTTCTTCTATCTAAATGAACTTGCCTAAAGTACATCTAAATCTCCTTTTTTTTATTTTGCCTTAATATCTTCATAGGTGACAAATTTCTTTTACCTTGCACGTCTAACAACCTGCTTTTATCCAATTATTATCTTGCATACATTCCTCCTAGTGGCTGGCTATACTAGTGATTATCCTTTTTCCCTATTGTTTTCATCACAATCACATGAAAAGAATTCATTTTTGAAATTTCTCCTGACAAAATTTAGACTCAACCAATACCCATCCATTATCTAGAATATAGATAGTATAATTAATATATATTATAATATTAGTATATTAATTAAGTAATATTATATAAATGGAATATATATAGTACTATATATATTAATATTATATACATATCTATATATATATATATATTAATATATATAAGTATATTATATAAGAATAAATTATATATTAATTATTAATATATATATATACATATATATATATATATAGTATATATATATATATATATATATATATATATAAACAGTTCCATTTTCACTTGTGGATTACAGCTAGAAGTTGCTTGTCTCTCTGTAATCTAACAAACGATTTTTCTCGTCTTTTTCTCTTTCCAAATGAAGATCCTTCTTTGGAGACTAAGTACCTTAAGCGCTCAGGCCCCTTCCATAATTTGTAATCCTTTCTCTCTTACTAGGGAGCATCACTACGTGTTACTCAAAAGGTATATATGGATCAGGTTATGAGTTCCAATTTCTTCCAACCCATGCTGCAAGGCACAAGAGTTTACCAACTTCCTGGTACCTTTTCTGCTGCTTACGTCAACAGAGGTCCACATGTGTCTATGTACTGGTATTCATATGAGTATGCACATTAGTGAAGAGGGAGTTTGGTATGTTCAGTAAAACGCCAATACGGTTTGTTTTGTCGAAATATCTTCGACGTTTCCACAAACCGTCGAATCGGCAAAATTCTTGTTCTGAGTAAATCGCGTTTAAAGATCTCTCCCATTTCAAAGCATCTTTTTTATCAAGTAATTTAGTCGGTAGAATTTTGATTTTTAGTAGTTGATAATTATAAGACCTTCTCTTTCAAACAGTGTTTAAATAATTCCTTAAATTCATAAAGTTTTCCTAATAATGTTTATCAAAGATATTCGTCAGTTTGTGAAAACTAACTGACTTGAGGTGTTAACGATTCGACATCTATTCGTCACTTTGTGGTAGCATTATTATTGGAAATTATGTATATTCGCCACACACCCAATCTAGGGTTAAAATTTTGTTTCATATAAATACGTACAATATAAGCTGAGATTGTTAGATATATGCACATTTGTTTGTCATATATATATATATATATATATATATATATTATATATATATATATATATATATATATATATATATAATATGTATATATATATATATATATATATATATATATATATATATATATATATATGTATATATATATATATATATATAATATATATATATATATATATATATATATCTTATGTATATATATATATATGTATTATATATATATATATATAATACTGTATGTATTATATATATATATATATAGATATATATATATATAATCTTATATATATATTATATATATATATATATATATATATATATATATATATACATATACATCCATATATAATAACATAAAAAAAATTCGAAGCCTTTCCTTTTTTGAAAGTTATTCCTTTTTAGCGGCGACATTATACTTGGTTGTTTTGCAAATCTAGTAAATTCAAACGGTTCAGGATATGTTACACTAACAGAATCAAAAAAGCTTCTTTTTCGAAGATATTCTCGTATTTTGCACAAAGGCTTTATCACAGTTCTT
>NC_061097.1:12340434-12345434 GCF_015104395.2 Macrobrachium nipponense | reverse complement strand
GTTCTGATATTTCTCGTGACCATAACAATCAAAGCACCACCAGACCCATTCCTAAGCAGAACAAACAAATTATATGCCAGTCATTCTTTCACTCTCCTTGATAATCTGTCCCCCTAAAACAATTGAACAATGATCCATCTCGCACATTTCTGTGCAACACATCTCCCATCTGGGTATACCTATTGCCTAGCACGTTCTGTTTAGTCTCTCACCCAGTTGCCTTCTCAGCTTCATGCAAAATCTTTTTTATTGCGCACCTTATGTTCTCAAAGGTCACTTTCATAAATATTCTAAAGTTCACATTCAGTATTTAAACTTCTGGATCATCTAAAATGGCCTCTCATCTGTCCTCTAAATTCAATAACTCTCAAAATACTCACTCAATTGTCACAGAGCAGCATTTGCTTCCGACAGAAACTTTTATTTCAAGATTCAACTTCACTATTAACTTTTCTCTTGGCATTTACCTCCTTTCTAGACATCTTTTATATTTTCTTTCCTTAGGTAGTGGTAGCGATTCACTCTAAATATTTAATGCCTCCGCTCTTTCTATGCTAGTTTTTATTTAAGTATGACCCCCATTTTTTCTCCTTTTCTTCCATCACTACTAATCTATCTTTTTTTTTTTTTACTAATTCATACAATCAAAAACTCTCAGAAGTCATGAGGGCTCGATGATTGATTGTTACATACTTCTCACGAATCCCCTTTACTTCATTGTCTACCTAGCGTCTCTCTCTCTCTCTCTCTCTCTCTCTCTCTCTCTCTCTCTCTCTCTCTCTCTCTCTCTTTATATGGTGTTCACCTCCCTTTCTTATGAACCCTTCCTCTCTAACTGACACTGCGTTCTATTTACAGATTTATAATCAGACGTAAGTCATGTAGAGTCCATCAACTATTGCTTTCCCTTACACTGTATCACTGTATTTGGCACGACCTACCTGATTTCCTTTTTATTTTACCTTTGTCAACAATATGTTCGCTGATAGCCAGTATGCATACTGGAAGCAGTTAGGTACCTGCGATGCTCTTTTAGTCTTGATATGCCATTTGCAAGGGAACCTTGATAAGAGTTTTGAGTTCTGAGTTATTCAAATAGATTTTAGTGCTGCTTTTGATTTAGTAAATCATAAGGCAGTTATTTATAAACTTCAGAATCTCGGAGTGGGTGGATATATTTTAGCATTACTCCAAGAACTCCTTACATGTTGGCAGCAGCGATTGCTGTGGGCGGGATCATTAGTGAACCAAGACCTATTGTGTCTGGAGTTCCACAGGGCAGTGTCTTGGTCCACTGTTATCTTTAGTGTATACAAGTGATACGGTTGTTGGCCTGGAAAGCAAAATTGCTCAGTATGCCAATAAGCCAATGATGCAACCCTTATGGGTGTAGTAAAGTCTCCACTTATGAGAAATGAAGGCGTCCTCAGTCTTAATCGTGACATGGACCAGATTAGAGAATGGTGTAGTCGATGGGGTATGAGGCTGAACTCCTTTAAAGCGAAGACACTATTGAGTAGCAGACCTCGTACAGATTTCCCATCCATCCTCCCCTTCAGGTGGATGGAACTTTGCTGAATGAGTCTGAAGCTTTAACTCTTCTAGGTGCAGCCTTTGACTGACATCTAACATTTGAGAAACACTAGTGAAAGCTTCAGCAAATGCCGCGCGAAAATTAGGTTTTGTTCGTAAGGCCCCATATATTTATAGCAGTGATAAAATAAACGCAATCTGTTGTAAGCCGTTTGAACCCTGATCCCCTTTATCTGACGAGAGCAACCAGATTCGCTGAATGAATTAATAAATTAATGGTTTTAAGCTATCAGGCGTCGTGACTAGATTCGCTGAACAGCCGCACCAGTATACAGTAAATGTGCCTCACTGTTGAACTTCTGTTCCAGAGGTCCTCTGTTTTCTTTTCTTAAGAATATCCCGTGCCAACCTGGAACTTCCAGAAGTTGCAACTGGAAACTCCAAGAAGGTGGCCAACTGGGAACTCCAAGAAAGTTGCAACTGGAACTTCCAAGAAGTTGCAAACTGGAACTTCCAGAAGTTGCAACTGGAACTTCCAGAAGTTGCAACTGGAACTCCAAGAAAGGTAAGTGCAACTGGAACTCCAGAAGTTGCAACTGGAACTCCAGAAGTTTGCAACTGGAATCCAGAAGTTGCAACTGGAACTTCAGAAGTTGCAACGGTGCAGAAGTTGAAACTGGAACTCTAGAAGTTGCAACTGGAACTCCAGAAGTAAGTTGCAACTGGAACTTCAGAAGTTGCAACTGGAACTCAGAAGTTGCAACTGGAACTCCAGAAGTTGCAACTGGAACTCCAGAAGTTGCAACTGGAACTCCAGAAGTTGCAACTGGAACTTCAGAAGTTCAAGCGAAGATGCAATGCATTACTACCCAAATACTATTCTCCTTCCATTTTGATATATGTGTATTTATTTATACATTTATATCTTTGTTTTTTTTAAAAAGTGTGATCTGTTTTTTTTATTCTGTATTTCCCCTTCACCTCCTCTTACTTCTTCCTAAAGAACACCAAAGTCTTTGGAGCTTGAATTTCAAGTCAGTGGCCTCTTTGGTCTTATTCCATATGAATAGGTTTCATCTACTGAATAATGATACTCTATGATAACAATAATAATAAAATCCGAGTGGATCTTGTTTGTCCTCCCCCGGATGACACTAGGGGAAATGTGACACAGCCACCCACCTCATGCAAAGTGGTCTATCCGGCCCGGGAGAATGGGAGGGTAGGGGAGAAAATCTACCCTCTTCCTGTTTCTCCGGCCCGGGTGGGGGCGCGATAGGCAGGGGATCGGGAGGGTAGGGGAGACAGCAGTGCCGGACTCCAACGCACATGGCGCCCGCCAACAAGCTGCTATAATAATAATAATAATAATAATAATAATAATAATAATAATAATCCTTCTTATAAATCACCGACCTCTGAGTATCATGTATGTCCTTTTTAAAAAAGATAATAATTCATTCATACTCGTTCAGGCACTCCATTCTTTAACTTTTTCTTTTCAAACAGTTTTACTGATCATCAAGATACAAGTATAAAGCAACCTATCATTTCATAAATTGAAATTTTGCAAATTGGTTAAAAAACAAGAAACATTTTTCTGGTATCATTACTTTCTCGTGATCTTTAAATGGAAAAATAAAGTCCACAGTAGTATATATGAATATATTGCTAAATACAAGTAGCTTTCGAGAACTTGACCAGTTGGCGTCTTCAGCCTAAATACACATAGAAATACTAACGCATTTAGGAGAGCATGTTTGAAAAATGGAAAAAACTCCTTGTTATTCTTTCAGGTAACTCTAAGAATTACTCGATGGTCTATTAGCAATTCTCTGGGAACGTCGTGGCAAGGTAGAGGCTGCCATATTGGTTTTTGGGCTTACTGTTTGTTGGGTTTCCAATTCGCCAGTTTTGGAAACCGAACAAGCAGTAAGACCAACAACCAATATGCCAGCCTCTACTGTGCCACGACGCTCCCAGAGAATTGCTCATAGACCATCGAATAATTCTGGAGTTACCTGAAAGAATAACAAGCAGTTTTTCCATTTTTCAATCTTGTTATCCTAAAAGCATTATTATTTCTATGTTCATTCAGGCTGAAGAGGCCAACTGATCAAGTTCAAGTTGGCGAAAACATCCTGTATTTAGCAATTTACTACACATATACTACTGTGGACTTTATTTTTCAAAGAAAATTTTCTAAGTGTTTGCAGATCATACGTGACTTCTCTCTACTGGCCCAAGACAATGATGTCAGCTATGACGTCGTAGTGGAGAGAAGTGACCCACTAGCACCAACAAGTAGAATTGTTGGGTAGAGATATTACCCCTAACCCCAGTAAGATAGTTCAAGGAAAAGATTAGTCGAAGAGGCAAAAAAGCCACTCACTTTGCATGATGAATGAGCCTAGTCCCATCCCATTTAGAAGCAGCGACCTCTATATTTACAATAAAAAGTTGAGTCTCAGCAACTCTCTACTTGATGTATTTACTATTAATTAAGAAGCTTACCTACGCTCCAAGGGAACCCAGGAACTTTTTTGCCCATCACAAAAACAGCCAAGCAGCGACGAACGAATGATGAGAGAGGGAGGGGAAGAGATTAGCGTAATAAAGGAAAATGGATTAACTGGGGGGATGGAATTTATTTTTCACATTTACTGTTTGAAAAAATGCTGTTTCAGATAACATTGTAACAAATATGTTAATTAATGATTACTCCGACAAGAAACACTTGTCGATCACCACGAAAAGAGAGTCTAAATATTTAAGTCCAAAAGGAATATTCATTAAATTTTTTTCCAATCTTTTATTAAAATACACTAAAAAGTAACAAACATTTTTTCTCGTAGCCCACACTTCTATTTTTGTAGACGTGATTAATTGTAAGAAAACCCTGGTGTGTCTCAAAAATATATATTTTTCTCTTTTTAGTGTACATTGATAGAAGCGTGTTTAAAAATAAAATTATATTTCTTTATTTTAAATACTTTAGTCTTGACAGAAATTGCAACCGATTTTGTAACCAAACAACTTGAACGTTATTTTCTATGATGTCCTGTATAGCCAAAGAAGGTATGAAAACCCCGAAGAGTTATTCACTTCATACAAATCTGAGATCCTGGGAGAGGTCACTGTAGGGTCACTAGAGGTCACTGCTGACCCACTGGTCATGTAAGTTTGTATTGTCACCAGGATTGAGTAACCATGCAAAAATTTCAAGACCATCGGACGAAGGGAACAGGTCGAAAATGGAGTTACTAGATTTGACCCAGACAAACAGGAAAAAAAAGGCAAGCTAGATGAAAGCGTCTAATGAAGCTCAGGAATATACATTTTATAGTTTTGCTGGACATGTTGTCTATAGCAGATTCACATCAACCGTGCATTTGATGTCTAGGCCCATCCCTTTATGACGCTCCTGATTGGCTGTTTATAAGCCAATCACAGGTCTGGAAACTCTC
>NC_061097.1:12222934-12335434 GCF_015104395.2 Macrobrachium nipponense | reverse complement strand
ATAAATAGATATCATTACGAATCTCAAAGAAAATTCGATATTACTGGTAGTAAGTTACTAGACAAAGAAGTGGAAAACGGAGCTATTTGTAAGATTGCCAGGCAACATAAGAGTCAAAGAGAAGATTAATCATGATTCTGTATTTCTCTATGCTAACTGAAATTAAGTTGTGATAAAATCTGATCCTATGTGCCCTAACAAAAGTTTCATATTCAATTTTCTCGTGCGCATCCTCTGAGGTTAACTTTTAAAACATTATTAATAGGTAGGAGATGCAACGAAAAAAACCCACTATGTAACTAATTTCTAAATAAACTTTGGGTTTTTCAAGAAAATGTGACATTTTCCCATGAATGTTTTACTTGAATTGTAATAGGCTAATGTTGCAAGTAAATATTTCATATATACATATCTTGATACTTCTAAATGTCTATGAGGTTCAGAAAAAAAAATTAATTCATTTTGTTGTTATAGAAATTCTATTTGCTTATTTTGTTCATTAATTTTAAAATGATTGCAAGTCCTTAGCTAAAGTTGCATTGCGCATACGGATAGACATGTCTGCCTTGCCCATGAGAAGTTCGGGCTAAGCATTCCTTTCTCCAGTCAATCTGCTTTTGCAAGCGCGAGATGAAGCCTGTGTAAGCAGATTATTGAGGTTAAAAGGAACAAATGCTGATACGGCAATGATGACGTCGTCACTTGGCAGGAGATTGCTCTCAGCCAGCTAAGAGTTACGTTACTTGCTGCAATACATACGACTTTAGGATAAATTTATTGTCTTTAAGACTCGACCCACACGAAAAGAATGTCTGAAAAAAAAACAGTACCAAAATTGAACAATATATTGTTTCATGTTTGGAAAAACTGCATAATTGTAATTATGTTAAATTAAATATTCCTTATTCAAACTATATGAAAAAGGTTTCCATACAAATTCTATATATATATTAGCCCTGTATAAGATTCATATAGGATTATTTCATAGATAACATTTTCACTTCTAGACTTCCTGACTTTAAAATCTCTTTTATTTTATTTTTTTTATTTATTTATTTATTTATTATTATTTATTTATTTATTTATTTTATTTTTTTTTTCTTTTCTTTTTTTCATTGACTACGAATATAAATCACCGGGACAGACAATATGTCAGTAGGTTTTGATATGTGTTTGAGCTTTTAGCTTATTTGTCATTACTAAAGCGTTAAGTTAGAGTTCAAATCTTTACGCATATATATTGGGATATTTAATTATCTATGGTTACGTTTTGCTTATTGATTTTATCGTGATTCTTTTTTTATTATAATTTGTAACCCTTCCGACTTCTTACGGAGTGTATTTATATTGACTCCACTTGTATCCATATTTATTTTATTTTTTTTATATTTTTTTATTTATATTATTTTTTTTTATATATATTTGATAAATTATGGTTGGCTTGAATATGTGGAAAAGTGTTCTAGCGGCGTACCGTATAAGGCTACTTGCGGCATCAATTCTATAGATACAAGATATAAATGATAAAGGTATTTAAAACCGCGAGAACCGCTATAATCCAGTTCGGATCCAACATCACGAGTTGTAACTCGTAAGACATTGACACTTCTATTTAATTATCCGTTATTCTACCAAACCGATTGACTCTGTGGGCGATAAAATATATTATTGGTTTCTTAATGGAAAGGAATTCACACAACGTGTTAAGGAGATTATTATTGATTTACACCACCCGAGTCACAGATTATTGTGTGTTGAATTCCATATTATTGGATTTAGCACTCATAAATATTCCTAATGCACTCAATTGCGGTGTTTGGTTTTAGTGCTATTACTTCTATATAACGTGTCAAGGAACTATTAACACTAAGAAGTGTTTTATTCCCTCTGTCAGACTCGTAATTCTGTTAATAATTCTACATATATTCTTTCAAGGATTGATTTGGCACAGGATAGGCCCTTAAACTGACAGGTGTCTTAGTGTGTCCCTTGTCTTCATGACACGTGTTACAATCAGTTATGTGCTTTTTATATCTGTAAGCATTGTAGGCCAGTAAAATAGTGATTTGGCTTTCTGTGACATAGTAGGGAACCTGGATGACGGAATGCAACCAGTTTATGACGATTGGTATGAAAGAGATTATTACTAATACCTGGTCGTTAGTCATCTGCTGTGTTCTTCGGGTTTACCTCGTCACAGACCTACATATAATATTACATTTGATTACATTATTCTGATACACATACTTTAAATGTACTTTTGCTCTAGGGTTTCTGCTCAAAAGTGTTTATTGTTTTTGCTTAGCCGCTGACCCTGTTTCGTTCGAAGTGTTTATTGTTTTTGCTTAGCTGCTGCTGACCCTGTTTTCGTTCGAAGTGTTTATTATTTTGCTTAGCTGCTGCTGACCCTGTTTTCGTTCGAAGTGTTTATTATTTTGCTTATTGCTGCTGACTCTTGCTTTGTTCAGTTTGTAACAGTTCTGCGCTCCGACCCAGATATTCAATGCTCGCGATCTCTTGGGTTAAGGGATTTTCTTGTTTAGATACGGTTTTAACAATAGGCACGGATGTTTCTATATCTTTTAGTCCAATTAATGGTTCTTTGCTGTATGGTGCGGGATTGCGGGATAATGCGTCAGCTATGATATTTGCTTTCCCAGGTAGATATCTTATCTTGGCTCCAAAGACCTGAATGATCATTTGTCACCGAGTTCCTTTTGGACTGTGATTAAAGCCTTTGAAAAACTCGGTAAAGGACTCATGTTCAGTAAGGACTTTATCAGGATAGCCATAGATTATGAACTTAAAATGTACTAGTGAGTTAAAGATACCTAGCCCTTCCTTGATCTTATTACCTGCCATATTTACTTTCAGAGGGCTTTAGTTTACGTGAATAAAAAGCTATAGGAAAGAACTGTTTATCATATTACTGAAGTAGTATCCCTCTTACCCCTTGGTCTGAGGCATCTATTGCAACAAAAAAAAATTCCTTATTTAAATCAGGGATTTTTAAGTTAGGTGGGCTGCATTATTCCGCTTGTAAGATATCGAACGCCTGTTGATGCTTTTTAGACCATACTAAATCTACGCTCTTCTTCGTAAGATCTGTTAAAGGAGCTGTCATGATTGAAGAGTTACATATTTGGATACGATTGTAATACCCACTACAGCGCAAAAGTGCTGTATCCCCCTTTTACGTTAATAGGTACCGGAAAGTTATGAATAGCCGACACCTTACCATGGACTACTTTTAAGACCTTGACCAGACACATAAAACCTAGATAAACATGTTCGGTTTTAAAAAACTCACATTTAGATATTTTACTCTGAGATTATTTGTCTTTGTCTCTGTAGCACTAGCTCTACTTTATGTGAATGTACTTCTAAGGTATTAGAAAAGATTACAAGATCATCCATATAGGCATGTAGGTTATCCCCTAAAAGTCTCCAAACACTATATATAATTGGGGTGCAACGTAAGCCGGAGGCATACGTAAAATTGATTAATGTCCCCTGGAGTGTGCTGAAAACGGTGTATGAGGTACAATCACTTAGGTAATGGTATCTGGTAAAAGCATTTAAGTAAGTCCAAGTTGGTGAAAAAAAAATTTATTCTAACCTAACAGAGATAAGATGTCGTCGGTACATCGCACTGGAAACTATCGGAAGTCGTTTCCTTGTTTAAGCGACAGTAATCTGCGCAGATACGCCAAGTCCGATCTTTTATGGCATGACGTTTGAGGGAAAAATTATATGGGCTTATTTGATTTCCTAATGGCTCCTATTACTAACATTTTTCAACTTCGTCATTTATCTCTATTTTAAAATTTCATTGAGAATCTATACGAAGGTACGTAAATAGCTTTATGTTTGTCCTTAGACCGTGTTTTGTTTTTCAATGACATCCGTTTTTCTCCCAGAGATCACTCGCTAGTGGAGAAACTTCCTGGTATTCAGGTAGAAGATAAAAAAAATTCTGCTGAATCACCTCTGCTTGAATGACTTTACGGATATTACTTTAGATAGATTATCAGAGAGATTCATCCACGACTGGTTGGGCGTGATTAAAAATTAGCAACAATAAAAAATGCGATATTTATAACTTCCGTATCCACGATATGTATACTTTTAGGGCTTTGTTCGCGGAAATCGTAATATTTCAGAGTGTCGGGAAGGATTAAAATTTCATTTCCCAGCAAAGTTTTTTTTTTTTACACGCACTAAGACATTCGAGGGTGCATGCTTCTCGAGATTTTGCGTGCAAAGTACGACTGCGGTTGTGGGAGAATTCTGTTGGGTCATTTGAACAATGTTACGATTTATGAGACAAATGTATAGTTCCTTTATATAAGTTATTATTTGATTAACTGTCTCATTTTTGTTCAAACGGATTTTACTATGTTTGAAGGTTTATAGGATTTTCCTTTGATAAACACGCCTTATTTTTTCAGGATGTAAGATAATATTTTGTATACCCCTAGATGGATCTTACAATTACACTACATACAGATCAATGTTTTTTATAACTATAGAGGTATCTGTAAGCGCTCGCTTATCCGGACTTCTCATTAGGGAAGTTCGAACAACAGACGGTGAGTCCGTAAATACAAGATATTACGTCTACTAAAGAAATAAACAAGATATTCTAATTTTTATGGCGCGTACAGTCGGGCTTTATCCACCACTACTTATAATAACTTATGTATTAAAAAAAACGAAAACCTGCTCTGATTACTTTATACGGTCGTGTGTTTCATAGGAAAAATCCTTTAATTCAAAAAAGATATCGGTATGTATGAACCAACATCGCTTTTCCCCACTCTGCTAGAGTCGCTTATTGTGTGGAATTTGCTATGCTTTGAATACTCGGCAGATTTAACTAACCTTGACCGCTTGACTAGGTGACACAGTAACCGAGTTTGCTTGTTTGATTCTGAACGGGCTACTGTTTCTATTTCTTTTTGTAATAATTAGGATCCTTCTCTTTATTACCATCGGCAACGTATTGTGTGTTTTTAGCATTATGTTGCTGGTTACGTATAAAGCAATGCATGACGAACTATTAGGAACTGAGCGATTACTAATAAGACAAGTTATCACTACTGCATTCAATATTAACTGTTTGTACTTCATTCTTTGCTAAAATTTGAAATAGTGAGGGATCCTGGTCAGCGCATTTAGCCTAATGAAAGTTTTTTATAGGCATGTTATTCCTTGCAATCCAGCCATATTTTTAAAGTTAAGTTGAGTCATTGAGGTTCGATATTTTATATAACTCAAAAAACTCAAGGCTAAAACTGCGATCGGGACTTGCAAAGGAGCATTTATTGTCATGACCCGAAATAGTGTTACCTCTAATTTATATAGATTTGTACGGGTGTTCCACTTGTTTTTTGTGTGTTTTTCTAATCACTACGGTGCTTAACGACCCTATCCATGCATCTGTATAAATACAGACGTCCACTGCGTAAACGCATATTCACTGTTTAATATGATTTGTTACGTAAGGGATTAATAATCACCCAAAATGATAAAATTAACATAGTATATGATTATGATATTTCAGTAGAACTTCTGGAAACAGACACTCAAAGATAAAAACTCGCAGTAGCGAAATCTCAATGATATAGATAATTTCTGTAAAAAAGTAAGATTAAGAATGTCTCGTAACTTCAGCCACAGGAAATTCGACCTGCAAAGGAAACACTCAAAGTTACTCCAAATGAATAAAAAATTGTACTTAGCTTGCTTTTGTGGGAAGTCACGGTGTTCCGATAACGACACACGGCCTTGGTCCTCCTTCTCTATTTAGCGGACGACCTGGTTTGGCTTCAGTTTCCCCCGTGCGCGTTGTTTCGATGATTCGAGCCCTTGAAAATCCGATGCTGCAGACGCGTTCGGTTTGTTTCTTGCAGTGCCGGAAACGCTCACTAACGATGTTTTCTTGAATGATTCTAATGAGAGACGAAGCTTCCGTTGCCGTAGGAAAAGGACACGTCGGTTTTGTTTCTTGAAGTTATTCACTAAACAATGATACTAAGTTGCTTGAAGAATCTGTTGCTTTCGTCGTCGTTGAAGATTTCTTATTGTTTTCTGAAGTCGCTCACTAACGATGATACTAGGTTGCTTGAAGAATCTGCTGCTTCCGTCGTCGTTGACTTCTTATGATACATGATTTATTATTCTGGTTTTTTCTTCTGTAGGACGTTGTAGAGTTCTTCTGGTCCGCTGGCCACCAATATTAGGGCTTGAGCCTTGTATGATAAGGCGCCCTATGAGGTAATGTTAGACTAGCGATAATCTATACGCTAAGTCGGTTGGTATTGCACTTCCATCTTCAATGAGTGTCTGGGGTTTTGTACATCACTTACGAAGTCGGTATTATCTTTACGACGATGTGTTAAACTCATGGTTCGGTGAGGTTCTTGTAGAAAACACTAAGTATAAAAAATTATATATTCTTCTGAAGTTTTACATGGTGAAGATCAGATATGATTGTACAAGTCTTCTAATAACGATAGCTTGATCGCTTCTGCCAATGATGATGGCTAATCCTATTCCTCTACATGATAAAGCTTAGGTAAAGAGGTACAGGTCTTCTAATGACGATAGCTAACTCTGTTCTGCTTGTCTACCATCTCTGTTACAAGTTATGAAGGAACAGACAGTAGTTCGAACATATGAACATACTATCAGATGACATAGTTACATACGAACACACAATCAAATGAGACACGCTACAGATCACGTAGGCGGTAGTTGTCTCAAGCAGGGATTGTACTAATGTTTATAAACAATTGAATGACTACAGGTGACGGCATGTTATCTTAGCCTACATACTTATTGTATACGTCATCTTTAGCGTCTCTAGTCTGATCACATTCCTGCAAGCAATCTGGTTGACCTCTTTAGTTTTTAGACTTTTATATATATGGACTAACATTCCATATTTTTATTATGTAAACACTTACATATATATATATATATATATATATATATATAT
Organism: Macrobrachium nipponense; assembly: GCF_015104395.2. Classification (NCBI taxonomy): domain Eukaryota; kingdom Metazoa; phylum Arthropoda; class Malacostraca; order Decapoda; family Palaemonidae; genus Macrobrachium; species Macrobrachium nipponense. The sequence continues at coordinate 12,328,431 of NC_061097.1, read as the reverse complement.
ATATATATATATATATATATATATATCTAGAATTCCGCCACATCCTTTTCTTTTTCCAGGAATCTCCAACCAAAAGTTAAATGGTTCCTTCACCAGTCTGTCACAGCGACGAAGCCATCCCCCTTTCTGAAAAGAGTAATGACATCCTTAACCAACTACATCATTTCCCACTTCGCCGTCTCAAGCAGCGTCGGAGCATTTTGTCGCGGACCCCTTCCGACTCCGGAGGGAGCAGCAGCAGGTGTGTCAGTAAAGCGTGTGTGGGCTGCTCTGTGCCCCGTCGCCTGTCGGATGGGGATTAACGTCTTAGCCTGAGAGGGCCTTTGAATGGCGATGAAATACTGAATGCAACCATCGAGGTTTTTAATGAAGAGGTAGAGCGCGTGATATTGAGAGGAGAGAAAAGTGTCGTTATGAATTTCATTCGCATCGGATATAGAATAAAAGTACACTCCACGGAGAGCAACCTTGTGGAGAATATAATTTTTCATATTGAATAGTTGAGGTTTACATTTGCTACCTGGGAAAAAGATTAAGGTTATAAATGACACCAATAACATCGAAAGTTCTATACATATGAATGAATGGAAAACATCAGAAATATGTTTATATATTTATATATATATATATATATATAAAATACATATATATATATATAATATATTTGTATATATATACACATATATATATATATATATATATATATATATATATATATATATATATATATGTGTGTGTGTGTGTGTGTGTGTGTGTATGTGTGTGTGTATGTGTGTGTGTGCGTGGGTGTGTGTGTGTGTGTGTTTGTGCATTGAAATAAGTAGAATTATTATTCCTACATCAGGGATTTTGTGAGCGGGAGATTGAAGGTGTCAGGGCTTACCAAGACACTTGTCAGTGCTTACGCAATAAGCTCTTAGAGCAGGCTCGCATGGAGGCAAAGAAACACACACGTTGATAACATCTTGTTGACTTAGCCTCTCCTAAGCTGATCCTGAAAAATGTCACAGAAGCTTCTCGCGACGGAAGTTGATTATGGGCGTGCTCTGTGCAGTAAGTGTGCACGTAAGTTGGTTTGATGGGCGGAACGAGTGAAAGATAGATTTTGATTTCTGAAACAATTAGAGGAGGTCCCGGTCTCGGACTCCTGCCGATTGCCAGTAAGGTGAGCAGGAAAAAAAACATTTTTTACAGAACCCATTTTGAACTTAATTGTATTTGTCGCAACATATATATTTTACAGTGATCTTTCATATTATTTTTATGTTGTGAGCATTATTGGGTCATTTGTATTTTGCTGCATTTTATTCGTACATTTCTCTGTAGTTTTATTCTTTTATATTTTGTTTGTGAGTAATGTGGGAAGTCACAGGAAAAAAAAATGTCGCAGAAAAAAGTCTCAATTTTGGCTAGAAAATATCAAACGTCACAGGAAAAACTTACATTAATTTATAGTGACCGGTAATAAAGTCATACGGAAGAATTCACGATATTTCTTGGGGTCATTATTTCTATGATATTTACAGGTTTTTTATATATGTTTTTACGGTAATCCCCAACGGGCTTTTACTAAACACTCCTTTGCAAAGATGGAAGCATGGATACATACAGAGTTAAAATTTACCCTTGGGGTTCACTATAAAAGATAAATGTGACTTTTTTTCCTGTTACTTGTTTCTGCGAAATTTTTACCTGGATTCGGTATATCATCCCTGAAAGCGCTTCCAGTGATTATTTTCCTGGTGGCAGTGTCCCGTGTAGCATCTGGATATCTTACCCTTAGCTTATTTATTAAAAGATCGGAAGCGATATTTTCCATGTTATGTCTGAATAACATTTGTATTTCATATTCCATAAGCGTGTGATTTATATAAAGCAATGAAGTCAGTCCAAAACGACCTATCAACCCATACTTCTGACAGAGTTAAATGATTTCCTGAAGTCATGTGTCGCAGACGAAACGAGTTTTACCGAAATGAGAAATACCTACAGGTCTGTTCCGAAGTAGCCTCCATTCATTCACGCACGGATATTTATTTCAACCATAATGCAACCGTTTTAAACAAGTCTCTACGGTTTATCTGTGCGACAGTCTGTACCGACTAAAACAACCACATTCACGTACCACAACGCTTCGCCCACTTTTCTACAAGTCTTAAGACCGGGTCTGAGCGTGAATGGGATCCCTTAAACAGTTGCTTGTTACCCAAGGACCGACAGGAACCCACCCTTCAGTTCCTACTTCCCTAAATATGTAGAGAGAATTCCCTATACAGCCCGCCATTCATAAAGACGCTCTGGTCTACCTGAAATTAACCGAGGGATCCGATATATGTGCTGGAAAATTTAGGCTAAATCATACAGGGACTTTGGCTGATGATTTGCCTGTTACAGACGCTGTCAAGAAGAAGGTGAGTTTCGCAAAATCTTACAGATACCATGAATCAGAGGTTACACATATCAGAGGAAGCTAAATTCTAACTTACGACTGAAATGATGAGATGGATACTTGGTCATGAAGGTTGCAGTCAATTGTCCAAGCAACTTATGCAAAATTTTATGTGCATAAATAACTGGACTAGAGACTAAAAGCAGAAGAATAAAGAAAAGGCTCAAGGACTCATGAAGAAAGTAATTCTATAAACGGCAGGGCAACTAATGAATATTGTGTGTTGTAATAAAATTCAATGCTGCAAAAAGTCAAGTCATTTATCATACTTCCTGAGAGGATTAGACAAGTTGCCAGATATTGTTAAACAAGGGAGCAGCGTAAGGAACCTTAAATACAGGCTATATTTATGTGAAATCTACTATCTATTATGAATCTATTATGTACTTCGGAACAGAGTACTAACTTCAAGCTCAGCGACAAAGATGAAAATAAATGCGGGAAACTTCGGCCCGTTTCTGGAACTCTGTCAGACATAACAGCAATGAAGCCCCAAATGAGTCAATACTGATAATCGGTATTAACCTGTCTGATACACTACCCTTCTTAATTAAAGCAGTGACGGTTGGCAGCATAGCTGCAAACTGATAACTGTTTAAGTATTTTTCCGGCTGAAATCCTTATTTTAAATAGGGTCAGGCTGGACTAGTGGACCTTTAATGGCAACAGAAAGAGACAATCAGAAAATCAGTTAACTAAAAGTGAAGACGAGAGGTACGGCCTCCTGACGGAGAGTTTAAAAGATTCAGTGGTCGGAGTTGGGGCAGTATTTCTGCCTAAAGAGGAAAATGTAAAGAAGTCTAGGTAGCGGTTGGGTATGAAGTCAAGTAAGGGATTTACTGAAGGAAAATAAATGGAGAGAAGAATAATGAAGATTGAAATAATAAAAAGTGTACAGTAATAGGAGAAAGAGACAAGTGACATGGTAAGAGGAAGCATCTTCATTTATTTTTGTACACAACACCTTTTAAAAACGAGGAAAAAAGTTCTGGATCCGAAGAACAGAATATGCAAATTGAGGAGCTTTATCTCTGTGTCTATGGTCTGAGGATTTTGAAGAAATGCTGAGATTTAATCACGGAGAGGTAGAGTTGGAAGATGTAAGAGAGGAAATGGGTGCTGGGGACGTTAGGATGGTAATGAATCAACAAAGATTATATAATAGTGACCTTGTCAGTGATGATGTGTAGTCAAGAATACTGTTAAGGCAAATATTGAAAAGCCAGACACTTGAATTGTCGCAAAAAGATTCATAAGAGTCAATGAATTGAAATGGAATGAAAAGAGACATTAGACGAAGGTTGAAAGAACTGTTGCGCTGGTATTTAAGATAAAACTGTGTATATTAAAACTGAATGAAAAAAAATCCATAGACAAATTCCTTAAATTTAAGAAAAAGCGTCAACTATAGCGGGACAAAAATTTGAAAGCAATATTTGCCCTTGATTCTTTTACACATTTCAATCAATTCTATGAAAGCTTGCTTGGAAAATGGTATAAGCAGATGTCTGCTTTCCAAGTTAGCAAATAAAAAATTCCGACAGATCATCAGAACTCACAAGCCTGGGTTCATTACTAATTTAAATTAAATCATTCAAATCGTTCATCATGTCAATCCATAGACATTATGAAGAGTAATTATAATAATAAAAAAAAAATGACCAGTTAAATGGAAAAAAAAATATAAAATCTTTTCTGTGACTTCCCTTTGATTACCATATATGTCTGGCTTTATTCGTACAACTAAACAAATAAATAGCTAATATTAACTCACTGTTTGGCGCCATTTCAGATGCTAATTTAATTAAGGAACAATGTTGAAAAAAGGAAAGGAATATAAGATTTAGGCGAAAGGCGAAGCACTGGACCTATGAGGTCGTTCAGTGCTGAAAGGGAAATTGAGAGTGAAAGGTTTTGAAGGCACAGCAGAAGGAAACCATCTCGGTTGCATTAAGAGACAATTGTTAGGAGAGGATGGAAAGAAAGATGGTGGAAAGAGCATATGAACATGGGTGCATACATTAAAAGGAATGAAAGAGGTTGCAGCTTGAGGTGGAAGGGACGTTGCAAAGAACCTTAAGCAATGCCTACAGTACACCAACTTAGGTACACTGACGGCACTACCTCCGTCAGGGAAAAGAACAATAGTAATTTGATGAATAAATTGAATAATGATCAAATTAATAATGAATCCAGGCTTGTGAGTACTGATGACCTGCTGGAATTTTTATCTGATAACTCAGAAATCAAGAAATTATATTTCTATGAGCATTATACATATGTATCCCAGAATACATTGAAGTTGAAATAGATATAATTAGCTCTTATGCAAATGTATCCCACAATGCATTGGTGTTGAAATAGATATAATTAACTTATGCATATGTATCCCAGAATACATTGATGTTGAAATAGATATAATTAGCTCTTATGCATATGTATCCCACAATGCATTGGTGTTGAAATATATATAATTAACTCTTATGCATATGTATCCCAGAATACATTGATGTTGAAATAGATATAATTAGCTCTTATGCATATGTATCCCACAATGCATTGGTGTTGAAATAGATATAATTAACTCTTATGCATATGTATCCAGAATACATTGGTGTTGAAATAGATATAATTAACTCTTATGCATATGTATCCAGAATACATTGGTGTTGAAATAGATATAATTATTAGCTCTTATGCATATGTATCCCAGAATACATTGGTGTTGAAATAGATATAATTATTAGCTCTTATGCATATGTATCCCTGAATACATTGGTGTTGAAATATTTATAATTAGCTCTTATGCATATGTATCCCTGAATACATTGGTGTTGAAATAGATATAATTAGCTCTTATGCATATGTATCCCAGAATACATTGGTGTTGAAATAGATATAATTATTAGCTCTTATGCATATGTATCCCAGAATATATTGGTGTTGAAATATTTATAATTAGCTCTTATGCATATGTATCCCTGAATACATTGGTGTTGAAATATTTATAATTAGCTCTTATGCATATGTATCCCTGAATACATTGGTGTTGAAATAGATATAATTAGCTTTTATGTATATGTATCCCAGAATACATTGGTGTTGAAATATTTATAATTAGCTCTTATGCATATGTATCCCAGAATACATTGGTGTTGAAATAGATATAATTAGCTCTTATGCATATGTATCCCAGAATACATTGATGTTGAAATAGATATAATTAGCTCTTATGCATATGTATCCCTGAATACATTGGTGTTGAAATAGCTATAATTAACTCTTATGCATATGTATCCCTGAATACATTGGTGTTGAAATAGATATAATTAGCTCTTATGCATATGTATCCCAGAATACATTGATGTTGAAATAGATATAATTAGCTCTTATGCATATGTATCCCAGAATACATTGGTGTTGAAATATTTATAATTAACTCTTATGCAATGTATCTCAGAATACACGGGATTGAAAAATTTTATAATTAGCTCTTATGCATTGTATTCCCAGAATACAAATTGGTGTTATATAATAATTGCTCTTTATGCTTATGTTCCAAATACTTGGTGGTTGAAATAGAATAATTAACTCGATGCATATGTATCCAAATTCCTTGGTGTTGAAATAGATATATAATTAGCTCTTATGCATATGTATCCCAGAATCCATTGGGGTCGTGGAAATAGAATAATTAATTAGAACTCTTATGCTATGTTATCCCTTGAATACATTGGTGTTAAATATTTATAATTTAGCTCTTATGCATATGTATCCAGAATACATTGGTGTTGAATAAGAATACTAATTAGACTCATATGCATATGTATCGAATACATTGTGTTGAAATAGAATATAATTATTAGCTCTTATGCATATGTATCCCAGAATACATGGTGTTGCATTGGTAGTTGAAATATAATTAAATTAGCTCTTATGCATATGCGTATATCCCTGAATACATTGGTTGTTGAAATTGAAATATTTAATTAATTAGCTAAATTACCCTGAATAACATTTGGTGTTAAATAGATTAATTATGCTCTTATGATATGTATCCCGAATCCCCAGAATCATTGGTGTTGAAAAGATATAATTAGATCTGATGCCAATTATTTGTTAATACCCAGAATACATTTGGGTGTTGAAATAGATATAAATTATTTAGCTCTTATGCAATATGTATCCCGGAATACATTGGTGTTGAAATATCTAAATTAGCTCTTATGCATATGTTATTACCCTGAATTACATTGGTTTGTTTGAAATATTATAATTAGCTCCTATGCATATGTAGCCCTGAATACATTGGTGAAATAAAAAGGAGATTAATAGCTTTATATATATGTATCCCGGAAATACATTGGTGTTGAAATATTTATAATTAGCTTTTGCATATGTATCCCAGAATACATTGGTGTTGAAATAGATATAATTAGCCTTATGCATATGTTATCCCAGATTGATGTTGAAATAGAATCTAATTAGCTTATGCCATATGTATCCCAGAATACATTGGTGTTGAAATAGCTATAATTAACTCATATGCATATGCATCCCTGAATACATTTGTGTTGAAATAGATATAATTAGCTCTTATGTATATGTATCCCAGAATACATTGGTGTTGAAATATTTATAATTAGCTCTTATGCATATGTATCCCAGAATACATTGGTGTTGAAATATTTATAATTAGCTCTTATGCATATGTATCCAGAATACATTGGTGTTGAAATAGATATAATTAACTCTTATGCATATGTATCCAGAATACATTGGTGTTGAAATAGATATAATTATTAGCTCTTATGCATATGTATCCCTGAATACATTGGTGTTGAAATAGATATAATTATTAGCTCTTATGCATATGTATCCCTGAATACATTGGTGTTGAAATATTTATAATTAGCTCTTATGCATATGTATCCCTGAATACATTGGTGTTGAAATATTTATAATTAGCTCTTATGCATATGTATCCCAGAATACATTGATGTTGAAATAGATATAATTAGCTCTTATGCATATGTATCCCTGAATACATTGGTGTTGAAATATTTATGATTAGCTCTTATGCATATGTATCCCTGAATACATTGATGTTGAAATAGATATAATTAGCTCTTATGCATATGTATCCCAGAATGCATGGGTGTTGAAATATTTATAATTAGCTCTTATGCATATGTATCCCAGAATACATCGGTGTAGAAATAGATATAATTAGCTCTTATGCATATGCATCCCAGAATACATTGGTGTTGAAATAGATATGATTAGCTCTTACGCATATGTATCCCAGAATACATTGGTGTTGAAATATTTATAATTAGCTCTTATGCATATGTATCCCAGAATACATTGGTGTTGAAATAGATATAATTAGCTCTTATGCATATGTATCCCAGAATACATTGGTGTTGAAATATTTATAATTAGCTCTTATGCATATGTATCCCAGAATACATTGATGTTGAAATAGATATAATTAGCTCTTATGCATATGTATCCCAGAATACATTGGTGTTGAAATAGATATAATTAGCTCTTATGTATATGTATCCCAGAATACATTGATGTTGAAATATTTATAATTAGCTCTTATTCATATGTATCCCAGAATACATTGATGTTGAAATAGATATGATTAGCTCTTATGCATATGTATCGCTGAATACATTGGTGTTGAAATAGATATAATTAGCTCTTATGCATATGTATCCCTGAATACATTGGTGTTGAAATATTTATAATTAGCTCTTATGCATATGTATCCCAGAAGACATTGATGTTGAAATAGATATAATTAGCTCTTATGCATATGTATCCCAGAAGACATTGATGTTGAAATAGATATAATTAGCTCTTATGCATATGTATCCCAGAATACATTGGTGTTGAAATATTTATAATTAGCTCTTATGCATATGTACCCCAGAATACATTGATGTTGAAATATTTATAATTAGCTCTTATGCATATGTATCCTAGAATACATTGGTGTTGAAATAGATATAATTAGCTCTTATGCATATGTATCCTAGAATACATTGGTGTTGAAATATTTATAATTAGCTCTTATGCATATGTATCCCAGAATACATTGGTGTTGAAATAGGTCTAATTAGCTCTTATGCATATGTATCCCAGAATGCATTGGTGTTGAAATATTTATAATTAGCTCTTATGCATATGTATCCCAGAATACATTGGTGTTGAAATAGGTATAATTAGCTCTTATGCATATGTATCCCAGAATACATTGGTGTTGAAATAGATATAATTATTAGCTCTTATGCATATGTATCCCAGAATACATTGGTGTTGAAATATTTATAATTAGCTCATATGCATATGTATCCCAGAATACATTGGTGTTGAAATATTTATAATTAGCTCTTATGCATATGTATCCCAGAATACATTGGTGTTGAAATATTTATAATTAGCTCATATGCATATGTATCCCAGAATACATTGGTGTTGAAATATTTCTAATTAGCTCTTATGCATATGTATCCCAGAATACATTGGTGTTGAAATAGATATGATTAGCTCTTATGCATATGTATCCCAGAATGCATTGATGTTGAAATAGATATAATTAGCTCTTGTGCATATGTTTCCCAGAATACATTGGTGTTGAAATAGATATAATTAGGGATACAAGTGGAAATCAAAATATCCTTATTCTTTACTGAACATGGCGTTAAAAGCGGCAGAAAAAAGATATTTTATAATTGAAAGAAAGAAACTGACAACAAAAAACCTGCTTGTACTAAAAGACATTAATAATATAAGAGATACCCTCCCCCCACCCCCCCTTTTACTTAAGAACTTGGGAATTTCGGTAGTAGCATCCGAGAACAATAATACAAAGAAACAATCGTGACGGGTGCAAGACTTCCCCTCACGCATATGTCGCAAACTTATATTCCTAACTTAACGAGAAGTGGTCTTCGTAATTAATACTCATACTTAGAACTACTCATACTAACAACAAAGATCAAATAAAAAGGACGCAAGTTAAACACATTCACATACTCTTATTTATTACTGCTAATGCAAAATAACTGAACGGAAACATAGCCTCAATTCAGTGCACCAAATGAATTAAAGCGTGTTAAAAATCTACGGTCAAATAGAGCCTTGTTTCACCAACAAAAATTTAAATAAATATGCTATATTTCATTAGAAACAATTTTTCTGTACTGTTTAATATGTCCATTATTTATTTTTCCCATTTGCATTCTAATAAATAAATCAGAAATATCCTATCCTCATTTTCCCGAATCTTTAACTCACCTTTCCTACACCCGCCCCCCAACAACAGCAACAAAGTAGGTGTCTAGGCTTACTCCTCGAGTAAGTGAAAATTAAATAAGATATTCACTGAAGTAACAGTGGAATTTTGTTCATAACAGGAACAACAATGATACAGACAATTCAGCAGCGTAAAAATGTTAGTTTATTCCGATAATATCCTGAAAGAAACATCATCAGTCCATTTTTATAGAATAGAATTTTCTAAGAACATGAACATCAGCTAATTTCATAGGAAATATGAAAAATATATGGATTTTAAGGAATGTAGGTGACATGGGATGATGGCAAAAGGTGTAAGGCCGGCCGGAATGTTTGTTAAACAGATTTGAAAATAGAGCACTGCCCTCACACGCTTTTTCCCCAACTGCCATTATAGCATATACACCACAATGTGCCAGTCCTGTATAATTTGTCGTGGATGTAAAGGCGAAACCGATCAAGACTTACTCATATATATTATAATATATGATATAATACTATATTATATTATATATATATATATATATTCGTTATATATTGTAACATAATATATATTTCTGCATGAAACCCGGCCCTCCCCCACCCCTACCCTCAATGCTCTGTTTTGCTCCCCTCTTTCAAAAAACTTTGCAAGTTCTTGCCAGTCACAAAGGTGTTACCCTTATTGCGGTTTTTTTTTTATTCAAAATCGCGCAAATCGACAGACAATACAGACCAATAATACCATATATTGGTCAGATATAATGAAGGGAAATACTGCAAAGTACCCTGTAACAGTAATGGTTGCCAGGCGTCCTCCGTCCTCCTTTTGAGCACTTTGTCCCCCATCCTTCGCAACCTTAGGCACGACGTGCATTTGTCCTCCTTTCTTGGGAGGAGATAAATATAAAATAAAAATAATAATAAACGAGGTAAATCAAGAGGTAAAAAAGAATAGAAAAACGATAATGACGAAAGTGAGGCTAAGGTCAGCAGACATAGTCGGAAAGTAGACATGAACTGTTCAAGTCCACCATCGGGAGTCCACAGTTGTAAGATCAGCCAGATATATCCATCCGACGGTCGACCACTGCCTATTCAGGCTTGATAGCGGGTAGAGACCTGTTTTTACTTTGATAGAAATATCAAATCCTGCTTTGCCAAGCTAAATTTCAACTAAAATAAGCTTGTTTTCGCTCGATAGCCCTCAGAGGTTGCGTTGGAATGGATATAACTTGTTAAAACTTGGTGATCTGGTTAGAAGTAGTCACAGTCAAGGCAGAGCTTCAAATCTGTATCAACTTCTCAGAAGAATGCACAGATTTGTACAAAAAATTTCTGGACGACAAGCAACTATTAGAGATGGCAGGTAGAAGACAGAAATATAAGAAATAAACCTATAGGCAATCAAGGTGAGAAAACAAATGGGTTTTATATGTACAGAAATTTCAGTAAAACCTATTCATTTCATTTTTTTTTAGTTTCATTAGCAGTGATATATAATATTATATTTTATATATATATAATATATATATATATATACATATATACTTATATTATATATTCTAAATCGCTCTACCCTGGAATTAATATATTTTCATATACTATGTGAACCGAAGGGGAATTTTTTAGTTGATAATAATTTCGTCCTCTCGTGAGTTCGAACCAGCGCCAGTACAGAGAAGAAATCAGGACTTCAGTGACGTTATCGATTCGGCTAACAAGTGAGGTTATAAGTTTATACCAACTCCGACCTTACAAATCACCGTCGAACTCGGGTATTCGTAGTTACAATCGATATCCAACCCCCTCTACCATGTTAACACATGGTAGAGGTTAGTAAGGTCGGAGTCGGTATAAACTTATAACTTCACTTGTTAGCCGAATCGATAAAGCCACTGAAGTCCTGATTTCTTCTCTGTCTGCTGGGCAGTGGTTCGAACCCACGAGAGGACGAAATTATTATCAACTAAAAAATTCCCCTTTGGTTTACATATATGATAATATATTAATTCCGAGGTTGAGCGAATTAGATATTAAGGACATTTGTAGCTCGAATAATTTATAAGGATCACAGTGATGTGATAATTATTCAAGATTATACATACATATATATATATATTATATATATATATATATATATATATATATATGCGTATGAGGTGTTCTCTTCTATGGAAATATAGAAAATGGCCACTCAAGCCCTGTTGGTAGCATACTTGTGAGAATATAACTTTGTGCAAAAGATATCTTCATAAACTGAGTGTTTGATTGAAGCTAAGAAAGCGAAATTATTATTCCTTCATATGAAAAGGAAAACCACAGAGAACTTATAAAATATTGTGAAGAACAAAAATTACTCTGCACATAAAGAAGTGTAATAAAGTTTTTTGATTCAGTTGGATAAAGAGATGACCTGATAACGGAAGATGAGTTCGCGTTTAGATAAGAAACTGGGTGTTAGAATTAAGTGCTTTCATTTTACAGTTTTGGTAAAGGAGATTATGGTGCATATGGACCATAGGAAAGTTAATGGTAGAAATTGAAAAAGTGAAATACAAAGATTGTGGAGGGTGTACTACAGAGTAGGTCTCAATTTCTTAAGAGCTCCTAAAGATTTTCATAAACTGAAGGGAGAGAGTTTTTTTTTGTCAGTTGCTGTACAGTATCACTATGTATTCAAACACACGAAGATGAATGAAAAATCATAACATTTGCGAGCAAGATTGTAGGAGGAGAAGGGGAACTTTAAATGGAAGGATATTTGGCTGTTCTCAGTAGAAAATAAAGTGCTGATTATTCAAGAATAGTTTGCGAAGACTACCGAAATTGTTTAATAGCATTTGAAAGACGGGTAAGTGAAGTGAATATATAAGGGAAATCGTGAGCATATTGTACTGAAGTCTATTATTTTCAGGGGTGGGAGATTGGATGCTGTACAAGAGTATTGTGGCTCAATGAGAATCATATGGCAATTGATACAAACAAGGAAGAAAGAGCAATGCTACCTTGTGTTGTATGGCGCGGATTTAGTGTAAGGAAAGCAGGTATTTCTTAGAAAAAGTTCAACTAATGTGAGAATATTGCAAAGAAATATAACTGTTTTGTTACAGAAGTAGGCCACGGACAACGGCCTGTAATGCTTCACCGTGGCAGTATATTATGTTCTTTGATACAGTGATTAAAAACTAGGACAAATTACAGAATCACAAGTGAAAATGCGTAAATGATGAATAATGGCGATATTCAAAATATAAATGCACTGTTGAATGATGCGTTCAAAGGTAATGACGGTCCTGGAATTTTTTGAAGATGGGTAATGAATATGAAGACCAAGGGAGAGACGGGTGGAAGCTGAGGGGGGGGGAGGCACATCAGAATATGGAGGTGACAGACTAAGTAAAAGTTCACCTGTCATTTATTCTAGAATGAACAAGAAGCGAATGACAGCTTAGGTGAAACGAAAACGAAATGAGATGAGAAAGTTAGTATCGGAAGAAACAGATCAGTGTATGTGGCGACTGAATTGGCATGCAAAGTATGAAAAAGATATAACAAGTACAAAATGCGCTGTAGTTTCTTCGGCCTAATCGAGTTTTCTATATGAGCCGCGGCCCAAGAAGCTTTCCGCCACGGCAGAATGATGGCCTGGCTAATATCGTTGCCAGACGCAAGATCATGGCTAACTTTAACCTTAAATAAAATAAAAACTACTGAGGCAAAAGAGCTGCAATTTGGTATGTTTGATCATTATAATTGGAGAATGGATGATCATTATGGCAATTCGCAGTCCTCTGGTGGAGGGACAGACAAAACCATCTCAATAGTTTTCCTTTACAGAAAACTAAGAATCGTGATGATGGGAGATGTAGATTGACAGAATAGCAGAAGCGCCTCAGTGGCGTGGTTGGTATGGTGCTGGCGTCCCACCTCGGTGGTCGCTGGTTCGATTCTCGGCAATTCCATTGAGGAGCGAGAGATGTGTATTTCTGGTGATAGAAGTCACGTGGTTCGGAAGTCACGTAAAGCCGTTGGTCCCGTTGCTGAATAACCACTGGTTCCATGCAACGTAAAAACACCATACAAACAAACAGAATAGCAGAGGTGATTGGAATAATGCTTTCATACTCGCGATCAGGTGCTTCTTGATTGCGGAGAAAAGTCAAACAAAGAAGGGTCATCTCGGTGCTGATTACGCTCCCTCTCAAATGTCAAGGATGTTACGGACATGTTAAGGCTTCATCGTTCGTTGACGCAGCAATGACAAGTTGAATGCCATTGTAAAAACTGTTTTTTTTTTTTTATCTTCTGAAGCAACTCCTTGTCGGAAAAGAACATGATATCGTACATAAATATAAATGCGTAGATAATAATTACGTTCATAACAAATTTAATCATCTTTTTATGTATGCATTAGCTATATGTCTGCAGAGTCACCTGTTGAACCAATTGCATATGAATGATGATTTCCTAGCTAAGACCCTAAATATATGTATATGTTATATATTTTATTTAAAATTAAAAATATAATATATATATATATATATATATATATATATAGGATATATAATATATATATATATTATATAGAGAGTAGGAGGAGAAGAGGGAGAGTGACTCTACGAGAGAGAGAGAGAAGAGAGAGAGAGAGAGAGAAGGAGAGAAATGGCTATTGCAGTTCGACTAAAGCGGTAGCTCAAGTCAGCTCATGGTCAGTCAAAGCCGCTTAAGGCAGTCAGGTGACCAGTTTCCATCACAACAACTCTATAGGTTCCTTCCCTCTGGTTTAATACAGACACTTCATCTCACCTTTGCATATCACGTCTCGTGTTATAGTGTTTTCCTATAGCAGGGCATACTTTGATATGAGAAAGCATTGTTTGAACTTTTCTGGGTACACTCATATACATGCATACATACACGCACACACACACGCACGCATATATATATATATATATATATATATATATATATATATATATATATATATATATATACATATATATATTTACATATACATACATATATGGTAATAACATATAATACTCATATGAACATATATACTATATATATACATATATACATATATATACATTTATGCGTAACTGAATTAAGAAAGTATGGAACGTGATGAATATATAAATGAAGACAGAACCCACGAAGGAAAGGCCTTTCGACTTCTTGTCCTTTACTCTTATTTGTGAGTGAGTGTGTAAATAAATAGTTATGTCTTTTCGACAACGGAGTGGTGCTTACCGTGATAAATCTTTCGGATCTCCGCAAATACCATATTTTGGTATTAAACAGTCAGCTCCACGTCCTCCATGTAGGCCGTGACGTGTAACAATCTACAAAGAAATATTCAATGAAGTCCTCATATCAGAAAAAAAGCCCAATGGAGTTTAGCAAAACTTTCTTATATCACTCAGCATCTTTCCGGAACGAAACTAAAGCAGTCTCTCTCTCTCTCTCTCTCTCTCTCTCTCTCTCTCTCTCTCTCTCTCTCTCTCTCTCTCTCTCTCTCTCAGAATTCACTATACTTTGAGAATAAGTTACACTTAAAAGCAACTATTATAATGATAAGTGTTTCTATGTCGGTCAGGATTCGAACCTCTGCTTTTATTTAGAAACAGTGAGAGACAGTGACTTAACCACAGAACTATCATTGAAATGCCCATGGGTGAATGAAAAATTAAGGAAATACCGGTCAATGGATATGAAATATGAGCTATAATGACATACACACATTAAATATATTTTCACAAGTTTAACACATACAATAATAATAATAATAATAATAATAATAATAATAATAATAATAATAATAATAATAATAATAATAATAATATTATTATTATTTTTTATTTCTTTTCTTTTTTGCTCTACCACAGTCCTCCAATTCGACTGGGTGGTATTTATAGTGTGGGGTTCCGGGTTGCATCCTGCCTCCTTAGGAGTCCATCACTTTTCTTACTATGTGCAGTGTTTCCAGGATCACACTCTTCTGCATGAGTCCTGGAGCTACTTCAGCCTCTAGTTTTTCTAGATTCCTTTTCAGGGATCTTGGGATCGTGCCTAGTGCTCCTATGATTATGGGTACAATTTCCACTGGCATATCCCATATCCTTCTTATTTCTATTTTCAGATCTTGATACTTATCCATTTTTTCCCTCTCTTTCTCTTCAACTCTGGTGTCCCATGGTATTGCGACATCAATGAGTGATACTTTCTTCTTGACTTTGTCAATCAACGTCACGTCTGGTCTATTTGCACGTATCACCCTATCTGTTCTGATACCATAGTCCCAGAGGATCTTTGCCTGACCACTTATTACTGCAAGGTAGCTGATGTTTCTTGCACAGGCTCCGGCGGAGAGCTTTTGCCACTGAATCATGCCTCTTTTTGTACTGGTTCTGTGCAAGTGCCAGGCATTCGCTTGCTATGTGTTTTATGGTTTCATTTTTCGTATTGCACTTCCTACATATGGGAGAGATGTTCTTTCCGTCTGTCGTTCTTTGAACATTTCTGGTTCTTAGGGCCTGATCTTGTGCCGCTGTTATCATTCCTTCAGTTCTTTCTTTAGCTGTCCCCTCTGTAGCCATTGCCATGTGTCATTGCTGGCTAGTTCTTTATTCTGTCTCATGTATTGTCCGTGCATTGGTTTGTTGTGCCAGTCCTCTGTTCTGTTTGTCATTCTCCTGTCTCTGTATATTTCTGGGTCTTCGTCTACTTTTATTAGTCCTTCTTCCCATGCACTCTTTAGCCACTCGTCTTCACTGGTTTTCAGATATTGCCCCAGTGCTCTGTTCTCAATGTTGACGCAGTCCTCTATAATTAGTAGTCCTCTCCCTCCTTCCTTTCGTGTTATGTATTGTGTGTCCGTATTTGCTCTTGTGTGTAGTGCTTTGTGTATTGCCATATGTTTCCTGGTTTTCTGATCTATGCTGCGGAGTTCTGCCTTCGTCCATTCCACTATTCCTGCACTGTATCTGATTACTGGCACTGCCCATGCTAGTTTAGTGCCTATTGAGGTCATTTTCAAATGTATGGTAAAGATCAGTGTATATATTTATATTTCAATTTTTACAGATAAACTATGATATTATAATCATCAAAGTCAATAATGGTCTCTCTCTCTCTCTCTCTCTCTCTCTCTCTCTCTCTTCTCTCTCTCTCTTGTAATGAGCTCTCGTCTGGAGATGCCAGACATCCTCTAGGCTAGGAAGCTGAGGGTGGACTGCATCCGGTGTGGTCTCTTTCCTCCTTATATTTGGGGTCTTGAGCAGGGGGTCTGCCCTATACCGATCTCCTATTGGCTGGTGGCGGTAAATCTGTTTATAATTATCATATAAACCAGGAAAACTTATGCAAACTTGTATAAAGCTGTATCTTTTAAAAAAAAACTTCCTTAAATTTAAAACATTGCAAATATCGTCTGAAATTTCGAAAAGGCCTTTGCCTTGCAGGTAATGTTTACGTTACGTACGATGATCAAATTCACAATCCACGAGCATGTCAGAGTTAAAAACGAGTTAAAAATGGCTGAAGCCGGGTATTTTGTCGAATTTATTTTTTTTTATGTTATTTAGGAGTGAAGGGGAGGCCCACCTATTTTTCCCATACTTTCCTCATGTACTGACATAGAGCAGTTTTCATGTCAGTATGAGGCACTTTCCTATAGCCATCCGCGTTTCCTTTAGATGCCTCCTTTGTTTCTTTATCAGCAGCCTCATTTCCAGAAATGCCGACCTGAGCTGGTAAGAAACAAAACTGAATTACCTAGGACTTAGAGGCTAGGCAAAAATAAAAAAATAAATAAATAAATAAATAAATAAATTTTTATCATTTAGTAAAAACTGGCAGTGCCGGATTACGAAACTTTGTAGCCCTTAGGCTAAGGATGCAAAGCGAGCCAAATGTGCTGTTTTTGTTTTTTTTTGTTTTTTTTAAATATGAGCAATTCTGGGAGCATTTTAGAGCTATATGCAAATCAATAGTAAGGAAATTGGAGGAACACAATAATTAAGATTAGGTTAATTATGGTTACTTTGAGAGTATACAATACTCTGCAGGATAACCTACTATGCATTTCAGGGACCGCGACTCATTGTTTTTCTCAAGTATCTTTCAAACTAATCATTTGATCGAATTGGTACTTTAACACAGTGTAGAAGACACCTTCTCCTAACTTTTGGTAATATAGTGCATTGTCAAATGGTGTTAGTTACGGCATTTACTCTTGACTTACATCGAGTTGTCAAGCTGCGCCAACCTATGCTTTCGAATGTCCATTATCTCCATCTCGTTCCTCCCTACCTCCCTCCCTCACTCTTCCCTACCTTCTTGGTTTTCCCGTCTCAGGCCCCCACTTCCCTACCTAATATATTTATATCATATTAAGTGATATTGGATACTATAAATATGTAGGTTTTTGTAAATTCTTTGTTCATTTAATTACTGTTAATGTATTTTCTAAAATTATATAATGAGCGTATGACCGTCACTTAGTTTACTAAGGCCATGAGAGAAGTGGTCTGCTCACTTCCCTCAAATCCCCAAGAAGGTGGAGCTTTGTCTACTTCTTATTGCATTATCAGGTGAATTGCTGAAAAGGAAAAACAAAGAAAATATGTATAATTTTGGGGAAACTACTATCACTATCATACCATCATTATATGTATGTATTTCTCTATTCATATCACACTGCAATTTCATACACCAATAATAAGGATGCAATTCTTGTACCGTACTGAGTTTAGTGAATGAGTTGAGTTTCATGTATCTTGAATTATATTACTTATCCTTAAAAGAAAGCGACGCACTATGTTCATATACATCCCTATTCTTGAGACAGGTTCCATAAAGCATTTTACTTGTATTTCTTACAATTGGGACAGTCGTATATGAAGACTGCCTAATTGTTAACTATTACCCTATTTTCAGGCATTTAGCATACAGGTGTGTGTCTCTATTTTGCTGAATCTGCAAACTGTCATAATTGAGGAGTCGCTCGTTTTTTTATTCTTTGACGGCAACAGAACAAAAATGCTTGTGATATATGTTTATCAAAGGAACTATATATCATCACTAATATAATCTTAATATACGTGTTCCTTGTGAATTTGAATGATTTTGAATGAGTATATAAAAATGAAAGAAATTCTATGCTGTTTCATCTAAAAACTTTCCCAAGTGATATTTTGTTTAATCTGAAATATACATACATACATACATACACACACATATATATATGAATATATATATGTATATGTATATATATATATATATATATATATATATATATATATATATATATATATATATATATATATATATATATATATATACAACAGAATTCCAGCTAATAAAAGGAGCCCATCTGAATCCCCTGAGCCCTTTGAGATGGCACATGGGATTCAGTTGTCTCTGATAAAGTTTTCATTCAACCAACGCTTAAGAGGATTAAAGGAGGATTATCAGTGGGAGTGACCTAAATTGGCTTACCTGTGGATGGATCTCTTTGGTATAAATACCGCCTTTTCTGTAACTTTTCTCATTCATCTAGCTGAAGAGAGAGACAGCAGTTTCTGAAATATAGTATTTTCTCTCTATATTTTGGCATTTTTATGGGCTCCTTTTATTATATATATATATATATATATATATATATATATATATTATATATATATATATATATATATATAGGTAAATATATGTATATATATATATATATATATATATATACATACATATATATATATATATATATATATTAATATATAGAGACAAGGTAATGGATAAATATGATAGAGAGGTAGATACATTGATGATTAAATTGATTGACCAATAGCATTGCGTGTGCTTTTTGCTTGAGTGTGTTATGAAGATTCACTTACCTATTGTGATTGATCCTTATTCTCTTGTTGGCTTTCTCCATTTTGTATATGGTTAGGAGTAGTATTGCAAATGTATTTCTGCAATGACGCATATGAAGTAAATGACGGCCATGACAGCAATAAAAAATCCGTCTCCATCAATTACGCAGTGAATACTTATTGGGCGAGTGCTCCAACCGATAGACAGCCCTTATCATTACGGTATTACCCGACACGCTAAGGATGCTATAAACAAATACATTGGGAAAAATTAACCATTATCATGGTCGTTACATCAAACCTCGCTATCCTTTTCATTATGATCTCTCCAATTATCTGCTGGTATTGTTGTAAAATATCAGGGAAAACGGTATTATTGGGGGTTAAATGAGAAACACGGCGACAAAGAAAGTGAGAGAAAGGGAGGGAGGGAGGGAGGGAGAGGGAAGGGATGGGGATAACGGGCGTTCGAATCTGTAACTGACTCTTGCTGACTCATATGACTTTGCCTTTAAAAGTCAAGAATACACTCCTTAACTAACATCATTTAACAATGCACTATATTACCAAAAATTAGTAGGAGGTGTTTTGTACACGGTGTTAAAGTACCATTTTTATCAATTAATTAGTTTGAAAGATATTTGAGAAAAACGATGGTCGCGGCCCCTGAAATGCATAGTATAACCTTATATAATGCACATAACCAAACGTTACACATTAATGTTTACTCAAAAATTCATGATTCAGAATTTCAGTTTGATTTTTAATTAGAAAAATAAGGCTAAATCATATAAAAATGTAGGAGTTTCTCAGTAGCCACTATAGCCAGCCAGTATCGGATAAAAACTAAACTCGAAATGGCAAACAGCTCAGGTCGACATAATGGCTAGAATAGCACTGCAGCTGACAGACACCCCGCCACCGAAATTTTCACAAAATTGGCCTCTAGTTCCTCTCCTGACCTACCACTCTTTTTGCAGTTATACAATTTATATTATGGCCATGGAGACCCCTGAGGCTTGCGGGCACTTGCGCTTAGCCTAATTAGCCTACTGGATAAATCCGCCATTGAAAACAGGACTAAATATGCATGTGCTTTACGACAGATTGACAACTAAAAGAATCTGAAACATATCTGGTTTCTTCTAAAGCTTTTTCTATACCTGTCATCTTGGTAGCGAAGATGGATGCATAGTCCAACACTCTCCTGGAACATATTAAATCTTTGCTAACAATGGCTCAATCTACTCCATTTTCAGATTTGTATGCATCAGCGAATATTTTGTATAGATTTTTATCCATCTGATTATGATCTGCAATTCTGGCTTTTATTTCATCAGAAAGATTCTTTTTGTTTGAAGATTTGATATACAATTTAGTCTCCAGGGTCATTCATAGCAGAGAATCATAATATCTTAATGGTTCTATTCTTTGCTCGATTATTGATTTATCCTCAACCTATTCTAAAATTCTAATTTGCGTGGGTTTAGGGAAACTAGACTTACTAGATATATCTAACACTGAGTTGGAACTTTGAATGTTGGGTTGCCTTCGATAACTGAGTAATATACAGCTATGCTCAGAACTGATGCTACATGATTGCATAGGATTTCGTTCAAAATTCCTTAACTGGCAACCTAACATGCTCCATATTTATCTATTACTTCAATGCAAAACATGATTATTGCATACAATAAGGCCATATGTTCCATGGAGTATTATATATGAAAATGTGCGCATTTTTATGAAGAATACAATAAAAAAATACTCATGATTGTAGCTTTTATCAGTTTTGAGATATTTTCATATAAATAACGATAAGTGCCAAAATTTCAACCTTTGGTCAACTTTGACTCTATCGAAATGGTCGAAAAACGCAATTGTAAGCTAAAACTCTAATATTTTAGTAATATTCAATCATTTAACTTAATTTTGCAACTAATTGGAAGTCTCTATCACAATATTCCGGTTTATGGTGAATTTATGAAAAAACTTTTTCCTTACGTCCGCGCGGTAACTCTTCCGAAAAAATCATACATGCGATTGTGGTAATGTTTGCACCATTTTAAATTAGCCGTTACATAAAGTTTTATATATGAAAATGTGCGCAATTTCATGCACAATACAACTAAAAACAACCCATGGTTGTAGTTTTTATCAAATTTGAAATATTTTCATATTAAAAATGATAAGTGACAAATTTTCAACCTTCGGTCAACTTTGACTCTACCGAAATGGTCGAAAAACGCAATTGTAAGCTAAACCGCTTACATTCTAGTAATATTCAAGCATTTAACTTCAGTTTGCAACAAATTGGAAGTCTCTAGCACAATATTTCGATTTATGTTGAATTTATGAAAAAAATAACATTTTCTTTACGTCCGTGCGGTAACTCTTCCGAAAAAATCATACGTGCGATTGTGGTAATGTTTGCACCATTTTAAATTAGCCGTTACATAAAGTTTTATAAATGAAAATGTGCGCAATTTCATGTAGAATACAACAAAAAATAATTGAAGGTTGTAGCTTTTCTCATTTTTGAAATATTTGCATATAAATCACGATAAATAGAAAAAAAACCACGTTCGGTCAACTTTGACCCTACCGAAATGGTCGAGAAACGCAATTGTAAGCTAAAACTCTTACAGTCTAGTAATATTCAGTCATATATCTTCATCTTGAAACAAATTCAAAGTCTCTAGCACAATATTTAGATTTATGGTGAATTTTAAAAAAAATCTTTCCTTCCCTCCGCACGCGGATTCTCCGCCACAAATCTCCGAAATGCGTACGTTCCATTCTCGGAATATTTGCTCCGTTTCATATTAGGCATTTCATAGAGTTTTATATATGAAAATGTGCGCAATGGAATTTAGAATAAAACGAAAAATATTTGAAGGTTGTACCTTTTCTTATTTCCGAAATAATTGCATATAAAAAAATATATATAAAAAATTCGACATTCGGTCAAATTTACCAAGTCAGATATGGTCGAAAACTGCATTTGTAAGCTAATATTCTTACATTATAGTAATATTCAATCATTTGTCTTCATTTTGAAAGAAATTGGAAGTCTCTAGGACAATATTTAGATTTATGGTGAATTTTTGAAAAAAATATTTGTTTACGTCCGTGCGTTACGAATTCATGCATTATTTTGTGATAATATTTTCTCTGTGTTGCTTTTATTGTTTTACAATGTGTTATATACCAAAATGATTGCAATTTAGTGTACATTACAACGAAAAAAGAAGTAACTCGTTACCTTTCATCTTTTAGCGCACAGCGTGATTTGAATACAATTATATATGAAATTTCGTTTTTGCGCTATCATATATCACATTATTTATATATGATAATGATAATTTTTTTCATTTCTGATGGTTGCATACTAAACTTCAGTCAAAGAAAAAAAAAGGAGCCAAAAATGAACTCTTAATCGTGAAAAATAAATGCGCTGTGATTTTTTGAAAAAAATAATTTTTCCGCTTCCGCGCTCACTCTGAAACACCTCCGGCACACGGGAGACATTTTTTTTTTACCGCTTCGGCGTTTAAGGGTTAACATTCACATCTCTATATTAACAATTTCTGGCCAGAAAGCAAATGAGGTTATCTACACATTATTGCACTTTAAGATACCTTATTAGAGAATAAATTATACGCCAAAGGCGAGCAAAGGGACTTTTAAGAAAATAATATTTTAAGCCAGTTAAAAAACGAGAGTTCCATATGCCTTGGTATTAATACTAACAGATATTTTGATTAATAGCTATCTTCTCCGTATAATCAAAATCATCATCATCTTTCATCCCTCAAAGAACAGGTAATCTCTACCAATAAATTCATTTGTAACAGATTACATCTCAGAAGGCTTGGGTAATTTTTCTAGGCCTATGAATCATTTTGCAACATACAGGCAGCTTAAACACAGCTAAAACCTCAACATTCAGAGAAAACTTGTTGCAATGCATATTCTTATTTTGAAAATGTTGTTATTAGGTCTACTGTTATAATGCTGCAGAGGTAGTTACAGAGACCAGCCCGAGGCACATGTCAAGTGCGCTATCATTGATGGCACAGCTAACCTTATCACACCGTACTTCCCGTACTTTGCACTAAGCAACACAAGAAAAAAAATCAGTTCAAATCACACGGATTATAAATTATACCAATGCGTAAAAGCGATCATATTTATATAACCATATCGACATGTATGACATTAAAAACGAAAAAAAGTTTAATACTACTTGGCAACTTTACATTGAGTCCGAGAGTCTGGATGATACAAAAAGAATCATGTCACATCAGATTTGAGCATCACTGTACATCAAGCCCACCTCTTGCCTCCTCAGGTCTTACAGCTCATTATCAGTGTCAGCAAAGAAGCTCTCTACTGGGGAAGACCTAATAGCACCATAGCAGATATATAGATAGCCCTGTGCTATGAAGCACATCTAATTCATGTAATTAAGTTTTACATGCTGAGGAATATACTTGGCAACCAAAGTCCAGCTTTGACCTACACAGGGAGTCATAGAGCTTAAGCAGACTTTCTTTTGCAAACAATTACAGCTGGAGACCACCTTCAAAATATTTAGTTATTTTTTAGCTTTAATTTTGAGAGTCAGTATGACTGGACCAAGTTAATTTTGAGTCAAAAGTCATGCCCAAGAATTTCAATTATGTCTCAAAAGGTAGGATTCCATCGTTAAGTTTCAAAGTAGGAGGTATGTCTTCTTCAACTTCGGGTGAACTGCACAGCCTCAGCTTTAGAAGCAGAAGAAGTAAAGCCGTCGTTATCTGCCCACTCTGTTATAGCACTTACTGATTTTTGTAGAAGTTGGCATGCATCCGAGGGTTTATATTTAGTTACATAAATGGCTGGGTTATCTACTTACAATGAGTTTTACTGGCACTTAAATGACCTCTGCTATGTTGTTCATTGTTCATAGCAATGGCAGAACATTTAACATTTAATAAGCTCCCTTGAGAAACTCCCTCCTCTTGAACGTATGCACTAGAAGTTCTGTTACTCACTTTTACTTTAATGTGTCTTCCTGATGAGAAGGAGTTTATCACTTTCATCATTTTACCTTTAATTCCAATTTTAGTCAGTTGCTTGATACCGCCATAGCACCAAGTGGCATCGTAAGAAACCATGCTGCATAATAATAATAATAATAATAATAATAATAATAATACTTTAATTCGAATATGAATTCATATACGACAATTTATTATTAGACAAACAAATCACAGAAAAAATACAGTTATCACAACCAAAGTGGGAATGCTACCCTCCGCGTATCTTACCAATAAACATAAAAAACTTTTAAAAAGTTCATACAACTAGATCTAAAATGCGTGTGTAAATAAGCTCAAACACAGCTATATTATTCTCCATCTAAATAGTAAACATACTGCGCATATCATCTCAGATATAGAACATAAAAAAAGTAGTTTTACCTCTCGGTAGAGTATTCTGTGCTATTCATCATGTAATGTGAATAATAAAGAGGCATCACTGTCTTTTAGCAATCGTATCAAAGCATTATTTGATTTCTCTTCTCTCTGGTTTGAACTAAATACTGCAAGGCATTGGATAACATCAAGGCAAGGTAAACCCAGTGTTACAAAAACTTGGGAAGTGCCATTACTTTGGACGACTCCCATCAGTCCCCTATTATATCATTATGATACACTTAGTCTTCCTAAACTTTCTTGTGTGTAGTTATACCATAGTGAAGAACAATAGATTGTTGTATAAAACGTTTTGAATAACTGACCGTTAGTTTCATCATTACAGAAATTAAATTTTCTTATAAGCCTATTCCCTCTTACACAGCTTTCGACGCTGTCGTTCAGTATCTTCATTACTCTTATTGTTACTTGTATTTGGCCCAGATACGAGAATGAATTTACAAATTGTAATAAGTCATTTTGCACTGAAATCCTTGGGTATTCCTGTATTTTGTTTTTGCATGAAGGACTCAACATGCGCACAATTTTGCTGGTGTTGTATAATATGGCAAAGTCTTTACAAATTCTCAGAAGTTTTCGAAGAGCCCTAGCATTGGAAGCGAGAATAACTAGGTCATCCGCAGAGCTAAAATTATTAAAAGCAACATTCCCGATGTCACATCCAATTTCGGAAGCAGCCATTACTGCTACCGAAGGAGCTAGGAAATTTATCATCCCATTGAACAACAAAAATTTTGAAAATTAAATCAATAGTCAAGAAGCCTGACATAATATATCTGTACCTTTCGGCAGAACAGTTTTATCAAACAGCTTCCAACAGTTCACCCGATTAAATGCTGCTTTGGCATCTAAAAAACAAAAATACAGGCGTATTTTGTACATGGTAATAATCGATAACATATTTCTGCGCCTAGATTTGGTTTAAACCCAAACTGATGCTCACTTGTGTATACAAATTCCCTTATATTTGCTAATATTACTAACTCTAGCATTTTCGAAATGTGCTAGCAATTGCAATTGGCTTATAGTTGTTTTTAACCGCGGGGACTTTGATTATATTTTTAAAAAGTGGAACTACTATAACTTTCATAACAGAAGTAGGCAAAAAGGAATGTATAGGGAATGCATTAAAAAAGAGGCAAGTCAACAAGAGCAAATAGTCTTTAGCATACTTAAGACTTCCCCAGGGATACAATCGGAGCCCACTGCTTTTTTGACGGACAAAGAATGAGCAGCTTTCTTCACCATATCAAGAGTAATATACTTAAAGATGCCATGAGTTATTTCAAGTTTCCTTTCTACAGTATTGCTAGTAATGCTGTCTTCAATGATATTCAAAACAGATTGGCAATGCTTTTTCCACAAAAGGAGTATTTGTTCAGAACCTACTTCTTCGATTTTATGGGGGATATTAGTGCATTTCTTGTTGGTCAGTAATTTAACGTTTGACCAAAAATTTTTGATACGTTTAGAGACCAGACTCTGACCAAGTGCTCTCGCTCTTAATTGCTCCTCATGCTCTCGACGCCATTTGAGTGCTAGTTTCAACCTAGAACGAGTCTGTGCCATCTGCAGTGCCCAGGGCGCTTCTCTCGGAGACCCAATCATCCTCCGGAAAAGGAATGTGTCTCGAGCAATGTCATATCAGGGCTTCATGGACGAAATCCGTTAGTTTCATCATTACAGAAATTAAATTTTCTTATAAGCCTATTCCCTCTTACACAGCTTTCGACACTGTCGTTCAGTATCTTCATTACTCTTAATGTTACTTGTATATGGCCCAGATACGAGAATGAATTTAGAGCCGAATACTTCTTTTCCAGCGGCCACTATAGTAGTACACAGTTCATCATATCTGTCATTTATATAGAGTTTATGATCAACGGAATGACAGGACAGCACCGATTAGAACAAAAGAGAACGTGCTTGTCAATATTAACATTTGAGAGCCTTTAAAAGACTAAAAAACATCTCCTCCAGAACTCCATTACCAAAATCCCAGTTAATCATCTCCGAACTTCGTTTACTGACAGCAGAGTACTTACGAATATGATCTACATAGATAGTCGTGATAAGTGATAAATGATCAGACTGTATGCAGTCATATTCAATATGGTAATTAGCTACAGATTGGAGAAGTCACTAAGTTAAAATATAGTGGTCAATCCACGTTATAGACAAACAACCAAAATTAACGTGAGTTTAGGAATCAGCTGGCAGATTACAAATGTCAGTCACTACCATATCATATGGGGCACAAAGCTAGAACAATTCTTC
Source organism: Macrobrachium nipponense (assembly GCF_015104395.2). Classification (NCBI taxonomy): domain Eukaryota; kingdom Metazoa; phylum Arthropoda; class Malacostraca; order Decapoda; family Palaemonidae; genus Macrobrachium; species Macrobrachium nipponense. The sequence goes on along the minus strand of NC_061097.1, from coordinate 12,301,057 downwards.
ATAAAAATTTGTATTAGGAGCAGAGTTAAAGTCAACAAGAATGCAAATATTCTTGTGTTCTTCATCTTCAACTATAGATAATATTCTGCCCATCTCGAAAAATATGTCGACATTTTCATAATTATTAGTAGGCATATATACTTTAACAAGTAAGATGGAAGTATTTCCTAGCTTAAGGGACAACTCCCAAATCCTATCATCATCATATTCTACAATTTTGAACAAAGACTTATGCCAAAGAAAAGATAATCCCCCATATGGTCGGCCTCTCTGCTGTTCCAGATCACCTTTCATTGAAGATATTGAAAATACAGAAAAATTTCATGAATATTTTGTACAATGCATCATTCGCTGTTGCATAAACATGTTTCTTGCAAAGCAATTATAGATGACCTATCACACAAGCCTCTGATGTACTCAAAAGCGGTCTTAATCCATGACAATTGAAGTTTGTAAATTTTACGGTATCCACATACATTGGAAAAAAGTTAGAATCCTTCATATACTCATATATATATTATTTGCAGTTGGGTCCTGATCACTATCAGAAATCACTAATCCCTTCTCTCTACTGGACCTCTGAGTTCTGATACTGCTGAAGCCGCTCTTCTGGTTCTCGCTGATGGTGGTTCAAGCGGGAAGTCCGAGCCAGGTAAAAGGCCGGATCCTCATCTCTTCTTGCCACAAGCATGATAATGATGCGCATCCGACGACAAAGGAAACCCTGTTACTCGAAAGATTTCGAGAGGTTATCTTCTCCACGGTAATTTCATCATTTGGTAAAAGATCGCTGACATAAGACTTCATTACGTCTGGTGGATTCGGAACTATGGACCCCTATCTAATTTTTTAACTCTACTGTCCTTCAAAAGCGGCCAACCCTTCTCTCCGTATCATCGCTGCCTCTGTCGTCCGCTGATTTGGTAAACCCATTTCGGGCGTCTGTTAGCTTAGCACTCTGTTGGTCGATGATTGCAAAGATCGGTCAGTGTCACCGATACTCAGTCCGTTGCGTATATCATCAACCTAATTCATATTTTCCCTACGAGGCCACGTTTGGGATATTTTTCATGTCCGATGAGATTGTTGCATTGAAAGAGCAGGTGGCGCCCTATCTACTAAGATTAGGCCATCACGTACTTTATCACAGTAGCTTGGACCACATTCTCAACTTGAGATTGTTATCTCGTTAGTGACGACGTATTCTCTGATACTTGTGTAGAGATAACATTTTGGTGTTCTTTCATTTCAGATATATCATGTGTGAGGACATCGGTTCTTTTAATCAGTTTGAACCCATCAATATTTTTAAGTTCCATACAGGGCATCTTTCGCAAGTCCCAAGACCGAAGTCTTATGTACTGATTGAAGACAAGTCGAGAATATAAGTATGATGAAAAAGTCAAGAGTATCATTTACAAAGGGAAAGTCATCAGCTGAGTAAACTATTGAGCTGTGTTCCTGAAGTGTTCCCCAATCAGCTTTACAGTGTTTCATTTGGATAACCTTGAAAATGGAGGATTTGAAGATATATTCACCATATAGGAAAATAGTCGCTGGTAAATCTATAACTGATCATTCTACAGTTGAAGTTATAAAGCAGTCATTACTGCATATATTAGATATGTCAATAGCTGACAGTGTGCCTGTTAGAGCATGAAAATTTGTAGACTCCCCAGTGTGTAGGATTCCCACATTTTCACTTTCTATACTGGAATAGAATCAATATCCTTTTATTTGTAATGATATGACCTCTAAGAAAGTTTCTATTATTCATATCTCCCAGAATAACAATGAGACGTGGTAGTTTTTGGATAAAAGATTTAAATTCATCAGTGGGGAAGAGTTCATTAGGTGTTAGAAAAAGACAGCTAACTATATTTTCTTTGCAAATGGATGAGCACAGCTGTCACTTCCACAAACTGGATATTGACAGGATTTTGTCGGGTGTCATCACAAAAGTATGAAAATATGACCCGTGGCTTCCTATATTTACGTCATAGGGGGAATAAAAGTCTGTATACTTTTGTGGGTTCAGATGCATATGTTATAAATCTAAATTACACTTTTTGTTGACCTATAGTTGATAGACAGATGTGGGGAACAATGACATTCTTTGAAACAATAAATATCAGCACTAGCCCTCGCAGAAACCAAAGTCAATGTTCTTTGTTAAGAAGAATCTACTGTCTCAGAGGTCACAGTGACAAAACCTGAGTTTGTATGGAAAATTCCTCAAATGTTATATTCGTGTGTGCGTTTGTTTTTGTGGGCGGAACCAGTGAGAGATAAGTGTTATTTAAAATATATTGCCTTCCTAACAAGGAGAATATAAAATGTTGAAAACTCTATTGTGTGTAGATCAGGAATTATGATATAAATGATGTGTTATTGCACAATCGGTTTTGCACAACGAGCTCGTTACACTTCCATGACATAGTAGATAGGGAGTGGTTTTACGAGAATGCTCGTTCGTTTGTACGTCACGTTTTACCTCTCCTGTATCATATCATTTTTGGGGCATTATTCGCCCAGCTTTTCCTTGAAGATGAAGGGTGTGTGACAACCACACGAAACTATTATCATGGACATCAGAGGTGAGAGTTGTTGGAACTTTAAGCATCTCGAACTATTTGAGATGACGTGTGAAGTGGCAGAAAACTTTTTTTTTTCTCATGAGAGATTCGTGAGAAATTATCATTCTGTTTTTGTGCACTTGTTGGTGAAATGTATCATTGTCCTCTTTATGAGATTTGTTATTATTTTGTTATTATTTTGACAAGTGTGTTAATAAGAATAATGTTTCTTTCTGACAGGAACTCTTTTGGATTATCGCTCTGTCGGCCTCTGTGAGCCGAATTACTACTTAGTATTGATAATTCACAATGGTGTTTAACGTGTTGAAGAGACTAATTGATTTACTGCATGACCATTCAATTTTTTTGTGGAATTAATATCAGAGTATGGTGGGAAGTGTCCCTTTTATTTATTTTTTTTTCACTTGTGGAAATGTTCAGTTTCCCCAGGATCTTGTTCTAGACAGTCCGTTTTCTGTATCGAGTTTTAATTAAAGATTTCTGTCTTTCATTTGATTATCTTTCTAGCTGTCTGGCGATAGTTAGAATTTTGCTTTTCCTTTAGAGAAATAAAGTTATTTTTTTAGTTCAGAGTTTAATTCAGTGCCCCAATTAATTTTTGTAATTATCTTGTGAGTTGATTAATGATTTCCAGTAGGTCACGTTACCATATTCATTTTTGTGCCTTCCCTAGGTATATACGTACATATTATTACCAGTCATAGCCTCCTGCATAACCTCCAGCAAAGCTATACATACAGGAGTCGCTTCTGATATGAGCAACCTTAGTTCTTCCCATTTTCCTCATAATCTCTGACAGTTCACTGGAGAAAAAGAATGAATTTTGCTTATATTTTGAGGCTGCTAAAGAGACCCATGTAAGCAATTTTACTTTCATGCCTAGTTCCTGCTTTGTCCCAGAAATAGACTGATTATTTATGGTTGACTCCTATTCCAATATTAATGACGGTGCAGTTTTCATGAAGGAAGAATCTGCCACTGATGGCACAGCCTCCCAAACATCATGGGTATTGGGCACCTTTGATGGCGTCTGCCTGAGGAGAGGTGGAAATATCAGACACAACTGGTGCATCCACTGAAGTGTCAGGAGCACGTGTCAGATCTGGTGCTGTCTCCAGAGAGATAAACACACCAGATATAGCTGATGAATCCTCCAAAGAGGCTGGAATGCCGGCCTGAGCTGGCGCAACCTACAAAGATGCAGACAGACTAGGTAAAACTGGGCAGCCTCCAGAGAGGAGGGAGTGCCAGGCCAGAGGTAACTGGTGCAGCCTGCCTCCGCGAGTGCCAGAAATTACTGGCACCCTCCAAAGAAGCAGGGGTGCCAATAATTACTGGCACAGCCTTCAAAGAGGCATTTACATTTCTTCTTTGGTTAGCAGCAATACTAGGAAAGAATATTTCTGGTTTAAAATATTGGTTTAATACTTTCTGTTCTGCCTCTGTAAAAGTTTTTTCCAATTACCCTTAATGTTGTATTTCTTATTTTGTTTCTTTATAACAAACACCATACTCTTAACGCACGTGGCAGGTTTGCCTCGTAAAAATTCTCTTTGGTGCCAGAGATATATTGCTTAACCTTAAAACATAACCATGCTGCTTTTGTTACACTAGGTAAGGGCGTGGAATTAAATGTAATAATTAAATTTGGAAGTGGAATTAGCATTATATTGATCGTATTCATTCTTCCAATTCTAATCACACCTTTATCATTTAGTCTTTCGCAGTTTCTTTTCTGAATACATTATCAGTTGAGATGCAAAAATTCTCTTGTAGTGTCATGAGAAGTCTAATTTACCTCCTCCAGAATGTGGTATGTTTTTAATTTTTAATTTTCTTTTGGTGAGGCCTAATTCTACTGCCAGTTTTCCCCAACCCTGAGATGATATTTTAGGTTCCCGGCCACAACGCTTCACAATGTCTCAGCACACATTAACGTACAATTAGAATCTTTCAGATTAAACGTGGTCAAAAAGTGATCATGAGAAGAGGTTTCCAATACATTTCTGATGAACTTCCCTTTGCTCTGTGCTGGAGCATAGGGTTCCAGTGTCATTACACTAGAAGGTTTCCTAGCCATGTCCCTGCAAGAGGTTTTCAGAGGAGGTATCAAAGGGATATCAAAGAGACCAGGGGTACTTGATTCTTCATTTCTAATCATAAAGAATGAAGTGAGGAAAACATGCCACAATTTGCAAATGGAAAACCACTGAAAATTCAATTCGTGAAAAATTGGAGCTCTGATACAATTATTGGAGATAATAAAGTCACATTTTCTACAGAATGTCAAGTCGATTTTTTTATGAGTGATGTTTTTCCAGATGAAATATTTTAGAGAAGAGTAAGCGTTCAAGGTTTGTAATGAAGATTTATAAACTAGATAACAAAATTGGTATTACTTTACTCCATGCTTTGAGAGGTATCACACTGAAATGAATCGCCAATAAAAGCTAATAAAGCAGTGTAAGAATAATTAACTACATATCATTTGCATATTATATCACTCTACTTTAATGAAACAATACAATAACATAACAGTAAAGTTTAATATCATAACAGTAATGAAAATAACAAAGAATCGTAATACAAATGTAAAAGGGAGGAAATAAGTCGGTTACACGATTAGCAGGACGTTGGCCCCATCACTGGTAGCGATAACAGGCTGGCAGCAAAAGGGTTAATGGGCAAACTAGACAGAATCCTGAGAGTCCCGTCCCCAGAACCAGACCACCCCTGTCATCCATCACCCAGCTCTGCAGGATGTTCCGCCCTTGAGGTATCAATGCACATCATCACACCATTATACCTTTGGTCTAAACATTATCAGGTAGTCGATGACCCTACCACAGTTCCCACCATTAGTTTCAGATATAACCCTCAGCCCCAGCTATGATACCTTTTCTTATTTATCAGGGCAAGTAAATTTTACTCACAACTGAAATTTCCGCAAAACTCAATCCAAATTAATAAGTAGTATATACAGGACTCACCCTCACCACCCCAAGGTGGTCGAAAGTTTCATGGGATGTTGGAATTGAGGGAAATTCTTGCCTGTGGATTTGAATATCGTTATACCTTGTATGCAAGTGGGAATTAAAGAGCACAAATTTATCTAACTTAGCTAAACGAGATTCTAAGTAAAATATTACTTTTGAATGTTTGTGTCAATATCGTAAGACTGAGGGTAGATAGATCGCGAGTTTGCAAGTAAAGGTTTATTCAACTACAGGCTTAACTGTTGAGCGATGATAAATAGAACCATCCCTAAAAAAATATAAAAAAAATAAAAAGTACTTTTGGAAACATAATTAATTTCCTCTCATTCAATCGTTAACCTTTTTTTATTCAATCATTCATTTTTACGTAGATACCCAGTATGAGATGAGTGTACTATGATCTATTTGTACGACCTTGCAAACGCAAAGTTAAATATCAAGCACAATGCATGTTTCCCAATCACATAATGAAATAAAGCATACAAATCCACTCTGCTTTGAGGAAATTTGCATTGAAAGCTTTTGTGACACAAAAGGGACGGATTGGTTGTCCACAAAGCCATTGAAAAAATTAAAACAATAGTATAGATATATTCTAAAAAATAAATACTGATTCAATCTTTAAAATAGGACCATTATTTTCATCATATGTTTGGCGGATCAACAGTTGTATCGACCATTGTTAGTTTACTCTCTCTAGGCTTATAATTATTTGAACAATATCTGTTCAACTGTAATTATAAGCCTGCTTCAGACACTTTCCCACCAAGGGCAGTGGTTTAACCACAGTTGTATAATTAATATTCAACAAAATCTCGTACACCTAAGCCTAAAGAAAATTTAAAAGTAAATTCCAAACTTTATTGTTTCTGATAAATGTTCCTCACTGCCATCTGTTTGAAATATCCCAGACCTATTTCTGCTTCATTTTCATTTTCTGTAGACATAGTCCACCTATCAGAGTTATTTTCCTGATGTCAATCATGCCATCAACATATTTTGTTGCTCTGAGAGAGAAAGAATCCATACACACTCTGAGGAAACCTTACTTGCTTATGGAACTCATACTGAAAGTTTCGCGCATCTTTCCTCGGTTATTCAAGTGGACTTCATCCTACTACTTTGCTCTCTCATTCTACGCTCTCGCCTTTATTTATTTCTCTAGAGCGTACTTGGTTATATGGTCTTTTGTCATATCAAGGCCGATAATTCAGGCATTTCCATTGTTAGATAAGAGTAACAGTTAATACTGAAATATGAAAGACGCGGTTACCACAGTTTCTTGTTATCTCGTTATCTCCAGTAATGTAGAAGTCTGATATTCCTGATTGCTCAAACCAATTCGTATGCGCTGTCAGCAATAACGATCATTTTTATCAGGAAGAAGCTAACTCAGTTACCACGAGGGAGTGTTCATGAATATTAGAAACGAGTGGAAACAGTACATAATTACTACAATCTGAGCCTTGATCTATTTTCATTAACAGTAACTAGGAGGTGAGGAGGAAGAACTTATCAAGTTTACCAACTCCACCGTGCCACAAAATACCTGAGTCCAGAGGAAACCTAAATCATAACTTGTGGACAGGAAATGCCCACGAGCACATCTCACCAACTGAAACCAGACTATTTTTTTTACAGACAATTAATTAAATGGAGAAAAACTACTTTATAGCTTTTATTTTACCATCCAAAATACTGAAAGAGGCCCTCCTCATACATGGGGACAGTAATCCGCAAATGCAATAAATAAATGAGTTCACGTGATCCTTCAAATGTACTTCATCTAATTTAACCCCAAATGCGGAGTTTTATAAAATTACGCACTCTCTTCTTGTAGTAAAAAAAAGGAACAAAAAAAAAATAAGTGGTTAGTAGAACCAAAATGGAAGTATGGCTTGTAAGAACCTTTACATGTATCTGAAAAAGGGACAGAGAAGTGACGAGGTCTAAGCAGTGCTATGGAAATAACTTAAATAACAGCTACATAAGGATGTTCACAGAGAGATCGTCAAAAGGGGAAACCAGAAGTATACTGTGAGAAGCAAAATACAACGCAAGATTCTATTCTGCTTTGTCTGCTTGACCCAAGTAAACACATTAAACAAACACATATTCACAGAGACTGTCGTAGAGCAAAATAATAGACAGAAGAGAAGTGTAGAAAAGGTACATATATATAGTAGGAGGAAAACATTCAGAAGCACTGCAAAACGAAAAACAAACAAAAATGAAAGGCAAATAAAGGCAGGGAACCAGAAAAGAAAAATCCTGAGGTATTGGACGCACAAAGTCAAAATTTCCTTTAGTGTATTTATTGCTCTGGGTAGCGTTCACTGTCAGTAAAAATCTAGAAACATTCCAGAATATGAAACTGTTTTAAACAAATGCAATTTAGGAAAACAAAAAAAAATTAAGAATGGTGTAAGGCAGCGTCATAAAAGGAGAACTCACGGCGATGATAATAATCCCGAGTAAAAACAGACCGATTGCTTTAATGTAGTGATCTGTACCGATATTTGAAGAAATATTCAATTGGCGGAAATGCACACCGACAAAAATTAGGCCTAGAACTGAAATTTGGTAAACTTCAAATTTAAGAGAGTTGAAATAAAAGGGCGAATAAAATTTTATTTGCGCAAAGGAGAAAAAGAAGCAGGAGAAAAAGATGAAAAGAGGGATTTCGTGTGTCCTGACGCATGGAACTAGATGGGAACCTCGCCATCCGGGTGACATCTCTCTCTCTCTCTCTCTCTCTCTCTCTCTCTCTCTCTCTCTCGCACACACACACACACATATCGTTTTGGTCACAAAAATATTGTCTGGTTAGTTTCAGATATCAATGCTAGCTGTCGTTTTGTCGCTATTTTTCCAAAACGCAATTCAATATCGAACACGATGTGGTTTCCGTGTTAAAAACTTTTTTAATGGAAATGTTTCTCGGTACCTTCTGGTCCCTTTATTGAAATGAGAAGATGACTGGCTACCGTCTGTCTGCCTGTGCGCCTTTCTACCCAGAAAGAACCGCTTATTCACTTACATGTATACACACACACATACACGCATATTAATGTGTGATGTAAATGTAATATCCTTTAATCTATGCGTATCTTACAATGTGAGGGAAATTAAAAAATGAAAATAAAAAATGAGCCGAAATATTGTCGGCGCAGTCGAGTTTTCAATAAAGGCTACCGAAAATAGATCTATCTCTCGGTGGTCTCGGTATAATGCTGTATGAGCCACGGCCCATGAAACTTTAACCACGGCCCGGTAGTGACCTATTCTATACCGTTGCCAGACGCGTGATTATGGCTGGCTTTAACCTCAAATAAAATAAAAACTAGTGAGGCTAGAGGGTTGCAATTTGGTATGCTTGATCATTGGAGGGTGGATGATCAACATACCAGTTTGTAGCCCTTTATAGTATGTGAGGGTGGACAGGAAAGTGCAGACAGACAGACAAAGCCATCTAAATAGTTTTCTTTTACAGAAAACTGCTCAACTCAACGAGGCCTTGCAGGAGCTGAACCGTTTGGCTATGAATCTTTTGTGCATAATGACATTTTTCGTGTATCAAGACTGTGATCACGGAAAGACACGTTTTCACGGTATATCAAAATTCTACTTCCCTTTGCATTCCTTTAATCTCACACCTTATTGTTTGCCACTTTCTATGCATTAGGGAGAGACAGAGAAAGACCTCGAAGGGCCCTTAAAGTAATCCACTGGTAATTCAGTTTTTTGCTATACCAAGTTGCAGCCTTCCAGCCTCAGTAGTTTTGATTTTATATTTAAGGTTAAAATCAGCCATAATCGTGCGTCTGGAACCGAATAGGACAGGCCACCACCGGGCCGTGGTTAAAGTTTCATGGGCCGCTGCTCATATAGCATTATACCGAAAGATGTGTGTGTGTGTGTGTGAGTGTGTGTGTGTAAGGAAAACGAAAACAATGCCATAAAAACTTGACACCACCTGAGGAAACGTTTTGATTTGGCCTCCAGAACGGAAAAGATCTGCAAGAAAAACTGCGGAACAAACAAATGAATTAAAACCGGTAAGAGGTAAATAAAAATGTCTGCAAAAATAAATGCAAAAACGCAATAATCCTCTTCTAAATCGTCGACAATATTGTTCTAAAAAAGATTCCCATCTCCCATTGTGAAAAAAAAAAAATAGTTACGCTCAAAAGCCATTGGAGTGTAAAGCTAAATAAAAGCTAAATAAAAGCAAATAAATGCATACCGCTGGACCCCCACACACCGGCAAAATTTTCAAAAGAATCTCGTCAAAGAATATAGCGAATTCGAAGCCATGATTGGGGACGACCAAATACACGTAGCCGTGTACGTACGTGTGTGCAAAGACACAACCTTGGACGGGCGCACGCACGGCACGAATCAACGGCGGTGGATAGAGGTTGTGTGCGTGCACACACACACACACACACATTGCGCTCTTGTTCCAGTCAGTGATGGGTTGTACAATACCAAGGATGCGCCCTGTTCCGCACAGTTATAGTAGCACTGAACAACATTAGTTAGAAATTCGTTTTAGGGCGAAAAAGGGACAGAAAAAACTATCGCCTTTTGCTCTCCCTCTCTCTTTCTCTTTCCATTTCCCTTTTTTCTCATTTCTTCCTTGTTCTATTTTCTCCTCTGACTTAAATCTGCTATCTCCGTTTATATTTTTTCCAACCTTATTTTCCCCTCCGAGTTACAATTCTTTGCCGGAGATTCCTCCGTGCAAATGTTTGACCTATTCCACCGGCGCGTTGGAGCCTCCGTTGGTCAGTTTTCCTCTACTTTTAAATGCGGATAAATCGATATTTCTACGAATTGCTGACACCTGAACTTCATATGAATAACCATAGTCTTGTGAGGGAATAAATGGATGTAGTTTGCTGCTCACTTGAAAAAAGCTATTGATAGAATTCCGTTTTTAAGAGATACTGCAGATGCAAAATAGTGGTAGGCTAACAATTTGTTCGTCTGTCTTAACCTGACTTGCACATCAGTCCCCACTCAGCACAGCCCAGGATACCGGCGACCCTCCCCACCCCCTCCCCATTTCCTGTTACCGGTAACCGTCCTGGCCTCTTTCCTTTTAAGTTATGAAACAGCCACCAGTGGTTTTTGTTGAAGTTGTTTTAGTCCAGGAGACTTTTATACAAATGTCTTTTTTTTCACGGAGTTTCGATTAAACAAATAAACTGGATATAGCCTCTACAATTAAGGAAAATAACCTTATTTCTATATCAGTAAAATGATCTCGTTTTTGTAGAAAAATGATTAAAAACCATAAAATTATTTATTGCAATGAAACGAAAGCTGTCCTTCCTTTCAAGAAACTTTCTTGGTGCTTTAGTACAACACCAATAATCTCTGTTGAATAACCATTATACAGTAGTATAAAATGTAAAATGAAGAGTGTAAGCACAGGAAAACCAAATTTCCGCACCTCTGCCGCCGGTACTGCCTGAATTAGTATGTCACAAACGAGACGGTGGTTTACGTATCTTGAAGACTTTAGCTCCCGGCAAATCTTTTTCTCGGCTGCTCACTCACCACCCCTTTGTCTTTCTTGACGGTCAGTAACTACAAACTTAGCATATTCACGGGCTCCTTTGTCCAACTTGACGGACAGGTGATTATTTAGATTTCAACAGAACCCGCACTTATTGTAGCTAAAGAAGAATAAGGAAAGGACTGATAAAAAAATCTTCAAGAAATTATCCCTCTAGAAGATAAGGAGAGAATGGATAATAACCCAAGAACTCGAAAACATACTGAATAATAAAATGAAAGGGAACAGGGAACATTTATATAGACACACAGGAGCGCTCACGTACGAACTCTCACAAAAATATATAAATCCCTTGTGTCACTTCCAAAAAATAACCATTCATATACTCCAACTCTGAATTTCTTAAGACTCTCACTCGTTCGTCTCATTTTGTTGCAGAGACCTTGTGATTTCCCTCGCTTCATCTATCTTGTGCTTCCATTGTTTATAATCTTACTCTTCATGAAAATGCTTTTAAGCTATTCAAACAGTATCTAGTTTGTCGGTACTATCCCTTAGACCCTCATATGGAATATCTACAACGCAGCATTACATGCATGAACCCTTTTCGTAACCGCGTGTTTATAAATCTGTCCTTTTTTTTTTTTTTTTTACTTATTTCGCTCCAGATAGAGGGACACAAGGCCTCTTTGTTTTACATGTAATTTCACTAATCTATTAAAATTTATCTCAGTTGCATCATAAAATCAACTACTGCTCCCATCATGACATAACTTTTAGAGCACACACTGTATCACTGTCGACACTTCTCTGGTTAATTGTAAGTTACATAAATAATTTTCCCCTACGTTCAATTTTTTCACATAACTTTCAAAATAAACTCTAAAGCCATATAAATCTACATTGTGTTGACCCACACCACCTTCCCTTCTCAAGTCTTTCTGTTATCCATATTAATTTCTCAATCAAAAGGCCACTACAAAAAAGAATTAATAATAAATAAAGTTATAAAATGATAATGGAATAATAAAAAAAATAATAAAAATACAAAATAGGTTCACACATGATTCCTCAGTTAAAGGACTGAATAGGACAGTCACTGAATAATAGTAATGCCTCCATTATCCAGAATATACCTTCAAGGCCTGCCAGATATTGGAAATTTCTGGATATGGTGAAAAAAATAACATGAATATAAAACTGAAGCTTCAAACACTTGCAAGTTATGTATAGATGTAATACCATATGTTCCTACCTCCACCCGCCCCAGCCATGAAGCTGCAGATGGGAGATTTAGGCAAATATTTTTGAAGATTCTCCAGAAATCATGCCCCATTTGCATCCAAGCCTTGATCTTTCTTTCCGTCCTTGAACACCCTCTTCAAGTCCTCCACCCACTTCCTCTGGTATAGGTGTTTCTTTGCAACAATAGCACCTTGGTCCATCAGTTGAATGAATGCAGTTGTATTAGGATGAAAAACATGACCCTGATACAACATTGTCACCAACCAACTGGGTTGTGGTAAGTTGCAGAGGCAAATTATTCAAGAGAAACAAAGCCCTCACCCCATGTCTAGCAATGCTAAGGTCCTGTGTCTAATGACAAATAACCTCCTTACAAAAGTGGTTATGGAACCAATTGGAAATTATCTGGAAGGAGAACCAAGCCATTGCCAAAAGATACCAAATCACTGGGAGACTATCCATCAACCCACACAGGGCAAGTGGTAGCTTTGCATGTCCAACTAGAAATGGTTTGCAATAATGGTTAACAGAAGCACTTGCACAAAGCAAACCTGATATATGTTGTTTTGAAAGCTATTGACCTGATATATTCTTTTCCTTATTGTCAACCAAGGTGTCAGTTGCCAAGGAGTAATGGAGTAGACCAGTTTTGTCAGCAGTGTAAAGTTGACTCAAAACATGACCTTCCTTTTCCATCATCGCTCAACATCTGCCAAAATTCCTCTACTCCCTCCTCAGAAGCATCCACAGATTTGCCAAGTATCTTCTTAGAGAGCCCATCTCAAGTTTTGAACTAAAACAGTCAACCCATGGACACCGTAAAGTCTGCACCCCCAAGCAGATTTGCAAACTAAGTAGCAGCAACTTTTAATTCAGCACCACATACATACATCCCAGCTGACCATTGTTAAGAAACCTGATGGAATGCTGGATCTCCACTTGGCTGGGATTTGTTATGACCTTACAGGCTACATTCCTTGACATTTTCCCAAATTCTGCTTCATTCTTCTTCAGCTTCTCCATATCAGCCTTCATGCCCTGCAAAGTAGACCATGCTATAGCATACTCTGCCATAATATGAGTTATCAACCAGCTGGCTTAAATTATTTCCATGATTTCCTGCTCTTGAAATGTCAGCTCTTTCCTGGCCCTCATAGAATGTGGTGGAGCCATACACAACAGAAATAGTATCGCACACAACAATAACTCCACCTGCAATGCTGGAGATATGGCCACAAAAGAAACAGAATTTGGGGTAAGCATTGCAACGCACAGTAACTGTTTGATACATTACTACCAAGAAAAGATGAGCTTGTACCAGTACTTGCAAGCTGTATTTCTTACTCTGTAACTGACAGGACAATGTCAGCTTCATTGCTAAAATCCATGATTCTCACTACAAAGCCCATAGCAACAGATCGAGTCAGCTGAATGGCGCCAGCAGAGAGCACATCTGATTTTTATCTATGGAGGAGCTATAAAAGCTAATATCATATGATTGTACATTATTGGTCCATTAGTTACTATGTATGTTTCCTGGGCACTGATTGGCCAGCAATTCATATAAATACCACTGTAGTTCATTAATAAAGTATCATTTCTTGTCTTAATCAACTCCTGCTAAAGTGGTGACCCCACCACACCAACACCCCGTAAAGATGTCGGAGACTTCCAACAACGAAATATCACTCTCCCCTTCTGCACTCCTGTCGATACCATTACCCAAATCAAGATTCCAACCTTCACACCAACTAATGCCTACATTTGGTTCTGTCGTGCCAATGTCACACTTCGAATCAAGGGTATACAGTCATCATTGACCAAGACAGATTACATTCTCGCCACCCTGCCAGACCACCTCTTCCCCCAGCTAAGAGAGTGGCTGTATGCTGAAGACACCGACATCATCCACTACAAAGACCTGAAGAATGTCCTACTAGACAGACTCACACAATCCCCCACTATTCACGTACAACAGATCTTCAACACAGCACAGCAACCATTAGGTAATCAAAGCCAATCTACTGCCCTTCTCGAGATGAGAGCTCCCACCTGTCTTCTTCAACTGACATTCTCAAGGCAATCTGGCTGCAGTGCTTGCCAATGTCAGTAAGAGCAGCACCCACTGACAATGAAGACACAGCTGGTGATACCCTCGCCACCCTAGCAGACAATCTGATGGATACCCACGCTGCTGCAAATGCCGCCATGCCCACACCTATGCTGCCCATCAAGGAACGTCCAACCCTTCAGCAAAAACAACCTCCTTAACACCACAAAGGCCACCCTGGCCATCAAACCCTCGCAAACTTCCAGGAAAAACCTTCGCTGCCCTTTCTGCCCTCAGAAACCCAAGGGCACTGACCATACGCAGCATGAATCACCACTATTGCAGCTTTGCCAATACCACAGAACATTCAGTCCAGCTACCAGGATGCCCATGGCCAAAATATGCATGGAACAGTAACCGCCCCTTGTGATAGCCATAGCAGGTGCATATTCCCCAGTCAGGGGCCAAACTGATGTACCTGAATTTAACCATAATCCTGACATATCCAATCCCCTCCAGCCCATATCCAGTCAACCAACCAAAGGCTCACTGGTCATAAGCATCTCACCTTTAACCCTTAATGGACGGATTGCTCCTTAGGAGTAATAATAACAGGTTTGGGGTGGTGGACAGTATTGATCCTGTAGATAAATAATATTAAGTGCCATCGATTTAAGAATCGGACAGGAAAGAGGTGCCAATACTTCTATAGTCCATAAATTCACTAATGGCAACTTTTTACACTGGTTAAAATCACGTGTCTGGCATCTCAGGACTTCAGTACAGCTTATGACTTGAAGGGAGAATGTATTGCGTCTCTGTCTCACATGACGTCTTTTTGTAAATTTGCTCATAAATATACCAAGGGGTTGCTGTTGGTTTTTGTTCTTATCTTTTACAATAATATGTCAGTTATAAATGTAATTTTACAAAGAAAAGTGCAAAGAAATATTAGAAAAATCACGTACAAGTAAAAAAGTTACTGAATCTTCATTCTCAGTTAATTTACATAAATATTTTTTCAACAAATCTGCTAAGAATTTGTTATTGATTTTATTTCTTATCTATTTTGATACTGTGTGAGCTGTATTTATAATTTTACAAAATAAAATAAAATCATTTATTAGAGGAAATATAATTAAGCTGGTAAAATTTATGATTGTCTTGTAAAAGAGGCCCCACAAAGGGTTGCAAATAGTTATTTTCAACTTCTCGTGGAAGGTAGGGAAAATTTTTTAGAATTTTTTTCTTTCATCATGTGCATTTACATATCTTCCTCTTTTCATTGATGTGTGTTTTTTTTTGTAAATTTGTTGACCTCAAAGTTTTGCTGGCATGGGGTGCTGCATACCAATTTATTACCCCGGCTCCTAAGGGTTAACCTCGGCAACAGAAAGTACCACTGGCAGTTTTTGGTTGCAGACGTCTAAATACCTCTCCTCAGGGCAGATATCCTAGCAAACCACCAACTCCTTGTCGATGTCGCTAACTGGTACCTTGTTGATGCTACCAATCTGTCCACGATGCCCATCGCTGCAGGCCCCATGGAACTCAGCCTCCACATCATCGATTCCAAAGATGAATTTTCCTACCTGCTCACCACATACCCCGATGTCTTCAAACCTGCATTATGACAATCGTATCAAATCACTGCCAAACACAGTATTTTCCACCATATTAAGACCTAAGGTCCTCTCTTACACCCCTGTTTCTGATGTCTACCACCCATAAAACTCGCCACTGCAAAGAAAGCCGCAGAGATGGAGAAGATGAATTTATGTCAAAACGCATCCAGCTCTTGGCCATCTCCCCTCCTCATAGTAACAAAAAAGGATGGCACCCTTTGCCAACGTGGGGACTACAGAAGGCTGAACGTGTTCACTGGGGCTGACCACTACCCCCTCCCTAATATCACAGAAGTGACCACCTTTCTGCAGAGCAAAAATATCTTCTCAAAGCCGGACCTTCTCAAAGGTCACTTCCAAGCACATAGCCATCCCAAAGACCTCCATCACAACACCCTTCAGCACTTTCACCTTCAATTACTCCTGCTTTGGTCTCTGCAATGCAGGAGCTACTTTTCAGCAACTGATAGACAGCATCCTGTGAGACATTCCCTTCAGCATCTGGTACATCGATGATATTTCCATTTTCTCTCCATCAAAAGAAAAGCACCTCCAGCACCTGCACACCATCCTCCAACACCTGCAAGAGAATGGCATCGTCATCTGATATAACAAATGCTCCTTCACTACCAAATGGGTAGAATTCTTGGGGCACCTCACAAACCTGAGGATGTCCAGCCCTTGCCCATAATGTTCGCTGCCATCAGGAAGTCCCCCACCCCTATCACCATCAAGGGTCTACAAGAATTGCTCAGAATGGATAATTATCAATATCACTTTTCATGCCAGGCATCGCCTCGATCTTGGCCCCACTCTACAAAGTCCTCAAGGGTAAGCCAAGGCCCTCGCAAGAAGCCGCCTTCACCTCCAGTGCCCCACTGCCCACTCATTCCCTGTACCAGATCATTCTCTACTGCTTTCCATGGACGCCAGCAATGTAGCCATAGGAGCTGTCTTAGAACAAACTCGGCAAGACAATCAAACTACCCCATGTTTGACTGTGAGCTCTGGCAGCATACTTTGCCATCAAACACTTCCGGCATTTTTTGGAGTCCATGCCTTCCATGCTCCAAACTGACCACCTACCACTAGTGCATTCTATACCCACCAATCTGATGCCTGGTTACCCCATCAGCGCCACCACTTGCCAGTCATTGCTGAATTCAACTGCACCATTTGCCACATCCCTGAGAAACACAAAGCAATTGCTGAAGCCCTCTCCAGAATATCCATCGATTCAGTGCACCTCGGCCTCAATTACAAGCAGCTGGCAGAAAAGCAACAGCAGAACCAAGAGTTCAACGCCTGCAAGACTTTTTAAACATCTCTGCAATGGCAAGACGTCCCCCTCAACAACAACAGCCCCACCTCCATCCTCTGCGATGTCAGCACCAGCCACATGCACCTATGGATCCCACAGTCACTCATACGTCACATCTTCGACATCATCCATGATCCGAAGCTCTCCAAAATCCAGCGTTACCTGCTCACAATGGCTGACAACTCGACAAGATGGCCCGAAGCTGCTCCTAAGACAGGTGCATCAGCAGCAGCATATGCCAGTACTTTCCTCTCATCATGGGTTTCCAGATTCGGCATAGCCAATCACATCACCTCCCACAGAGGTACTACTTCCACTTCACAGTTCTGGACATCCATAAACCACGTCCTCTGTTCCTATTTGCATCAAACAACCACTTACCATCCCGAATCCAATGGCATGATTGACAGGTTCCATCACACATTGAAAGCAACCCTAATGAGGGCCTTGACCTGTCAGCAGTCGAGATGGTGTATGGTGATACATGGTGAATTCTTCCCCATTAATAACACCTCAACCGACAACATCAGAAAATTCGCCACTTGCTGCCCATCCTACAAGCCAAAAGACAAGACCTTTATCCCAAAGGATCTACACAATGCAACACACACATTCATCAGAACCGATGCCGTTCGACCACCTTTGACTAGCCTTACAAGCAGAAAGCCTTCCTTATCAATATCCACAGCACGACAGATTGGGTCACAATCAACCCCCTGAAACCAGCATATTTGCCCAATGACATTACTCCTCCAATCAAGCTTTCAAGGGCAGGACACCCTCTGCAACGCCCTGGTCAACTCTCAGTGGGGGGTATTGTGCCAGCACTTCCAAGCTGTGTTTCTCATCCTGCAAGCAACAGGACATCACCTGCTTCCGACAACACATCGCCAAATTCTGTGATTCTCACAACAAAGCCAATAGCAATGCATCAAGTCAGCCAAATTGCGCCGAGGGAGAGCACACCTGATTTTCATGTACATAGGAACTAGAAAGGCTAATATCAAATGATTGTTCATGATTGGTTCGTTAGTTACTGTGTAAATTTCCTGGCCGTTGATTGGACAGTAAATGCCACTGTGATTCATTAATAAAGTATCATTTCAAGATCATATCCTCTTGTCTTAATCAACTGCTAAAAGCTGTTGAACAAAAGAGTGGAATACAGGTTACAGCAAATGCTTTGGTATCTTTAAAGCCACCTCTCGAGAGAAGGAAGCTCTGTGTATGTTAACATGACATAGCTCTATCAGCTATTTCAAACTTTTAAACATAATGATTTGTAATAATCATAATGCTATTCCATTTGAGACAACAATACAAAGGCTTATAATCACACAATACTTCAATACTTGCGTATCCATGGAACTTCTAACATCTAATATTGTAGTCATAACTTATTCTTCTCAACCTCTCAAGAGCAACGAAGTAATTGTTGTGGAATGATTTGTTAAATGACATGATACAACGGCAAACGTCTGTTGGATAATAGATGAATTTTCACTACTTTACTGACAATATTTTCCCAATTTATGTTGGCAGTATCTTCGTAGTTACTGCAAAGATGCACACCTAATACAGTAACTTCATTTTTAGATTCCAACTAGGCAGACATTTCTGTTCTTCCAAGCTCCAAGTTTTATTTCGATTCAGCTCAAATTATCTGATGTCTGATGACATTATCCAGCTCCACAATACTTTCATCACTGCCATCAATAACTAATCCGTCATCTGCATACCCAACGATGGTAGTCTTAAGCCTACTGGGTAACTTTACTGCAGTAATAGTTTGATTTTTTAAATTTCTCTATATAATGGTTCCTGGAAAATAACATACATAATCACAGACATTGGACAACTTTGTCTTATTAACCGTTTTACATTAAAACATTCACTTCAAATACCATTTATACAGAGGGCCCTTTTGCAGTCAGTGTATATCATCTTCATTTTATTAACAGATTCTTCAGAGGAACCTATCGAACGCTTTACTCCAATCTAAACTGATAATTGAACAGTTCTTATGATGTTTATTAAATAACAAAGGACATCTAATATAAATGTATTATATCTAGTTGTTCATCACATATAATACTAGTTATAGCACCTTTCATACGACTGCCCACTAATTAAGCGATACATTTATAATAATCAATGTATAGAAAAGAATTTGGTCTCCAAAATTTTGCTTTATTCACATAATTACTTTTCAGAAAAGCTTTATTATACCTTTACGTTGCTTTTCCCATAGTTTGCTTTCAGTCAGTGCACATTTTACTACCATAGTAAACTCATGTTTTATGATCAGCCGAACTTCAAATAAAACGAATGCCAAGCCGAGTGTCGTCTTACATTTGTTCATAGCTTTAAAAGTCTCTCGCATTTCTCACTGAGAGTTAACATTTCATTGTTTGCATCTTTATCAACTCTGTATTTGTCTCCGAGAAGTGGACTTCGTGATAAGATTTAATTTAATGAAAAAATGGCCTGTGTATTATCAAGTACTTTATTATCAACATTTAAAACTAGCATTCCTTTCTTTACAGCTCTTGCTCTTTCCTTACTCAGTAAATTTTTATTTCCTCGTACGTCTTCTTTAAGTGCTTTTATTGTCTTAATCTCTCTGATACGAGCGAAGCTTACGTCGTCACATGAGATTTTACCACTTGTGCATTTAAAATATTTGCAAAAAGTCCAGAGTCCCGCACTTCTCTCAGCGACTTCTATTGATCACTTGACGAAAAATACTTTGATCTCACTTATATCAAATTCACACCGCCAGATCAGAATGCTGTTAAAAATGCTAATTTGAGACCTCTGATAATTCCACAGCACTTTAAATTTCTCTGTAAAAACATCTCTCTCTAACAACATGCAATCGAGCATCTAGTACCTTTCACCAGCCTTTACTTTATTATTTACATTGTTATATTTGCCATTACGTATTTTGGTCAGTCATCGACAAGGGTACATTCTCACATAGCTGTATATCTTTATACAAATTTGTAACATGAATACGATCGAGTCTTGATGCATCATTGTTTTGAATTCAAACATCTTCCAATGACAGTTGCTTCACTAAACTACATAAAGCGTTGGAGACGTTCTTCTCCTTACCAGTACTTACATCTTGTGCTGGCACAACACAACTCAAATCTCCTGCCAAGGTAAGGCTTCATACATTATTTCTCAGATGATATAGGATATAATTACAGAACAGATTCTCTCTTTTCCTTTCCCTTCAATTCCCTGACGGCCGGAAATTTAACAAAGTTTACACTTCTCTTAGGCATTTAACTTACACAAATTACAAGCCCCTTTTCATCTTTTTCAGTCGATAATATTTCGATATTTGCTATTTTGTTGAACCTAGAAATAATCAGGTTCACTTATTACGATATCAAAGTAATCCTCTAGATACCTGATCCTTCATTTATCTATAACATTATGTTCTTGTAGAAATAAAGCATTCGTTGCCAGCATATTAACCTGTATCTGCTTTCTGACATCATTCAACCCACAAATCTTAATTGTAGCAAACAGTAGAGACATGATGAATGTTAAGCCTCTATTATGGCCAATCTATGCATCATTATTGGAATGACTTTCCATTTTTTCGTGCTTAACTGAGGGTGATTCCCCACCGTCATCCTCCTCACTGCTGTAATCAGTTTTATGTCTTTACATTAGCATTTTCAATATCATCTACGATGAGACCATCTATTGATTCTTGTAATATATCTGTGAACTGAGAATAATGCACGTACGTAAGGGGGAGCCCAAAGCAGAAGCTTCACTCAACCTAGAATCCAGTATTTCGACATTTGCTTCCGGATCGCTTTGACAGCAAAACGTTTCGTTGCCGTCATTTTCCGTCGTTCTTGAAGGAGATTCTCTTGTGTGAAAGGTGTAGCATTATCGTCCTCAAAACACCGTCTTCGGTAACCCTTCGATGCTCATTCTCCTTCAGCGGGTTGCTGTGCATCATTTTGGACCACCTGATGACATGTTACATTCATCCGCAGAGTTGTTGTCTATCATTCGCAGAGGGATTACTTCGGTTTCCAGAATTTTTTATTTTTCCTCTTGTATTATTTCCGTTTCTAACTATCCATTCATTTCTGTGAAATTATTATTTTCTGCCTCTCTATCTCCCTCAGGTTGATCTTATTTTACTCCTGCGGTACTTTTGGATTTCTTCATTACTGTTGACTGGTAGTTTTTCCACTCTCCTCTTGTGACAAGATATTATCCTCGGCACCTATTATAGTTACTGTTAGTTTCTTCTGCTTCTGTATGCTGCTCCATTAATGTGATATCCAGCAACCTTTCGTTTTCGTTACTGTTAATTTCTTCTATTTCCTCTGCTTCCCGTTCCACTTCTGTCTCTTCAGCTACGGCTACTAAATCTGGGGTATTCACTGCTGTAAACACTAGTTCTTTCTAAATACTCTGTTTCACAGCTTCTTGCTTCATGAAATTCAGAACCACATTTAAAGCAGGTTCTGCGTTGCCCGTCATATAAGAACAATCTGGAATCCGTTTACTGTCACTTTCGAAGGGACATTCCACATTGTATTGACCCTTGCAGTACAGCCTCTGTTGAGCGCACCTTGAAAGGGACCGTGGTTACGTCTGCTTTGCCTGATACTTTCTACGACTCCGTATTGATTCACTATATATTAATTAAAATATCATCTTTCTTCTCAGGAGGCAATCACTTATAGACACGGGCATGAGCTGCACTTTCGTTCTTTTTCTCTCTCTTTTTTTCTTTTACTTTTAATGCTTCGTTCACGCCAAATGATACCAGTAAGGCGCACTAAAGGCGGTAACTCGCGAAGTTTCAAGTTAACCCATTAAAGGGTTAACATCGTTTAAATGTGAATTTATCATATTTTAAAAATAAATCTTATATGGATGAAATTTAAAGATGTGAGATTTTATCTGCCAAAAGAATTTTTCTTTTATCTTCATTATTTTTAGAGATGTCAGCATTTGAATAGCGTTAGGGCCGGGATGTGCCGGCTGCCAGAAATTATCCCATTTCCAGTAAGTTCAATTCACTCATAATCACCTTTCCTTCGTTATCAACAATAAATGTCTGGAATACAATGCCATTTCCGAATTTGATAATGATCTTGTCTCTCAATTATTGTACTGCAGCAATGTTTTCCAACTCAACATGCAGCCAGTTAAACATCACCATGCGTAAGTTTATTTGCAGTTAAAAACACCATACCTATTAAGATTACTCTCCTAAGGTAGAATGGAAAAGCATATTGGCGATTGTCACTCACCGTGAGTGGTGGTAGAGTCAGATGGGGGCAGGAGGGGGTAAGGTGAACGCAAGCCACCTGGTGGTGAACCAGCAATTACCTTAGGGCAGAGCCGCAGAAATGGCCAAACAGTCGATCGTGTAGATCGATCGTGACCACTTGTTAGGTCGATCGCCGTCCCCCAACAATCCTATATAGATAAACAAAAACACAAATACACACACACACACACACACACATATATATATACATATATATATATATATATATATATATATATATATATATATATATATATATATATATCATATATATGTGTGTGTGTGTGTGTGTGTGTACACACACACACACACACACACACACACACACATATATATATATATACATATATGTGTGCGTGTGTGTGTGTGTGTGTGTGTGTCGGTGTGTGTGTGTGTGTAAGGCAATTGTACTTATGTTTTGTCGTAACATGGTAGCTATTTAAAAACAAATAAATTCTCGAGTAATAATATTGTTTTACGTAGTGTGGTAGATCGTAAAAGAGTTTCAGTCTTTTGAGTGGAGCTCGGAATCCAAAAGTCTGGCCACCCCTGCCTTAGGGCATCTATAGTTGCAAGCCAGAGAGAGAGAGAAAGAATGTTATGGAATATAAAATCTAGGCCGATGGCCAAGCTCTGGGACCTATGAGGTCATTCAGTGCTGCAAGGAAAGCTGAGAGCAAAGTAGGTTTTACAGGTGTAACAGGAGGAAAACCTAACAGTTGCCCCAGGTTGGAAAGTAAGCTGGAACAAAGAGAGCATGAAAGGAAATGCAGAAGAAGCAACGACAGGGATTGCAGTTAGGGTCCGAAGGGACGCTCCAAAGAACCTTATGTAATGCTTACAGTAGTGCGCTGCCAGAGCTGCACTGACGTCATTATCTCCCTACGGGGAAGAGAGAGAGATCGAGAGAGAGAGAGAGAGAGAGAGAGAGAGATGGAAGGTGACGGCATAATGTAAGAATGAGCAAAAATACCTGTGAAGAGAAAAAGCATCCAGAACACAAATTCTTGGTTGGTAATGAGCAAAAAAAAAGAAGAAAAAGGCACTAAAGGGACTTCGAATATCCATACACAGAATCGCAATAACTGTGACAATAGGAGCAACAACGCGAGGCAACAAAAACTGAGCACAACCACAAACCTGTGTCATTCAAAGAGAGCACGAGGGGGAGCAAAGAAAGAGAGCGTAAAATGTCCAGGTCAGACTATTCTGTGATGCTAGGGCATAAAATGCGAAGTACTCAACGGCAAACTGAAAGAACAACTGAAGCTATGGCACTTTCGCGCATATATTCGAAATACTGAGGTTAAACAGGTTACAAAATAATAACAAAATTATCAAAAGCCACTGGAAACAATCAAAATTTCTAAATTGACTGTTGCGTTATCATAAGTTGTGTCCATCATTAACAAACAAACAAAAAAAACATACTTCAAGCTTAAGACTGAGTCGTGCATACAAAGGACAAAATGGAGGGTTTTAGAACTAACAGATTTGTCGTTTATCACCAGACGGGCGTGAAAGCACTCTCTTGCAAGTGTGTTACTGTAAGCCTTTTACAATAATATACTTCTCAAGATCCGATGATGCCGCCATCAAGTTGCTCGCATAACTGACAACGGAAAGTCTTCGACCTTTGTGATGAAAATAAAGTCATATTCAATCCTCATTTGATATATAATTTTAATTTTTCTAAAAGATGTGTATTCTTTACCTCTTTGTCTGTTCATAGCGCGCAAGCCATCCAATCAGACATTCGCGTAGATTGCGCACGACGAAATAATTTCGAAAATTCCAAAACTTTCGATATTGAGTAAATTTTCACTAAATGAATAATTATATATATGTGTATGTATTTCTGTATGTATGTCTATAAACACACGTAGTATATATATATATATATCTATATATATATATATATATATATATATAATATATATATATATATATATATATATATTGATAGTTTGCAAGGCGGAGTTAGTGAAAATTTACTGAAAATCCAAAATTTTTTAATTGGCAAAATTATTTCCTCATGCGGAAACTACGCTAATGTCTGAGTGGATGGCTTGTGCGCTATCAACGACAAGGAGATGAGGAGTACACATCTTGTAGAATAAGTACAAACATATATCAAATGAGGATTGAATATAATACGTACTCTATTTATAAATAACTATAATTTTGTAAATTAGATATCAAGAGATATTAAAATACAGGAGCGCTGTCTGTCTCCTTGGCACCAGTGACATTACTCAAGTTATTTACCATCACTGACACACTGGCACTACTAAGCAAGCAAACAATGGTCCTACTAAATGAATTATAAACATCAGAGAATGAGGATCACAAACTTAAATTAGCACATAAATCAAACATTATGCAGTGGAGTACTGTAGGCGAGCTTATGTGTGTCGCTGGCATTCAGGAAGTGATTTCCCAGGTATGGCACTGGCATAGTTGAGTGAGTGGGTTCTGTTGATCTATAGGGTAAGCAGTCAACGGGGCAATCTACACATATCTGCAAAAGATTCTTGCATGCAACACTGGTAATGGTAAAAGCATAGTTACTCGGTAACACAACTCTTCGATATTTCAAAGTTTGAATGTTAACACTGAACTTCAAGTATGAATAGCAGATATCTATTAACGCTAGGATGATATTATACCAAAATCTCATTAGTCTCGTGAAGAGATGGGGATATAGGAATTGGAATCTAGGAATGGGGAGGAGGTGAGAAAACATACCTGAGAAAATAAGAATGAGTACTAGGAACAAATGTACACTTTCAGTTACCTGATTAGACAGTTTGCCGGCGTAGCTCCATACCAGGTCGTTGGACAAGGGGCGTGGGTTGCTTGCAGTCCTTCACCAAAGAACAAGAGACAACCTCATCAGTCAGACTCACTGGCAGGGTCTCAACACAGTTCTTGGATGACTAGCCTATTCAGCAACAAGACAACGTTCAAGGAAAGCGGTTTGCAGAGTCTTTCAGCGCGATACTGCTTCAGTGTCAAAGTACTTCAACAGAGCAGGAGTCGAAGAGCAGTGTCAGGTGTCGCCAGTATTCTATTGCTAACAGAGGGATTTTCAAAATGGCTAGGGCAGTGTGACATGTTGTAGTCTACATCAAATGCAAAGGTAAGGGTGTCTGCAGGCCCTATATTTACCGAAAGTGTTGACCCGGCATCTGACTGTCAAAACTTGTTGTTCTTGTTCTCCAAAACACAGGTCCGAGTTCATTAGGGGCGATTCGTCTCAGGTACTTTATGTCCGTCGTTAATCACCTACCGTACCCTGAAATGACATTTGAACGACGGGCGAGAAGGTGCAAAATTAAGGAGAACAATGCAAGTGCAGGAGGTCAAGGGATTGGCAGATGCAAGGGGGGCGGAGGCAGGAACTCGAGAGTCCAACAACAATGATAAGGGTCAGGTCAGGTAGAAGGATTAAAGATTAACCCGAAAATCTCAGCCATGAGACATGTGACTTTTGACAACTTCGGAAGCCTTCCTTGCGTTAACAGTTGTTCAACAAATTAAGCTTGGTCCACATTACAATGGAAAGCGGGATACTTCTAACCCTCTTATATTGTTCTGGGCACAGGCCACCTGCAAGCCCTGAGGGAGCTGATAGGTCACCATATATCATCTTGAGACTAATCCCAAGGAAAAGCCATTAAAAGTTTTTTCATCTCTGTACGTCTAGAAATATGATAAGGGGAAGTAAAAGAACTCAGAGCCCTCTCAAGGTGTTTTCTTATCCCATGCAGGGAAATTCGTAATTCTACTTTTTGCATCTTTCCAAGGTTTTTTAATTTTACTGTCTTGTTCAAAATCTGTTTTCCAAAATCTCTACGTTTAGATGCAGAAAATAAAAGAGGGAAAATCCAGATACTTATGATTAGATATATATATATATATATATATATATATATATATATATATATATGTGTGTGTGTGTGTGTGTGTGTGTGTGTGTGTGTGTGTGTGTGTAAAGATATATATATTGCTTTGTCGCCTCTCTCTCTCTCTCTCTCTCTCTCTCTCTCATCTTAGCAATAGGAAGGATTCCTTAACTGTCACGGAACAAGGTAGGCCGAAACCACAGTGTGCTTTGCGGGAAGGCAGGAGAGTAATTTTTAAAATGGTAACTCCAACGAACTTTCAAGGTGGGGGATTTTAGATTAAAGGTTCATAAGGGAGCGTATGATTTGCTAGGACAGCGCTTAGGACCCTTAGCCTTAAAACCCACTTTTATTGGACCTATATACTGGGCTGTCTTTGTCATATTCCAGATATACTACATGATGTGCCCAGGTACGCTTGGGGGGAGGAGCTTGGAAGCTGAAGCGACCTTGCTCGACTCTGAATCGACCTCACTCATAGCTCTGTAAACGTAGGGACCAGGCATGCCCGGAGCCTATTCTAAGCCCCCTTTGTCTGCCACCTGTCTCAAACATGTAGGATGGTTGTTACTCCCAGCAGACCAACGAAGCATAATGCAACTGACCATTGCATTACTCAACCCTCCAGTAACTCAGATTGTAACAATTACTCCCAGTTCCACTGAAATACTTATTTTCTTGTTCAGTTTTCCAGCTTTAACAAGTCCCTAACTAAGAGCCCATAGTAACGCTTATTCCCTTTTATGAACCCATATATTAATTGCATTCATTGTTGCATAGTGGAAGATTATTATCTGGATACTTATTTTCCAGACGTGGGTATATACCTTGAGCCTGGAAGTTCCCTCTCACTTGGAGAAGAATCTGCATTGTCAGTGCCAAGAAGCCACAGTTCCACGTCACTGAATTTAGTTGCTTATAAAGCCCCTTTGAAGAGGTTTATGTAATCCTTTTGTGATATTAGCTCCGTGTATATAATTCATTTGCATCCATTTTTACTTTTGTTGAACTAGTTTTCCAGGAAGCTTAATCATTAATCCACGTGGTTGCATAATTAACTTATATCTTGTAAAACTAGTTTCAGCTGGCAACCTTATCCAATTCACTATCTGTACTGCAGAGTTTTGTTTGGCCTTAATCGACATAGTTACGTGGGTCTTAGGTAGAACAAGGCAATCTAATTCCAATAAATTCCTTTTCTTGATGTTTCAATAATTAGAGACATGACAGAATACAAATTTACCATATACAGAAAACCAACGTGCTCACTTTCATACATTCACTACTTTAGCTATCACGACATTCCTATCAAGATAGGCGTAGCCAGCAACCTATTCTTAAGAGCCTCTCAAATTTGTTCCCCAGATTTCCTGGAGAAAGAATTTTAACTAATTCATAAGCAGTTTTCGTCTTTAAGGTATCCTGACCATATAATTGAGAAAGCAATTCACAAATCAAACATATTTTCTAGACTCCCTCAAGACAAGACCAGAGAAATACCCAACAATAAAATAAAAATTCCACACCTGGACAGGATTAAGATGGGGACCCAGGCTCTCTGAAAATCTAACCCTTTTGCATTTACTTACCAAATACCTTAGCCAAATCCCTGATTAACATTCAATAAAAGACATCCCCTAAGGACACAGGCGTTTACGAAATCCCATGCCTGGACTGTAACTAATCTTACATCGGTTTTACAGGAAAACCACTTCCCCAGAGACTAATACATAAATGGTCAGTTAGGTATGGACAACAGAACTCAGCTATTTTCAACAATATAAATGAATATTACCACAGAATAAACTAGAATTTGTCATGTATTGTTTATAGCAGCAACTGTCAGTACAAGAGTCAGATGATAGAATCGTCCTTGATTAACAGACAGGTAATGAACATCTCAAAGGGCACATGGGATCCAGATTTCATTTATAAAGTTTTCCTTCGTCCAACGCTTAAGAGGATTAAAGAAGGATTATCAGTGGGAGTGACACCTAAATTGGCTTAACTGTGGATGGATCTCTTGGTATAAATACCACCTTTTCTGTAACTTTTGTCATTCATCTACCTGAAGAGAGAGACAGCAGTCTCTGAAATATAGCATTTTCTCTCTATATTTTGGCGTGTGGAGCCTGGCTTACTCTTGAAGTATCAATGCTGGAGACTACACCCAATCACAGTGTTTACAAAATACATTTAAACTTAAAATTATCACTAAATTCGATCTGTCGTAATACAAACACAGGATATCTTTAGCTCTCAAATTTATCAGATCCTGGTCAGGCCCCCAAATGTGATGTTCCTTACTTTTAATTACTCTTCCTTAATTAACCTGATGCCAGATGTAACAGCAAATGTTCACAATCACTGATTCAAGAACAGCACATAAAAAAAAGTATTCAGTGATTTTCACATATTACACTTCACGGCTAAATATTTAGATGGTACAAAGTATAAGATTGTAATATACTTTTCAAACAAATACAATGTAATCAGGGTGTAGAAAACACAGCATGTAAACGATATTAAATATAATATATAAAGTACTTACATATTATATACAAAACTTAACCACTCCAAACAAGTAGTAATGAAGAAGATAACGAAACATAAGCAAGCAGTAAACCAGACTCAACTCTGGACATATGATTTACGTCTGAGGTAAACTTCTTTTAAACACAAGGATTCTAATTACTAGAAACTACACAAAAATTCCATGGATGAATGTCCCAGGCGATGATACTGGAGGTTTAAAAAGATAAGATTTCTTCAGCAGTCATTAGATGGCGTAGTGTAGGGACTGCAGCAATTCCTAGATGGCGCTGAAGATAGTTGGCAGAATAGCGGACAAAAGAATCGTTAAAAA
Source organism: Macrobrachium nipponense (assembly GCF_015104395.2). NCBI lineage: Eukaryota > Metazoa > Arthropoda > Malacostraca > Decapoda > Palaemonidae > Macrobrachium > Macrobrachium nipponense. Next base: position 12,271,602 of record NC_061097.1, on the reverse strand, counting down.
GAGGGTAGCAGATCCTCATAAAATATATATATATATATATATATAGATATATATATATATATATATATAAATGACTGCCAACATACAATTTAAAGTTACAAAAATGAAAGCACCTAAATATTTACAGTGATACAATTCGAAGTACTTAACAACTGCAATTGCGTTCGTTGCCGTAGAAACGCTGGTGCATAAAAACAAAAACAGTCTACGTGTTCGGAAGAACACATGACTGGGTTTTTTCTTATTTACGTTATGTTTGGCTTGAAAGTTTCCAGTTTATAGTCCTATATTACCATTAATTACATATATATTAATATATTTCCCTATAAGCGTTTTTTAATAAGAAATATATATATATATATATATATATATAATATATATATATATATATATATATATATATATATATATATATATATATATATATATTCATTGAACAGAATGGCTTTTTCATTGTTAACCAGCTTTTTTTAAATTGCGTCATATTTTTCTAATTATTTTATACTTCACTGTTCAGGTTACTAATGGACACATAATGGGGTTCTTCCATTTACTCCAGTATTTATACACGCAACAGCTGTTTCATCAACCTATTCGTTATTACGTATAGGCGTTATCAAGCGTACTGATACAAATTTGAACCTGCTTGCGTTTTATGTGTGCATTTACTACAGATCGTTTATGTGCATCAGCGCATTCTCCTCTTGCATTTAAACATCTCTAAGCATCTGTTGTTTTATTGTATACGGTGCTATTGTATTTGCTGTGTTTTTTGGGGGGTCACAAGTACGTCCAAGAAAGGGAGCATTTTCTTATCACTTTTTTCTACCGTAAAATTTAATGCTGAGTTTGCTCGGAGTTTATTTACCAATTCATCTGTGTCATTTTCGCCCTTTGTTGTGATGAAGATATCATCAATATATCTGGGTTTTGGGTGTTCTTCAAAGGTGACGTCTTCTGAAACTACGATATATTTCGCCCCTAAGTGAGAGGAATGGGGCTTCCTTTGTACATGCTTCTAGCATCTCTTTTAGAATCTTTTCGGGTATCGGTAATGGTGGTTTCTCAGAGCGGTATATCTTGTCCATTATGATTTGTATTTTTCATCCATGGTACGTTGATAAATAAACTTTCCACGTCCAGGGATGCTATGTCTTCGTCGGATGTGGTGCCTTGCAGTAGATCGATATAATTTCGTTCAATTTCTTTGCCACTTTATACGTGGGGGATGTCATTTGGAATATAATGGGTCGTAGTGAGTTTACCTGTTTGTGGATCTTGACTGTGCCGTAACAGTATCCGGGTGCGAAGTCTCCGAGGAATTTCGGAAAGCTTACTGTTCTCTGTTCTTTGTTCGCTTTTTCTGTTAGTCTCATTATTTTCTTTATGAGGTCATTTGTTGGGTCTTTTTCAAGTTGCTGAAACTTATTCTCATCACTTAGTATATTATCCAGTTTGGTGTTGTATTCACCTCTATTCATTATGACGTACACTGCGGTTTCGTCCCCTATTATATTTCCGTTTTCTCTCAGTTCTTTTGCTTCTTTCTTCAGCTGTGGACTGAGTATGCGGCTAAAGTAGTTACCAAGTGTTCTATTGGCCTCGCCCAGTAATTCTGCGATGCACTCATTTTTAAGTTCAATTTTACGTTCTTCTTTCAGTCGCAGTAGTTTATCGATTAATACTTCTGTACTAATCCTCTTGGATTCAGGGTGTGGTCGTCGTACGTAATGGCAGTTCAGGCCTAGATTTAGTAACTGTTTTTGGTATTCATTCATCTCTATTCCTGATAAGTTAATATACCCCGCTTTTTTCTCTTCGTTTCTCACTGGTCCACTTTTTAACATCAGAAGCTTTTTGCTGTCTCGCACTAACTATTTTCGAATGTTTTTCTATTTCTCTTTCCACTTGTTGTTGCACAGCACATTGGGTCTCTGTCGTAGCAGTATTAAAGAATTCATCCCACTTTCTTGCAGTTTGGTGATCTTTTCTGCGGATTCTTCCATTCGTCGTCGGAGGCATTTTTCCACCTCGTTCCAACTCGACCGTGCCCGGCCATTACGTTTAATACTTTTAGGGAACAATTTTTCACTGATACAACATTCATTGAATAGAATGGCTTCTTCATTGTTAACCAGCTCTTTTGAAATTGCTTCATATTTTCTACACTGAAACGACGCATGCGGGCCCATAGAAATCAAGGCGCCATTCACCAGCACTTTGTAGGTACAATAAAAAACTGTCCTTACAAGAACTTCTCACGAACACCAAAACAATACACAAGGAAGGCAACTACAACCGTTTATTGATATCAGAAGCAGTCAGCATCGCCATGCAACGCCCCAACCTTAACATCCAACGCAAGGCCGAAAGATCCTTGCCCTCGTGTAGGAGGCAGCCCTTCAACCGCGTGGAACAAGACCGCCACACGCGGACAGGAGCACACAATGACATTCAACAAATTAAACATATGTGTAATTAATATATATTTATGTATAATGTGTATATAATAACTTGTTTTCAACATATGATAACTAATTTCTGTTGTCAACATATTTATTTTATTTTATTTGTCACCATTGTCTTTTGTAAATACTTAAAACTAGGTCTTTGGCACTGTACTACCTTTCCGTCCTCATGACGTCACAAAACGCATGCAGCTTCATACGGGCTGCTCTTTTTTAACGAAGCAAAGAGTCCCGTGCTGGTCTACAAGGGCCAGCTTAATCTTAAACAACATATTTGTATAATTACGGGCTGCTCTGTGAGCCCGTGCTGACACAAGGTCAGCTTAAACCAAAACAACAACATATTTGTATCTTTACGGACTGCTCAGTGAGCAAGAGCCCGTGCTGACACAAGGAGCTTAATAAAAAACAACAACATATTTGTATCAGTACGCTTGATAACGTCAATACGTATAGGTTGACGGAACAGCTGTCGCATGTATAAATACTGGAGTAAATGGAAGAACCCCATTATGTGTCCATTAGTAACCTGAACAATGAAGTGAAGAAAATAATTAGAAAATATGAAGCAATTTCAAAAAAGCTGGTTAACAATGGAAAAGCCATTCTATTCAATAAATGTTGTATCCGTGAAAAATAGTACCATATATATATATATATATATATATATATATATATATATATATATATATATATATATAATATATGTATATATCAGTACAGCCTGATTTTTATTTGCTGCTTTAACCAGTGCATTTTTTTTCATATTTTCTCAAATTATTTTCAGGAAAGCTTGTTCTAGTACTTTCCCATGCCTTTATATTACTACGGCCCTCTTTGTACAATATTACATGCCACTTTAGGACCGGCATACTTCCAGGGAAGGACCCCTCCTCGGTTTTATTCAAAACCTTTGGGACATAGTCACCATCTTTATCCTTAACGTTTCTGTAGTCAAATACACTGTGTTTGACTAGAAAATGCTGAAATGTCTCCTTTCTTTGGAGATTCATACACACCCTTAGGAGACTTGGCCGAGTCATATTTTGTGCATATAGCATGCAAATGACTGCTCATCATATGCCATTTTCAACGTCATTCTTCTTATTAGTCCATATAGTTTGCAACTTCACAAGCTTTTTTATAATTTAAATTTTTTGCCAACATTTGAGCAATACAAAACTTTCATATTATCATGAACACCCTGGTGTCCCAGTGTATTTCTGACTTATCCACAAAATTGGAGAAAAAATGTTAATAGCTGCTTGAGAATACTAAGAAAGTATCTTAGATTATTTGGGAAATTCACATTCTCCTCCAATGGCACAGTGAGATTTGACCTCCTTCTGGTCCATATGGGGAAGCACCAAAACAGATATGGAAGCACAGGTGTAAGCTAAACCTGCCTGTTAGGAATGAGATAATGTGAACATAGAATAATCGTCCCTTTATCTGTAATGATGGGCTTCCGGCCAGAAGCAAAGAGTCCTACCTCAAGGGCTGGCTCCCCCTGGGTTCCTTTGAGCCAACCCCTGAGAATAGTTCTGCCTAAAATGGTCCGAATTATTTTGGAGTAACTAGCATCGCCCAAACTGCTACAGCTTCGTATGCAAGCCCCTTCCCAATCGTGATCCCTTCTCCCATTCATCTTAGCAGAGAATATTGACAAAGGTGAAAAGTATCCACACTCACTAATCCAAATGGAAAAACTGGGAAAAAAACTTATATGCCAGGATCAAAGTACATCCATTAGCATAATCAATGCCATGCATAGGTTGTCAATAAAAGCGGAAGAGGGAAATAGAAATATTTACAAGAGAAGAAATGAAAGGGATAAAGGTCTCAATGTTCATAAGCCTGCTGCAGGGATAGTAGGCACCCTACTGCATTCAATCCCAGCAGAGGATCCCAAAGACCTCCACCTGGACAAGGAGTTGGGATCAGGGGGTTGCTTCACCTATTCTGTGACTGACCTTTCCTCTCATCATAACTTCAGCTGAAACTGATACTGCTTATTAGCTATATAAACTCTTAATTCTCCTACCATCCAAATTAATATTTATAAACCAGATGAAAAGAGGTAACATTAATGCAATGTTTTCTTAAGCTTGTAGTAGATGATGCTTTTTATACCAACCTTTGAGACCTAAAACAGGACATTGCCAGCTATAATCCACTTCATAATTCATTTTTATATTATGTACTATATTCATTTATTTGAGATGATAAAGGGTCACAGTATCTTCACTGCTATTGCCAGTAGCCTGATTATTATGCCACCAGTTTATGGCAACCCTTCTAACCTTCTCCAGTTTTACACAGATTGTTGGGTAACTCTTTGTAGCTCATATGTTGTAGTCAAATTCCCACAGGTTAAGGCATGATGATTTGCCAGCCACCTGACTGATGGCATCAAGGTTGAAAGGGAGATCTCTAATGGTGCTGACATGCTCCTGGAAGAGTACTGTACATGGTTGCAGTGGTAGCCATTCATCACTTAAATTTACTCAAGAGGGCTGACTGCAGCAGGGTCACATTATTGAGACTTTCATTTCTTAAAGACTGGAACAACAATGAAATTCAACAATGCCCATTACGCTACATAACATGTGCCATGATTCCATCAATCCCAGATCTGGTCCTGTGATTAGCTATCTTAAGTTACTTGGTCGACAGATCTTGCATAAATACCTCTACCTTTTTATTCATTTATTAAAAGAAAATTATTTTTTCCTAAAATTCCAACCTCTGATATCTAATTTACAAAATGAAAATCACCTAGTAGCTGAGTGGACTTATTGGTACCTCATTCTTGTAATCATGCATGGTTTCTCCTCCCATGGAAGGAAAAGGTTTTGTCCTTTATTCCCAAACTGGATTTGAAGGCTTGTCATATTCTGAAAGTGTGAATAAATTAAGAGGTTACTAGGCCATCGATGCTGTTACATAAACAGATATGTTTGGTGAAGGTAACCAGTGATTATATTCATACACACATTTATCTTCCTCTTCTCATGAGAGCTTAGTCCTGTTTCTATACAGGATCGCCGTTTCATATGAGCCATTTCCTCTACCTTTGTGGTGAACTTCTACTACATAAAGTCCCTTCTCCCTCAAGTCTTCCCTCACAAAATCTCTCCATCTCTTTATTGGTCTATTCCATCTTCCATCACTATAGTGTGCCTTCCAAGATGGTCTTCCTTCCTTCTCAATAGGTGTCCATACCATCTCAGTTCCCCTCCTGAACTTTTTTTTATATTTTGGACCCTCTAACGTACTCATTTCTGACCCTTTCCTCCCTCCTAACAACAGTAATCCACCTTAACATTCTCATCCCTGCTACTTCCAGTTTCTTCTGCTCTGCCTTTGCCATATTGCCGTTCTATACTATACAGCATAGCTAGTCTTACCACTGTCTTTTTAGCTTTCCCTTCAGTCTAAGTGGCAATCTTTTGTCGCAAAGGACTCCAGAAGCATCTGCAATTGTTCCAACCTACTTGTATCTGATGTTTTACATCCTCATCGCTTCTTCCACCAGCCTCTACAACAGACCTAAGTATTTGAACATGATAACTCTCATTATTTCTTCTCCGTTCAACTTAGCCACTGGGTAAGGTGAGAGGGGTGGCAAGTCAGCCCAAATCAGCGCCAGTCCCAAGTCCAGATAAATAAGGAGGGTTGGTATCAGGAAGGGAATCATACTGTAAAAACCCTAATATGCCAAAGCCTAAAATACTCACATTTAAATATATGTGATACTCATCATCACTTGAACTTGAACCCATATTCCCCATTAAGTCAGAAATTTATACATATACATGCATATGCATATGTAGTGCTGGGCCTTGTATAACGAGGTGCACTGTGAGGTTATTAAGACCTGCGATGTTATACGAAAGTATCGTGTTGTATAATTCCCATCCTCGTCGGAGATTGCGACGATAATTTCTAAGTCAGTTTCCTCTTTCGGTATAAAGGCGGAGATAATTCAAACTCATGATGATAGCATTAACAATATATTTGCGAAACTACATCTCTTGAGTAGAGGCAAGAAGGTGGTTAAGAGAACTTGATTCTAGGAGGGGAAGTAGAGTTCTGAGTTACAATGCATTTACAAAATTATAGGAGAGCAAAGCTTAGCTCAGCATACTAACATACAGACAAACGAACATGTGAGAGGAAGTCACGTAGACGTCTGTGTGTTATAGGTCAATAGGTTCTCAGGCGAAAGCACTGTGACCTGTTTGACACAACAATGGATTTGATTATCACAGGCAAATGCAAACCAGGGCGTCGCTGATACAACACGCCAAGGCCTAGCTTGCATTCTGTTTATCAATCTTTATCACACTCCTTGCTATCTCAACAGTGACCCCTTGGGTCATTGGCTTATTTATATATGGAATATATATATATTTTTAAATGTAACCCTTACACATATACATATATTCATATGTGAACGGAGAAAGCAGGCAAGTCAGCAACCAAAGTGATAAAATGCACTGGGAGCTTGGTAGGTCGACCCCCAGTGCTCCTCAAATATTTCTTAACTTTATATTTTACTATTGTTTTTTTTTTCTTCTATCTGAACTTTTAATTAGCACATGTGCTTTTAATTTCTTGTGCTGTTTTGTCAATTGTTAGTGTACTTTTATCTATGTGTGAAGTTTTGGTTTTCATCTTAACTACTTTGTAAATGATTTTTAGACAACTTACAAATTCATTTAATTTATATTGGTCATTATTTATTGTACAGACCCTGAGGATGCATTTAGCTGAATGCAAAACTTATCGGATTAAATTGTAATACTTCGTCATGTTCGTTCCTGCTCTTGCTCCCTATGCATATATATATATATAATATATATATATATATATATATTATATATATATATATATATATATATATATATATATATATATCGAACTACAAATGTCCTTTAATATCTAATTCGCTCTAACCTCGGAATTAATATATTTTCATATATGTTTAACCGAGGGGGAATTTATTAAGCGATAATAGAATTAGCGATCGACAGACGCGAACCACCGACCTCTACAATTCCAGGACTGGCAGTGAAGCCCCAAAACCACCACGCCACCGCAAGAGATATAAGTATATGCCGCCTCCCACCTCGAATACCTTCTCGCGCACAGGTATTTTTTGTTTTGGAGACTGCATACACCCATCTCGTTCTCAGTTGCGTGGTAGTGCTTTTGCCCGCACGTAGTCATTTATAAGTCTATCACATTACTGTGATTCATATACATATATCGAACTACAAATGCCCTTTAATATAATGACTACGTGCGGGCAAAAGTTTGGTGAACATTGCTTGAGTTTTTAACTATCTGAAAATGTTCCCCAAACCTATAAGCGGCACCATCTGAGTCTGTAATTAATTTGTCGTTTATCTGCAATGGTGGTAAAAGGGATTATCATTATTTCAGTAAATGAAACCTATGAATATGCAAGAAGCTCGCAAGGGCCACCGACTTGAAATTCAAGCTTCCAAAGAATGTTGGTTTCAACCTCCCACCACAGACCCCACACTGTAGCAGTGATTGATCATAATACAGAGCCAGTGATTTTTCATTACTCTCAGGGAAACGCAAACCCGCTACATCTGAGTGGCAAGCCACGACACTAACTACTAATCTTTTTCTATGTCAGACTTAAGAATTTATTCCATCAATGTAATGTATCCAAGAGCCTCAACTAGATTTTCCATATTTGATAAGGGGAAGTCATCATCTTGTGCAAGATATATGGAGCAAACTGGTAACTTTTTTCTTGGAGATTGCTTGAGCAGCTACATCTTGCAATTAGGTATCAAGTGGAACAGGGCTGTGCGCAAAGATGTTATTGTAATTCTAGGCCCTCCTTAACTTATTTCACCAATGGATGGTGTACTTGGGTTGTCTGTATTATAAGGTTCTCAAGGAGCTGCAGTGGCAAGGAACACTGTTACGCGGGATCCGGCGAACGTTGGCGTGTAGCTTGGATTACCCCTCTCCCAGTCGCCCCCCCCCCACCCCCCCCCCCACCCCCCCCGGCGAGCTGTCTTTGACGTTCAGCCTTGGCTTGGCAGCTGATAGAGATGGAGCCCCCACCCGTTTCTCCCGCAAGGTGCGAATTACGCTCTGCAATTCGTTTTTTGTATGCAAAAAACACTGCACTGGTGGCCATTCATTCCCAACTGTGTGAAGTCTACGGAGAAAAGTGTATGAGTGTACAACACGTGCGCAAATGGTGCAGAGAATTCAAAGACGGACGTACAGACGTCCATAACACATTTCAGAACTGGAGAGGAGCTGAAAGAAAAGGGTTTAAGCTACCTCTGCGGAGCGGCGGGAGAGTTCTACGATTCAGGCATAAAAAAGATGGTACACCGCATGCAAAAATGCATTTATCTCAATGGCGATTATGTTGAAAAATAGGAAAAAGCTTTCCAAAAATGTGTTATTCAATACCAATAATCATGTTTTTCATTGTGAAAAATCTTTGGGAACCTTCTTTTACGGACAACCCTCGTATAATGAAAGAAGGAATAATTTGATCCTGGATTAACATGAAATTGTGCCAACCTTTGTTGCTTGAGAGCGTATGATGCTAGGAGGATTGCAAAAGCGTATAAGTGACTTGAATTGCTCTAGTCGAGACCTGAGACTGCTACAGTTTCACTATAGAATATGTGCCGTTATTAAGACTAACGTTTGAACCCCAGTCCTACAATTTGACTGGGAATTTGAACCTGACATATCAGTGCTACTTCTGGATACCCTACAATCCTAAGTATAAAGATCAGGGTTCTCTAAAACGGTGGTTCTCAAGTGCTGGTCCATGTTTAGGTGATCTATATGAGGTCATTGTAACCTATTTAGTAATAAACTGGAGAATAGTGCATATAATTTTTCATTTCTTGAAAATGCTTTACGAAAAATTTTATCCAGATAAATAATTGTACATTTAGGTTCTTGTACCTGGCGCTACCCTAATACACAAGTGACCCAGACTTTTCATCCAGGCTTTGGTAACGTTTTCAAAATGCGTGGCAACCCTCTAAACCATTTCTAAAAATTAGCACTTATCAAAATCTGACCACTCCTGCATTCAGATGACCTTTGCCGCTTCGATCAGCTAACATGTGAGGGTGGATTTTCATGTTATTTTGAGCAGTAAGACCACAAAGGAATTGGCTCGCTCTGGAATGCGATTTTCTTTGTGCATTATTAAGCACCTCACCTAACATGGAAAAGCCTTTCAGTGAAAATGGAATTCAAGAGTGGTTGCACAGAAAATTGAGCTCAAAAAGTTTTGCTGAACTCAACAAATTATATCTTTTTCTAAAAATTCAGCCTGCAACTCCTGAGTAAGAAATAGATTTCCAAGCGAAGTGCTTATTGTCTATGCTCTCATTGTCATTGCTCAAAATGAAAGGACCCACGATATTTTCTTTTTTCTTTTGGGAGGTCGGGGCTGGAGTTTATGGCCTAGGACCTGAAACGAGATGAGAACCACTCACATTTAGCCCCGTGGTTGCAATCGACAGGAAGTGCAAATATAAAAGTCAGGAAATAAATTCACCTAGAGAGAGAACATGAACTGTAATAATTGTACAAATCTAACCACCAAGAAAAAGAAACTCAATACATCGGAAGAAAGACGGAGATCTTGCAATTTCTTCGCGAATACATTTTGAAAAGTGAAAATGTAGTATTCATTAGAACTTCATGCATTAGGGAAGCCCGATTTTTAACAAATAAATAACAATGTCATGAAAAAAGACTTCATGCATGTGTAGTACATGACAAACAAAATAACATGAAAAATTTATATTAACATCGTTACTTTACTGTTTCCGTATCTCTCTCTCTCTCTCTCTCTCTCTCTCTCTCTCTCTCTCTCTCTCTCTCTCTCTCTCTCTCTCTCAACTTTATTTTCTTTGTTCTGACAGGTTTTCCTTTTTCTTTTTCTTTTGGAAATTTTTCAGCTTCAGATTTCATTGGAATTGCAGTTACCAACGGCGTTCTTTATCTTCCCAAATACCTTTGAGGGACAAAGCTTTTACTCGCAATACAAAATACGCCGGGGAAAGTTTTTATCTATTATATTTAGAAACTCTTTTTGGATTCTGTACAGAACATATTCCCTGAAACCGATACTCTTCAGAATACATTAACCAATGTGTATTTAGGAGGTATAAAAGCAAAAGATGTTTGAGTAGGTTTTCTCTTGGATCCAGTCAATCAATCAGTAGCAACGGGCAGTTATGATGACGCCGTATGGCTTCCCAGATCAATCAACGATCATTTTGTGGTGTGGCAAGCAATTTCATGATAATTCAACATCCTCTGTCCCAAAAGCAAAATCTGTAAAAGACTGAACCGTTTCAGGGGAAAGGAAAAGCGTTGGCGAGAGCAAAAGAGGCAGAGAGAGAGAGAGTAGACGAGATTTGAGAGAGAGAGAGAGAGAGAGAGAGAGAGAGAGAGAGAGAGAAAAGGCGTCCAGACCTTTGCAGACCGTCACAATATTGTTCGAGCAGAGAGAGAGAGAGAGAGAGAGAGAGCCCCTTCTCTGGGGAACAGACTCGACCCTCCTAAAAATCATTGCAGTGTAAATTCCAACAAACACACAACGCCACCACTCGCACAACAGAAAACTCCATCAAAAAAGACTCCTCAAAGAAAACAGGACATGCTCTACACTCGGCGGCACTGACAAATATACATATATACGTATGAGGGGAAATTTAGGAAAGGTAGATATTACTTTGTAACGGATTTATATTACTTTCGTCATCTGTGGCCGTAGCCAGGTTTTGGGGGCGGGAGGAGCTGGTCCGAATTTTTTGAACACCGGGAGCTGCCGCCGAAAGGGAGGTTTCATTAATCAAGAGTTGGCTACCGTCCAAACGTTCATTAATGATGACTTATTTCTTCTTATATAACAGATTGATATGTGCAACCAACATCACTCACGGACTCTTTATACGACAGTCAGTCTGCTTCTTCTCGAGTAGCCAGTCTATTGACAAAAAAAAAAGTAAAAAAAATTGCTCCGTGTATTGCGAATAAACATATTTATTCAAAGAGGGAATGACGAAATAAACATGTTTAAGCTGCTGCCGAAAGGAAATCAAGACAAGTAGCAAAGGGAGTTGTTTTTTCATTTCTCTAGACAAGAATCTCGCATAATTGTAATTCTGGCTTTCGTTCATTCTGATTGGGCAAGCAAAAAAATAACATTCTGGATGACCACAACTGTGGAAAGGCTGGAAGTTACTAAAATTAGTATTTCAAAGGAAAAAGGTGTACAACGCTGAGTGTAATGAAAGTGACAAAGACAGATAGATAAATTATATACTGAGAAAATCGCTGAAATCCTCTCAATGCGTTCCAAGTGCCGCGTCTCCAGAATGAGCGACCCCGCACATAGCAAATCCTTTGATTCGTAATATAAAGTAAAGATTTCCGTGTATTGTGACACGTCCATTCATACTGTCGTTTTTCTTCATTCTGAAGAGTTAGAATTTCCTTTTCAGTATTTCTCATCAGGCTCTAAAAGACCTATAAAGATTTCTTCTCCTTCTGTGGAGTTATATGATTCGTTGCCTGCATACCTTCCAATACATTGCTATCATTCGCTCTCTTGTAAAAGCTAGAAGGCCGCGGCCTTGCATAGCACCCTTCCACAGAATTCATTGACATACATGAAAAGGAAACACAAAGAAAAAAAATAACGAAGCCCACATTATATATATGTGTGTGTGTGTGAATTATTAGAAGTAAAAAAAAAATAAAGAAAACCAGGTGGGAGTTAAGATGACTATGAAGCATAAGAGGTCAGTCAGTCACTCACAGGATACGAAAATCTGTGCAATATAGTTTACGCATTTAAATATCAAATAACACCCAAACTCAGCACATTTTATCGCACATGTTGTGCCAATTACTTGTTGAATTTCGACACTTGTTCTCAAACAGCCCGTATGTCTACATGAAATGGTTATATGTACAACATCCAGTTAACCGCAACGTTTTTTTTTATTGTATGAACAAATAACTGACTTACAAAATTTTGGCTATAAAGCGAAGTACTTGGCACTTTCAGTTAGTTTACAATTAAATTAGTGGGAAGAAGAGGGAACAGGAGTGATAGGACAGCAAGATAATGAGTTCCATTATATAAACGATGAGTAGAAAAAAACTGAAAAGAAACTGAGAATGAAGTTTCAGCTACAGAATGAAGTGACAACTTGAGAGGCCTGACAGCAAGATAAAAGAAAAAGAGAGGAAAAGAAGGTAAAGTGAAAGGTTACAAAGTGGAGGCAGCCCCGAGGGACGATGCAAATATGTCTTTTAATAATGCACTGACGCCACCTAAGCCTCATTCAACCTGGATGGTATCTAGCAGAGTTTTTGAATGGGGTCCTTTTAGTAATTGTACTATTTCACAGAACAAGTGTATATATATATATATTAATATATATATATATAAATAGTATAAGATATATATATATAAGTATAGAGAGTTTTAGATATAGATATAAAGATAGATACATATATAAAATATATTACGATACTTAATGATATATACAATGATAGATATAGATGAGATATATAGATATATAGATAGAGATATACATAGATATATAATATATGGCCATACTATATAGCATATCTATAAATTCGAGAATGATATATATATAAGATATATTATATTAAAGATATATGATATAAAATATAGGTTATATATATATATATATATATATATATATATATGTATATACTTATATTATATATATATATATTATAATATAATATATATATATATATTATTATAGATATATATATATATATAGATATAGATATTAATATATATATACAATATATATCTATACTATATATATGATTGATATATATATAATATATTATATATAATATATATATACTATATATATAATATCACTTTGTTTGTGAGTTAGTATAATTACTAAAAGGACCCAATAAAAAAATTATGCTAGATGACCATCCAGGTAAGGATATATCCTATATATATAGATATAGATATATATGATATATATATATATATATAATATATATATAGATATATAGATATAATATACAATATATATATTATATATATATATATATATATATATATATGTTATATATATTATAATATATATATATATATATATAACTAATATATAGATATATATCTATATAATATATATATATATATATATATATATCTATATATATATATTATATATATATATATATATATATCTATATTATAGATAATATGTAAAAGATAATCATATATATAGGGATATATATATATATATACATATAATTAGCTATATAGATATATGTATATTTACCTATATATAGATATATAGAATATTACATATATATATATGAAAGATATATGATATAGATTATATATATATATATATATTATATCTCATTTTTTCTACTGTTCTGTTGGAGAATGTATAAATTACTAAAAGGACCCGATAAAAAATTCTGCTAGATACCATCCAGGTTATATATATATATATATATATATATATATATATATATATATATATATATATATTATATATATATATCTATATTATATATAGATATATTATATATATATATATATATATATATATATATATATATATCTATATCTATATAGATATATATAAAATGTATATATATATATTATAATATATAGTATAGTAATATATATTATATTATATATAGATATATCATATATATATCATATATATATATATATATATTTAGTGTATATTTATATATATATAATATAATATATATAATAATATAGATATATAGATATATACATAAGATATAATATTATATATATATATATCATATATTTATATATATAGATCATATATATATATCTATATAATATATCTATATATATACATATAAATATATATTATATATATATATAGATATATATATATAGATCTATATAATATATCTATATCTATATATATATAATATATAATATATATCTAGAGATAATATTAATTATATAATATTAGATATTAGATATATATATAATATATATAGATATATCTATATATATATCTATATAATATATAGATTTATGTATAATATAGAGATATATATAATTATATATATATATATATAATATATATACATATAGATATATATATACATATATATATATATATATAATATCTATATATAGATATCTATATATATATATATATATATATATAGATATATATATAGTTATATATATATATATATATATATAGATCTATATATATATATGATATATATATATATATATATATATCTATATATATATATATATATATATATATATCATATGTACATATATATATATATAATATATATATATATATATATATATATATATCGAGCTACAATGTCCTTTAATATCTAATTCGCTCTACCTCCGGAATTAATAATATATTTTTTCAATTATATGCTTAACCGAAGGGGAATTTTTTTTCTCGATAATAGACTTACCTGGACCAAGGCTTGAACAACCCATGGATCCTTTCAAATCCAGGAACGTCAGTGAAGCTTTTACCTACTACACTCTTGCTGTGGTGTAGTAGGTAAAAGCTTCACTGACGTTCCTGGATTTGAAAGGATCCATGGGTTCGCGCCTTGGTCCAGGCAAGTCTATTATCGAGAAAAAAAATTCCCCTTCGGTTAAGCATATATGAAAAAATATATTAATTCCGAGGTAGAGCGAATTAGATATTAAAGGCCATTTTAGCTCGATATATGCATATGAATCACGGAAATATGATATGACTTATATATATATAATATATATATATATATATATATATATATTTGTAATATTTCTCATAAAAATATCCGAATGGAACACTGCTTTACGTAATGATAATGTCAACAAATCGTGATCCTACCGCCAACTTACTCAGAGTACGTGCTAAAATCTACGGTCAAATAGAGCGTTGTTTCACCAAAGAAAATTAAATTAAATGCACTATATTCTATTAGAAATAATTATTTTGTACTGTTAACAAGCACATTATTCAGTTTTTACATTTCATTCTAGTAAATTAATCATGAATATCCTATCTTAAAATTCCTGTATCTTTAACTTAACACGAAATACTTTTTTCAGACCTTATTAGGCTTTTCCATAGGGCTTTCCTGCACCCCTCTAAAGAACAACAGCAAGAACAACAACAACAACAACAAAGTAGTTTGTAGGCTTACTCCCCGAGTAAGCAAAAAACAATAACGTAGAAAACCAAAATGGAAAGACAAAACAAGTATAAGCAAAATAACTTCCCAGTAAATTTTATTTGTTTTGCAAACGGTCAAAATACAGACTATCTCGCCCGGGACTGTAACCAGGAGAAAAGCCTCTGGCTAGACTAGAGAACAAAGCGTGTCCGACCACTGGCTGGAAGAAGAACAAAGTTTCATGTCCCTATTTGGCAGGCACCGCCCAACTCTGGGTACTCGTTACCCATATGCACATTGTCAAGTGTTTGTACTCTCTCTTTACGCGTTGAGGAGTGTATATAAATATATAGTGATACACATGGAAAAAGAAGACATAAAGACATTGGCTTCGTTTGCTTCCTCGTTTTCGTTTCTCCGTTTCTATCTGTTTTTGTTTTTTGTATCTCCTTCATCTTTTTTAGTTCCTATTTCTTCCTTCTCTGACATATTTCTTGAATGTTTTTATTTTCTCAGAAAAGATTTTGTTTCTGTTACTTTAAATGAAAAGTGGGTGGGGGTTAAGGCTATGAAAAGAAAGGACATAAAGAATCGATTTTATCTTTAATAGTCTGCCTGGTTGCTTTTCCAATCCTGACGATCAGTAATTCAACCACCACGGTAGTTGGCGGTTAGTAAAGCCAAGGCACCTGGAGTACACAAAACCCCCAACTTTGGGCCTTTATAACTCTGGAAATATTCAACCGACTGCGATAAAACTCTGACTTTAGAGGTTTCCCACTAAGGTCTCTAATAGTTCCAAATTTCATAGAAATCCACTGAGCTGTTCCGGAAATCAAAATATCGATTTTTGGCGTCCAGGTGATGTGGTAGGGGAGTTTGAGGCACCTAACATGTCTGTGGAGCAGTAATGGTAAAATATACAGTCGTGATGCTTAGTTTTTCTGAAAGTTCGTATTCTGGAGGGGTCCCTTTCACATTTTGTTTTTCGAAATTATGAAATTTTCAAGTTACAGTGGGCCATTCAAATAGTCACCAAAATTCAAATTTCCTGGTACTCAGGTAAGAATTGCTCACAGCATTAGAAGAGACGCTGTGCTCTTAATCTGTGTGAATTCTTCCGTTATCTGACATAACAAATTTCTTTTTTTTTCTTTCTTTCTTTCTTTCTTTTTTTTTCTAGATGAGAGTCAAATGCCTCTTCTTTTGCCATTAACTGTATTTCCAATTATTACAATATTCTGGAAATCTAATGTAATTAACAAGCCCCTTTTCTTAAAAATATTTTTTATCTCCGGAAGTCATTTTACCTTTGAGCTGGTGTCATTGATGATCATCAACCTTTAGAGGTATGCAGTAGCGAACAGATGCGAAAGTGACAGCGCACACTGTTTTCGACAAGTGTCAAGTATCTTCTTCATTAAAGTGAGCGAAATGTTTGTTCAGATATGTTGTAATCTTAATTTAACATATTTCTCGAAAAGTGTTAATAGCAGTGGGGTTTTTTTCTTTCTTTATTTATTTAAGCAATGAATTTTCTGCATTTTAGCGGGAAAAAACTGTCTTCCCGGAGTAGCCAAATGGTTTAGTATTCCCAAGTTGAGGCATCTAGTACAACTTACCTCTGTTATGATTGGTGTATTTACAGCTGTCTCATCTGCTCTAATTGGCGCTTTTAAATCTGTCTATCAATAAAATTACGTTCTTTATTGTTGCTCTTGGTGAGTGTTTCGTAATAAACTTAGCGGCCCCTATCTGATCAAAAGAGTCATCTATCCGAGGCAAAGGAAAAAGTCATTCTTAGTGTGTGCGTTAACCTTACAGTAGTCCACACACATACGGAGGTTCCCGTCAGACTTCTTAACGGGACTCTGCCGATAAGGACTCTGCTTTACAGGAGAAGCACTTCCCACACCTACATCACGCTGAAGGAAATTAGTCCGTCCTGGAGAATTCTGAAATAAATCTGATGCTCCAGCCCTTCCCTCAAAACCTCTAAATTTTGGACATTATCGAAAAGAGCATCTGAAGACACCTGACAAATTCAGTCCCCTGAATCATCTGAAGGTGGGTCCATAACTCCAGCCACAGGCTCATAAACAATAACAAGAGGATCATATCTATTTGAAGTATATTGTCACAATCTATTTACATGGAATATCCTGCACTTTTGCTTGGTCCCAAAGCCCCCATTTCATAATTTACCTCAGACATCTTCCTCAACACTGTCCAGGTCCCTTTATACCTTGGTTCAAGGAAACTGTCCGAGTCAGTACTCAAAACTAAAACTAATTCTCCAGGCTCAATGACCGTGCTTTAGATTTCCTATAAGAATTTAACTTCATAGCAGCCTGAGAAGCCAAGTTTTTTCTGGCAAATTTCCAAGCCTAGATCATTTTTTTCTCAAGTTCTCCACAAACTCTCCCACGTTCGTATTTCCTCTTCGACCTGCCTCGAGAATTTCATAGAAAATATCAAAAGGACCACGTACTTTGTGCCCAAACACCGGTTCGAAGGCAGCTACACCAGTGAATTTGGGTGATTTCTCAAAGCAAAGACAGCAAAGGGAAGCCCTTTATCCCATTCCTCCCCTTGTTCGTAACAATACTTTTTCAAAATAGATTTAGGGGTCTGGTGGAACCTTTCCGCCTAGAAAAGAAGTCTATCAATTTATCAAACACTGCCTTAGAGGTTATCCTTCTCATCGGGAAGACCTCAGGGAATCAAGATGCTCTATCCATAATTGTCAGGAGATGGGTAAATGCAAACTTAGTTTTAGGCAAAGGCACAACCACATCAATTACTAATTCTACAAATGGCTCACTGATCACAGGAATTGGATTTAAGGGGGCTTTGATAATAATTTGATTGGGTTCCCCATCACCTGACAAGCCTCACATTTGTTAACAAACCGGTTCACAGATGATTTTAATCCCAGCCACCTAAAATATTTTGCCAACTTTCAAGAAAGTTTTCCATACACCGAAGCGGCCGGAAAAACAACCATGATGTGAAAGACTCAAAACACTTACAATATTGAGACGGGACAGCAATTTGTTCAATATGAGATGTCCTGCTCAGGTCATCAGTAGAGGGGCAACTAATCCGGTATAATAAGCCATTAGTCACACAAAGCCTGGGTTTAGTCAAATCCGCAGTGTCACCTAAATCAGAGTTAAATTTCTTTTTCTGGGCTTCAGTAAATTACAACCTGTACCAATTGGGTCTCAAAACATTACTAACAACAATACTACTACTGTCTAAAGACCCAGGCCTCTTTATGTCTATTTCTAAATTACTTAAGATTAAACCATCGTCATTACTGATAAAATTTGCACCATATGCTGCTGCACAGGTTGTTACTACGACTAGACAGCTGTGAACGGACAATATTGTGAACAACTCCTGTCCCTTATTATTTAACATATCATTATCCAAAATGCCTTCAATGTCGGGAATAGGGAGACTCAACAACTGCCAACTCGGTCACTTTATCATAGCCAGGGAAAGGCAACCTGACCTCCACTAGCAGAGCCAAAACAACCATGTTCGGGAACCCTCCCAGAACAACAAAATTCCCTAAATATTCAACTAAATCTTTCAAAGTTTCTCCCAAAACCAGAGACCGAGCCGACGTGTCCCTCAAAAATATCACACCAATCGTTTCAGAAATGGACATTACTCTTCCAAGCCAAATATACTTTTCATAAAGGAATCATTACGCCCTTCTACCAGAAAACAGACTATCACTACTACTATCATTACTACTACTAGCCACCGGACACTTCTCAATCTCGGGATTACTGACAACAGGCCTATTAGTAGATATCAACAACACAGAGTTATTACTATTCCTTTAGAGGTACCTTCTTCTGGCATTACACTATGCTTCATAATGTCCCTGCTTATTGCACCAGAAGCAGGTCCCCCTACCTCTGTTATTCGTGTTACCAGGGCCAGAACCAAACCTGTTACTTTTGAAAAAGACACGAGTGTCTGATCCACTCGAGACTTTTCCCTGGTTATTATGATTTTTATTTGGTGGATAACCCTGCCCTCGTATATTCACAAAGTCCCTGACTTCCTCTGAAAATTAACTGGCCTAACAGACTGAAAATTCATATCCTTATTCCCAAAATTGCCAGAACCAGAATGGGTCAATAGAAACTCGTCTGCAACTTGGGCAGCCTTACCTAAATTAACAGCTTTTACCTCTTCCAGATAGACTTTCAACTCTTTGCTGCATGACTTCTTGAATTCTTCAAGAAGCATGAGTTCCCTCAAAGAGGAGAAAGGGACCACATGGCAGCTTTTCAACCAATCATCAAACTCCTCCTCCTTGAGCCTATCACGTTAGACCTAAGTAAGGGAGGTCTGCTTCGTAAAGTTTCTAAACTTTAGGCACTAGGCCTCAGGGACCAAATCATATACCTTGAAGACAAGTGCCTTAATCTTATGATAGTCACGGGCTATTCCTTCTTCCAAGGCATATACACTCGAATTACCTTGCCCACCAGCCTACATTGAATTAATGCCGTCAACATTTCTGGTGGCCAAGACAACTGGGTGGCGACACGTTCAAATGCCTTGGAAAATTCTGGGACATTCAACTCTTTGAACACTGACATTAATTTCAAGGCTGCGCCTATATTAAATTTCTCCTCCAAGTTGCCCCGAGGTGTACTAATATGATTAGAGGTCCCCTGCAGCCTAGCAATTTCTAAATCAATATTGGCAATTTTCAATTCATGCTGCTTCACCCTCTCATTCTCCAAAGGATGAATGGGAGCCTGAGGATTCCCTGGCTCAGGGTCCTCTACCGACACAAAAGAATTAGTGGAAACATTTTGTTTTAAAGGCAAATTAGCCTGGCTCTCATAAATAGTTCCTGTCCGAAGAGAATCCTAAAATCATCAATCTCTCCCTTAAACATATTACCCTCATGCTCTCACTTTCCCTAACAAAATGTTCAGTCTCAGCCTGACCTTGAGCAAATGCTTTTAACAGCTACCAGCAATTGATTTTTTGTATCTGCTGCCCTCAACGGAATACCCAACCACCAGGACAACTTACTAAATAATCCTTACTCAATACTGGCAGATGTCTTATACAGTCAGCCAACCCTAAAAACTCTGCAGAGTAAATAAAACAAGAAAATAATTATCATTCCTACCTATTACCACAAAGCTAAATATGTGAAGCCTTGCATAGAAGGTGACGTTATAAAGTCACAGCACAAACGTGGCAAAACAATATACAAATTTAAATAACCTAAATGCTATTAGTTCTTCTCACATCAGTGGAGGCATCAGAGGAGAGACAATCCCAGGGCCATGATCAACTCGCCAAAACAGCTATCAGGGGAGGTCTTGAACTCCAGAGTATAACAGTCAAGGGAAGGTGGTCCTAAACGAAAACCAGAGATACTATCTCTTACCTGGCGTCAGCCTTCCCACAGATCATCTCACGAGCTAGCAAGCTCCCGAATTACTGAAGAAAACAGCGGGACAGTGATGCACATGCAGCAGGCAAATTTCTATTACTACCGGGAGAAAGCAACGCCACCAATTCCCTGGGAATTCCTCCTCATCAGGGAAAAGCAGGAAACGCCGAAGTCGCAGGTGACAAGAGTGCCTGCTTACAACAGATGAGGCAGGAAGCACTCAAGTCGCAGGTGACAGGACACTAAAATTCAAAAATAATGAAAACAAATACTCACTCAAAAACAGAGACTACCCTGTCACAAAATGACTTGCTTAAAAAGTAGTTATTGAACCTAGAAAAAACAAGGCTGATCTCAATTTACATAATACAAATAAAGAAAATAATTTACACTTTCCTAATAGGATGAGATGTTATTTCCATCTATCATTCTTTAAACATATCTGGTTCTTAGGGCCTGATCTTGTGCCGTTGTTATCATTCCTTCTGTTTCCTTCTTCAGCTCTCTCCTCTGTAGCCATTGCCATGTTTCATCGTTGGCCAGTTCTTTAATCTGTCTCATGTATTGTCCGTACGTTGGTTTGTTGTGCCATTCCTCTGTTCTGTTTGTCATTCTCCTGTCTCTGTATATTTCTGGGTCTTCGTCTACATTTATCAGTCCTTCTTCCCATGCACTCTTTAGCCACTCGTCTTCACTGGTTTTCAGATATTACCCCACTGATCTGTTCTCAATGTTGACGCAGTCCTCTATGCTTAGTAGTCCTCTCCCTCCTTCCTTTCGCGTTATAGTTTGTCCGTATTTGCTCTTGGGTGTAGTACTTTGTGTATTGCCATATGTTTCCTAGTTTTCTGATCTATGCCGCAGAGTTCTGCCTTCGTCCATTCCAATACTCCTGTGCTGTATCTGATGACTGGTACTGCCCACGTGTTTATCGCATTTATTGTACTTCTAGTCATGAGGTTTGACTCAAGTATCGCCTTAAGTATGCATATATTCTTTCCTAATCGTGTCCTCCATCTCTTGGTGCTTTATATCCTCCCCTTCCATTATTCCCAGGTATTTGTATCTTGTCTCATCATTGCGTTTGATGTTCCCATCTGATAGCTTTATCCCGTCAGTCCTTGTTACTTTGCCCTTTTGTATGTTGACCAAGGCACATTTTTCTATTCCAAACTGCATCTTGATGTCCCCAGATACAATCCTTACAGTCTGGATTAGGGTATCTATTTCCCTGATGTCCTTACTATACAACTTGATGTCATCCATGAACATCAGATGGTTAATTCTGTTGCCTCTTTTCTTGAGTTGGTACCCAGCATCCATCTTCCACAGTACTTTTGTCATGGGAATCATGGCTACTACGAAGAGTAGTGGGTACGGTGAGTCTCCTGATATTAAAATCCATGCCACGCTTAGGTTGGTTTTCCTTATCTTACTGTTCTTTATTACCATTTTGTCTATCAGGAGCTGCTCTTTTGTGCCCCTACACTTCCTTCTGCAGCCTCTCTGTTAGTGAGGGATGTTGTTTGTATCCTCTAGGTAGTTATATAGCCTTTCACTGATGATACTTGTTAGTAACTTCCACATTATTGGTAGGCAGGTGATAGGCCCGTAGTTACTGGCTATATTTCCCTAGCTCTTGTCTTTATGTATTAAGGATGTTCTCCTTGTAGTCATCCATTTGGGCGCATGGTGGTTTGTGGGTGTAGGGCCTTGAAGTGTTTGAGCCAGTATCCATGGACTTCTTCGGGACCTGGGGCTTTCCAGTTGGGCATTTTCTTTAGTTGGTGTCTGATTGTGTCTGTCGTGATCTCAGTGAATCTTTGTTTTATTATTATTATTCAAAATTTTATTCTTTTTACATTTTATTTTAATCATTATTGTTATGTTTATTTTTCTATATTTTTATTATTTTTATTCTTTTTCATATTTTTCATCATTTCCAAAAATTTTATTATTTTTATTATTTTTATCAATTTTATATTTTTATCATTTTACTTTTTATTTTTCTCTTATTTTTTATTGTTTTATGCTTTATAAATTTTATTATTTATTATTTTTTCTAATTTTCATTCTTTTTCAAATTTTTATTATTTTCACCATTTTTTATTATTTTAAAAATATTTTTTATTACTTTTGGCTTCATTCTATTTTAAAAAAAAAATTCTCATTTTTCATGTTTTTCTAATTTCATTATTTTTCAAGTTTATATTAGCTTTATTGTTTTTATTTTTATTTTGTTTTTATTTTTCATTTTTTATTTTATTATCTTTCTTATTTTTATTATTTTTATTTTTTCATTCTTTTTATTTTTTATGGTTTCTATCATTTTTAATATTTTTAAAATTGGTATGATTTTTATTATTTTTGTATTTTTGTTTTCTTTTTATTATTTTTATTTTCATTCTTTTTAGATTTCCATTAATTTTCGAATTTTTATTTTATATATTATTTTTCTATTATTTTTATTATTTTTATTTTTATTTTTTATTATAGTTATTCGTTCTATTTTTTTTATGTTTTTATTTTTATTTTCGTTTTATTATTCTTATTGCAATTTTTATCATTATTACCATTTTCATTATTATTATTATTATTATTATTATTATTTATTAATTATTATTATTATTATTATTATTATTATTATTATTTATTATTATTATTATTATTATTATTATTATTATTTTCTGTTAAAGAGAATGGCAGAATTAAGCGAGTTAATTTTATTTATTGTTTTTTCTATTTTCCTTACAATTCGCTTCTCAGACTCAGATCCTTATTGGCAATTTCTAAAAACGATAATAATGCTGAAGGATTTTTCATTTTATCAAAACAAGATCTCAGGTCCAGGTCAAGCAAGGGTCCTAATCAGTGCCGGTATTATTCTCTAGGCATAGTTCAATTGGAGGCCAAGGTCGTCTTTGGTTTACAGCTGGTGTTGATGCTGGGATAGCTGGTATCACGTGACATTTCGACCTCCTCGAGGGTCATCTTCCTAACAGTATTTGCCTAAAGAGGGTACTTCTACAAAATATTATTATTATTATTATTATTGATTATTATTATTAGTATTATGATTATTATTATTATTATTTTATTATTATTATGATTATTATTATTATTATTATTTATTATTATTATTATTATTCTGTTGAATAAAATGGAAGAATTCAGCGAATTAATCTTATATATTATCTTTCCTAATTTTCTTATATATCCTACCGCCGCCCGAAGATCAGCAGCAAACAAACACCCAACAATGCCAAATATCCAGGAGCACCAGCGGGATGATAGGACTCCTGCCGCAGGTAGGATTCCAGACATTCATTCCCGGATACACTACTCGAGCGCTCGCACGGCTGAATCCCTGCAACAATCGACGAGAGATCCCAGACTTCGCCCCAGAACAGCTTGACCAATGAGAACTCAGCTCTAGGATTCGAGCCGCTATTTATATCGGCATGCAGACACCATCTCTTCACTTCTACTGCTGACCTGCCATGAAGATGACCTACGAGAAGGTTGAAACGTCGCGATAAGCCAGAGCTACACCAGCATTAATACCAGCTGAATACCAGAGACGACCCCGGCCTGACATTGACCCCTCTTATGAAATTATACCAACACCGACGACGACCCCTGCTTGACCTGGACCAGATGAACACTTTTCCATACACCAGTATTCTGATAATACCAGTATACTGATGATACCAGTTTCAATAAATCCTGTTCTAAATAAAATACCATTTTCAGCATTATCCCCAATATGAATATTGGCCAATTACTGCAAACTATCGCTGAGCCAGAATAGCGAGTAATAAGAAAATTAGAAAATATAATACATAAGATTAATTCAATGAATTCTAACATTTTATTCAACAGAATGGGATCCTGAGGATGATAGAAACGTTAGCTCTCATCCTGAGGGCATCCCTAGTAACCCTGAGGGTGATCGAAACTCAGGCTCTCGCCCTGAGGACTAGTACGAGCCCTTCGAAGGGACCTCCACCATCACCAATAAGGATGAGGCTCAGCCCACGAAGAGGACAGCCAATCAGCAGCTGCCCCCCTGATGACATCACTCATGACGCCACAGGTATTGACGAATGAAAAGTGAGATACCAGACTCCGCAAGCCACTGGAGTGCAATAAATAGCGCGAATCCATCCTACACAGGCCATTGCACTTAACGATCCCGTCCCGATGATCGTCAAACGAGGTGGCCGAAACATGTAGACGCCAATAGGAAAACCCAGAAAAGAAGAAAAACATTATTTGTACCATACTTTTTTTAGTTTTATTATTTTTATTCTTTTACAATTTTTATATTTTTATTATTTTTCACTTCTTTTTGCAATTTAATTTTTCACATTATTATTATTATTATTATTATTATTATTATTATTATTATTAATTATTATTATTATTATTATTATTATTATTATTATTATTATTATTATTATTATTATTATTATTATTATTATCATTATTATTATTATTATTATTATTATTATCATTATTATTCCATTTTTCATTATTATTTCATTTCATTATTAATTTTATTCCTTTTATTTTTAATGCTTTAATTTTCATTGTTTTTCAAATTTTTATTATTTTTTATTATTTTTTTATTTTGTAAGATTTATATTATTATTATTGTTTCTATTTTTATTTTTATTGATTTATTATTTTTATTATTTTTATTTTCGTTCATCTTCAAATGTTTATTATTTTTATTAATTTAATATTTATTTCTATTAATTTAATATTTATTTCTATTAAATATTTATTTCTATTAATTTAATTATCTTTTATTATTCATATTATTTTTTATTTTATTATTTGTACTATTTTGACATTTTTTTATTATTGTTATTTTTATTCTTCTTCAATCTTTTATTATTCTACAGCTTTTCTCACTTTTCCATTATTTTTATTACCTTTATTTTTATTCGTTTTTAAGAACTTTTATCATTTATCAATTTTTTTATATTTCATTTTTTTTATTATTATCATTTTTATTTTTATTTTTATTGTTCATTTATTTTTTTCAGGTTTTAAAAAGGATACAAATCAAGCAAATAAAATCAATAAAACAATAATAATAAAAGTAAATAAAATAATGGAAATGGCAAATATTTGAAAAATTAAAATATAAAAATAAAATAATTAAAATTTTTAAAAAGAATAAAAACTACAAAAATAATAAAAACAATTAGAGTGAAAAAAATAATAATTATATGAAAATTAATAGAGATGATAAGTCGTTTTTAAATAATTAGAATTTGTAAAAGAATAATAATTTGAAAACGAATAAAATTAAAAAAATAATAATAAAAATGATAAAAATCAAAATAATAAAAATGAAAAATAATAAAAATATGAAAAATAATGAAAATTTGACAGACATTAGATAAGAAAAAATGAAAATAATAGAATTAAAATTATTAAAACAATAAAATCAATAAAAAATAAAAATTGTAAAAATTACGATGATAATAATAATAATAATAATAATAATAATAATAATAATAATAATAATAATAATAATAATAATAATAATAATAATAATAATAATAATAATAATACAAATTAAAACAAAAATAAAAATAAGACATAAAATAAAAATAAAACCAATAAAATAATAGAACGAATTAAAATAATAAGAACAAAATTAAAAATAATGAAAATAATAAAAAAAAATAAAATAATACAAAAAATAAAAACCTGAAAAAATAAAATATTAAAAAGAAATAATACAAATTTAAAAAATAATAAATATTTATCTTTATCATTTTTTTTTATTATTTTTTCATTTGTATTATTTTTATTTTTATAATCATAGTTATTTTCTTATTTTTATTGTTTTCATATTTTGATTATTCTTAAAAATTTCTTTCATCTTTTTACTTTTCATATTTTTCATGTTTATTTTTCTTATTTTCATTGTTTTTATTATTATTTTTCTTGTTTTTTCTGCTTGTTAAAACGTTCCATTTTTTTCATTATTTTTTAGTTTTATTATTTTTATCACTTTTCAAACTTCGGTTTTTTATTATTTTCCATTATTATTTTATTTTATTTATTATTATTTTATTATTATTATTATTATTATTATTATTATTATTATTATTATTATTATTATTATTTTATAAATATATTATTATTACTTTATGATTATATTATTTTATAAACTATATTTTCCTAATTTTCATTCTTTACTTTTTAAATGTATATTAATTTTTATATTTATTATTAGTATTCATTATTATTTCATTACATTTATTATTACTTTATTTTTATTTCTTATTTTTATTTTTATTACTTGAAATATTTCCAAATTTTTATTTTTATTCTTAATTTTTAAATTTTTATTTTTTATTTTTTATTTTCTATTTATTTTTCCTTATTTTTATTTTTATTATCTAAAACTTTTATTTGTACTTTTAGTTTAGATTTAGATTTTTTTAACTTTTGTTACTATTCTTTTAATATTATTATTATCATTATTGTTTTTACCATTTTTATTATTTTTTAATTCTATTGTCATTATTATTATTAAATTTTTACTATTTTTAAATCTTTTTTGCAGATATTTACTATATCATTAATTTCATAAGTATTATTATTATTATTATTATTATTATTATTATTATTATTATTATTATTATTATTATTATTATTATTATTATTATTATTATTATTATTATTTACTTTAAATTATTATATTGTTTTTATTGCCTTGGTATTTTTCAAATTTTTTTTAGAAAGTTTTTATTATTTTCTTATTTCTATTACTTCTTTATTGTTATTATCTATTTCTACTCTATTATCAATTTTTAATTTTTTTCTAACTTTTGTTACCTCTCTTTAATACTTTTATCATTTTTATTATATTTTCCTATTATTATATTCATTATTATGTTATTTTTAATAATTTCTTGTTTCCATTTTAATTCTTTTTAAAATGTTAATTTTTTATTTTAATTATTTTATCATTTTTGTAATTTTTATTATTTCTATACTTATGTTATTTTTATTTTCATTTTCTGTTTTTTATTATCATTATTATTATTATTGTACTTAGGAAGCAGACCCTCTCTTAAGCATACTTTATTAAAAGTAATTGCTACTTCAGCAGCGTTACACTTGTAAAGATTCTTCTCTCTATTTTACGGATAGCGGCTATTTCCGTGCTACTTAAACAGGCTAGTAGAGCGCCTATAGAGGTCATGATCAAATACAGTGTCAAAATAGGTGTATATATTTGAATTTTACAGATAAACTATGATACCATGGTTATCAAAGTAATTAACGATTTTCTCTCTCTCTCTCTCTCTCTCTCTCTCTCTCTCTCTCTCTCTCTTTCTTAAAGCGAGCTTTCGTCTGGAGCTGCAAGACATCCTTGGGCTGGGAAGCTGAAGGTGGACTGAGCTTGGTGTGGTGTCCGTCCTCCTTATATTTGGGGTTGACAGCAGGGGGTCTGCCCCATGTTGGTCTCCTATTGGCTGGTGGCGGTGAGTCTTCGAGTCGATGGTTGCGATGCTGCAGGTCCTGCAGCCGTCTAGACCTCCTGAGCAGCGCGGTAACGTTGATGGGCGTTGCGCTATGCTGCGGGACATCAAGGCTAATTTGATTTCCATCGGCTGCAGGAGTACCTCGTTCGGGGGCATTGTCTTCCGTGGAGTTGTCGTGATCGATGGTGTCATTGTTGGTGGCAGGTCTTCCCATGCTCATAGGGAGGAGAATTTCTTCCTGCCTATATGTTTATCGCTTTTATCATATTTCCGGCATTGAGTTTTGACTTGAGTGTTGCCTTAAGTCTCTGCATATATTCTTCCCTGATCGTATCCTTCATCTCTTAGTGTTTTATATCCTCTCCTTCCATTATTCCTAGGTATTTGTATCCTGTCTCATCTATGTGTTTGATGTTGTTCCCATCTGGTAGCTTTATCCCTTTAGTCCTTGTTACTTTGCCCTTTTGTATGTTGACTAATGCTCATTTTTCTATTCCGAACTCCATCCTGATGTCCCCAGATACAATCATTACTGTCTGGATTAGGGTATCTATTTACCTGATGTTCTTACCATACAGCTTAATGCCGTCCATGAACATCAGATGGTTAATTCTGTTGCCTCTTTTCTTGAGTTGGTGTGGCGGGATCACAAGCTCAAAAACTAGGGGGCAAAATCCCCCCACATAAACTTAACCAATCCAGCTTCCAAACTCACCCTCAGTCACACCTTCCTCTTTACACTACAGAATACACACAGAACAATTGACCTACCTACACAGAACAAAAAAACACAAACACATGTACTCACCCAACTCCAGATACTCAGGACTATGCTGTGCTGTCCGCTGGTCGAGGTCGCTGAGACACCACCAACAACAAAGACAACAACCAAGAACAAGAACCACAACCCCACAAACCAACAACCAAGGACCACAACCCAACAACAACACAACACCCAAGGACTACAACCCCACAACTCAACAACACAACAACAAACAAGGAACACAACCAAAGCTCAACAACACAACAACAAACAAGGAATACAACCACAACAAAAGACCACTGCATAAACAATCACTAACACAAAAAAATCAACAACGCAACAAGCCAACACACACACCCACTAACAACACCAAGAAATCACAACAGCTCACCAACAACAATCCTCAACAACTTACAACCACAGCAACTCACATATAACTCAAAAGGAACTCATAAGCACAACAAATCCAACAGCACAGGCACAACAACTCTAAAGCAAACAATATCAAACTTAACAACTAAAAACAAATCAATAACACACAACTTAACTGACTTTCAATGCCTTCAAACACCCTTCATAGACCGCTGCTGACACTACTGCCCATCACAGGCTATGACTAAAGACTGACTCCAAAACACAGAACTCTAACTCCAACAGCACCAGCAGACAACCCAGAACTCACCAACAGCCAATTCAATCATTAACCATCCATCCACCAATTATACCCTTTCTCTCTCTCTCTCTCTCTCTCTCTCTCTCTCTCTCTCTCTCTCTCTCTCTCTCTCTCTCAAGGACGTTGTCAAATGGAACTCCCATAACTCCTCCATATTGATACCCAGCATCCATCTTCTGCAGTACTTTTGTCATGGGAATCATGGGGACACTGAGTCTCCTGATATTACACTCTCCTAGTCTTATTCCAGAGCTTGTAAGTAGTATTGTATACCAGTTGCTCATTGCATTTTTCAGGAAGCTGATGGTGTTTTCCTCTGCCCCATATATTTTCAGGCATTCTATTAGCCATGTGTGTGGTAACAGCTTTCTTATAGTCAATCCATGCCATGCTTAGGTTGGTTTTCCTTCTCCTACTGTTCTTCATTACAGTTTTGTCTATCAGGGGCTGGTCTTTTGTGCCCCTACACTTTCTTCTGCATCCTTTCTGTTGGTGGGTGATGGTGTTTGTATCTAGGTAGTTGTATATCCTTTCACTGATGATACCTGATAGTAACTTCCACATTATTGGTAGGCAGGTGATAGGCCTGTAGTTACTGACTATATTTCCTTTGCTTTTGTCTTTCTGTACTAAGGATGTTCTTCCTATGGTCATCCATTTGGGCGCATGTTGGTTTGTGATACAATGCTGGAGTTGTTTTGCTATTCTTGGGTGTAGGGCCTTGATGCTTTTGAGCCAGTATCCATGGACTTCATCGGGACCTGGGGCTTTCCAGTTGGGCATTTTCTTTAGTTGGTGTTTATTATTTGAAAAATAATAAAAACTATACAAATTTGAAAAATAAATATTTAAAAAAGATGAATACTTTGAAAAAAAAAATAATAAAGGTAATTAAGATAATGAAAAAATAATAGAGAAAATTAATAGAAATCATAAGAATTTTATAAATCTAAATTTGAAAATAAAACAAAAATAAAAAATAGAAATGATAAAAAATTGAAAGAGAATAAAAATAACAAGATTTAAAAAAATACAATAATAATAACAAAAGTAACAACAACAATAGTAAGAAATTATAATGAAAATAAAAATGAAAAATAAAAAAAGTAAAATAAATGTAATAAAAATCTATATAAAAATAATAAAAATAGAAATATAAAAGAGTGTGCTCCTGGAAACAGCACACAGAAAGAAAAGTGATGTACTCTTAAGGAGACAAGATGCAACCCCACGCATAAAAAAAAGAAAAAAAAAAATTAAATAGGAAGACTGTGATAGACCAAAAAATAATAAAATAGAAAAAATAAAATATTAAAAATAATAGAAATAGACATAATAAGAATTTTAAAATAAAAAAATTTTGAAAACGAATAAAATAGAAAGAATGAAAATGATAAAAAATAACAATAATAATAGTAAAAATAATAATAACTTTAAAAAGTATGAAAATAATAAAAGTAAAAAAAGAAATTGAATAACGATAAAATTTGAAGAATAATAGAATATATAAAAAAATAATAAAAATATGGTTTTAAAATATGGGATTAAAAGGAAAATAATAAAAGAATAAAATAAATATATATTTATAAAAATCTGCCCCCCCCCCCCAAAAATAATAAAAATAGAATGATAAAAATAATAAGAATAATAAACATTTTAACGATAAGAAATTTTTATTTATAAAATTTTTATGATTTCTATTAAATTTTTCTTTATTTTTCATTATATTAATTACCTTTATTATTTTTTTCTTTTTTAAAGTATTCGTCTTTTTTAAATATTTATTTGTCAAATTTGTATAAATTTTATTATTTTTCAAATTTTTATTATTTTCATTATCTATATTATTTAATAGTATTATATTTTATTTTATTTTTACTGTATTTTGTCTTATTTTGATTATTATCAAATTCTTATTATTTATATTATTTTATTATTTATATTATTTTCAATTTTTTTGTTTTTTTTTCTTTTTTAAATTTTCATTATATTTTTAGATTTCTATTATTTTTATTTTATTACTTTTCAAACTTTTATCATTTTATTATTATATTAATTCTATTACTTTTATTTTTATATTTTTATCATTTTTATTTTCATTCTTTTTCAAATTTTTATCATTTTTGTATTATTTTAAGATTTTTATTATTTAATTAGTTTTATTTTTATTAATGTCAATATTTTCATTATTTTCAGTTTTATTGTTTTTATTATTTTTATTATTTATATTTTTATTCATTTTCAATATTTTATTATTTTTCACATTTTTATCATTCATATTATTTTTATTATTTTTAGAATTTTTATTATTTTTCTTAATCTTAAAATTTGTCTTATTTTTCCAAATTTTATTAATTTTCTTTTGTCGTTATTTTCATTACTTATACTTATTCTTTTTCAAAAAATTTCATTATTTATTAAATTTCTATTATTTTTATTATTTTCATTTTTAACTTTGTATTTTGTAGGTGGTAAGTTTATTCTTTTCAGATTCTGGTTATTTTTATTTGCAAACTTTTATTATTTATATTATTTTTTATTTAAGTTTTATATTTCAAATTATTGAAATTTTCATATTATTATTTTTGTTATATTCATCTTAACTTCTATTATTTTCTATTTGCACTATTTTGATCATTTTTCATTATTTTTTATATTTCTATTATTCTAATATTTTCATTATATTTATTTGTCTTATTTAGTTATATTATCTTTACTTTTATTGTTGTTATTTTTATTTCTACTGTTATTAGTTTTTCATCATAATCGTCATTATTGCTATTTTTTATTATTTTTTATTATTATGATTTTTTTACTATTTATATTTTCTTTGTCATTTTTCACATTCTTATTATTTCTATTATTTTTAAAACTTATATTATTTGCATTTTTTTTATTATTTTTCACATTTCAAATATTATTATTCATTCTTTTATTTTATGTTATTTCAAATGTATTCATCATTTTGATTTACTTTTTAAATTTTTACTATTTTCAAATCTTATTCTTTTATTATTTTTATTGTTTTCATTATTTTTAAAAATTTTATTATTTTAATCATTTTTCTTATTTTTATTTTTCCAATTTTTATTAATTTTATTATTTTATTTTCATTACTATTACTATTATCATTTTATTATTTTTAAAAGTTTTATTCCTCTTACTATCTTTATTTTTTATTCTTTTTCCAATTTGTATTATTTTTTATATTTTTACTAAGATTTTTCATATTTTAATTATTTTTCACTTTTTATTATTCCTATTCTGTTATGATTTTTATTATTATTCTTTTTATTTGTTTTATTCTTCTTATTATTTTTATTTTCAATATTATTATTTTTTTTTTTTTTTTTTTTTGCTCTATCACAGTCCTCCAATTCGACTGGGTGGTATTTATAGTTTGGGGTTCCGGGTTGTATCCTGCCTCCTTAGGAGTCCATCACTTTTCTTACTATGTGTGTGCCGTTTCTAGGATCACACTCTTCTGCATGAGTCCTGGAGCTACTTCAGCGTCTAGTTTTTCTAGATTCCTTTTCAGGGATCTTGGGATCGTGCCTAGCTCTCCTATGATTATGGGTATGATTTCCACTGGCATATCCCATATCCTTCTTATTTCTATTCTCAGATCTTGATACTTATCCATTTTTTCCCTCTCTTTCTCTTCAACTCTGGTGTCCCATGGTATTGCGACATCAATGAGTGATACTTTCTTCTTGACTTTGTCAATCAACGTCACGTCTGCTCTATTTGCACGTATCACCCTATCCGTTCTGATACCATAGTCCCAGAGGATCTTTGCCTGGTCGCTTTCTATCACTCCCTCAGGTTGGTGCTCGTACCACTTATTACTGCAAGGTAGCTGATGTTTCTTGCACAGGCTCCAGTGGAGGGCTTTTGCCACTGAATCATGCCTCTTTTTGTACTGGTTCTGTGCAAGTGCCGGGCATTCGCTTGCTATGTGGTTTATGGTTTCATTTTTCGTATTGCACTTCCTACATATGAGAGAGATGTTATTTCCGTCTACCGTTCTTTGAACATATCTGGTTCTTAGGGCCTAATCTTGTGCCGCTGTTATCATTCCTTCAGTTTCCTTCTTTAGCTCTTCCCTCTGTAGCCATTGCCATGTGTCATCGCTGGCTAGTTCTTTAGTCTGTCTCATGTATTGTCCGTGCATTGGTTTGTTGTGCCAGTCCTCTGTTCTGTCTGTCATTCTCCTGTCTCTGTATATTTCTGGGTCTTTGTCTACTTTTATTAGTCCTTCTTCCCATTGCACTCTTTTAAGCACTGTCATTCACTGGTTTTCAGATATTGCCCCAAGTGCTCGTTCTCGATGTTGGAGCAGTCCTCTATACTTAGTAGTCCCTCTCCTTCCTTTCCTTTCGTTGTGTATAGTCTGTCCATATTTGCTCTTGGGTGTAGTGCTTTGTGTATTGTCATATGTTTCCTGGTTATTTTCTGATCTATGCTGCGGAGTTCTGCCTTCGTCCATTCCACCTATTCCTGCGCTGTATCTGATTACTGGCACTGCCCATGTGTTTATGGTTTTTATCATATTTCCGGCGTTGAGTTTTGACTTGAGTATCGCCTTGAGTCTCTGCATATATTCTTTCCTGATCGTGTCCTTCATCTCTTGGTGTTTTATATCCCCTCCTTCCATTATTCCCATGGATTTGTATCCTGTCTCTTCTATGTGTTTGATGTTGCTCCCATCTGGTAGCTTTATCCCTTCAGTTCTCGTTAC
Organism: Macrobrachium nipponense; assembly: GCF_015104395.2. NCBI lineage: Eukaryota > Metazoa > Arthropoda > Malacostraca > Decapoda > Palaemonidae > Macrobrachium > Macrobrachium nipponense. Next base: position 12,236,746 of record NC_061097.1, on the reverse strand, counting down.
TTTGCCTTTTTGTATATTGACTAAGGCGCATTCTTCTATTCCGAACTCCATCCTGATGACCCCAGATACAATCCTTACAGTCTGGATTAGGGTATCTATTTCCTTGATGCTCTTACCATACAGCTTTATGTCGTCCATGAACATCAGATGGTTGATTCTGTTGCCTCTTTTCTTGAGTTGGTACCCGGCATCCATCTTCTGTAGTACTTTTGTCATGGGAATCATGGCTTCTACGAAGAGTAGTGGGGACAGTGAGTCGCCCTGAAGATCCTCTCCTGATATAACCTCTGCTAGTCTTATTCCAGAGCTTGTAAGTATTGTATTCCAGGGCGCGATTGTATTTTTATTATTTTATTATTACTACTTATTATTACTACTTAAGTTATTTATTATTTATTATTGATTATTATTATTATTATTATTATTAATTATTATTATTATTATTTCTTTATTTTTTTCAAATTTTTATTGTTTGTATTATTTATATAATTTTATTTTCATCATCTTTCAAATTTTATTCTTCTTCAAATTTTTATTGTTCCAATTTTTCTATTTCTATTGTTTCAATTTTTTTTTATTTTTGTTGTTTTTCAAAATATTATTACTTATTATTATTTTCACTAGTTTAATTTTGTTTTTTTATTATTCTATTTTCTTATTTTTGTTATTTTTATTTTCTTTTTTATTTTTTCAAATTTTTATTACCTTCATTAATTTTAATCAATTATTTTTGATATATTTATTATCTCTATTTCCAATTCTATTATTTATATTTCTATTATATTTCTTTATTTCTTTTATGATTATTTTTAATGTTATCAACTTTTTATTATTTTTCTCATTATTTTTATTATTTTTAATATTTCAAGTTGTCTTCAAATTTGTATTATTATTGTTCTAAGAAAACGTTAAGAGTTTGTGTATAATTTAAAAACACTTTACAAAGCTTTCGAACCCTTCCCTGGGTTCATCTTCACTCCAAATGAATGATTAACCACAATATGCAATGATTTTAGCTCAAAAACAGTAATTAGAGTCGCTGAAGATTGTTGACACCGGTGGTTAGCTCGTTTATGGACCAGGTGATGAAGAAAGAGGGCAGTTAACTCCAACTAGATTATTTCCTCTCCTCTATTAATACTCCTGGTTGCAATTCTGTTCGATCTCCGCGCTGGTTGTCGCAAAGTTGCAGGAAGTCCTTCATCCGGAAGTGTAGATTGGGCCCCATAACCAGACTAACCTGGGGGAGCAGTTACCTGGACAGGGAGATGCAAGGCATAAGTAGCATCAGGAGGGGAAAAACAGAGCCTGCCCTATAGTTAAGATCTTTTAAAATCATACTAGTAATATAAAAACTGACAAATGGTCTTCTTTGACAAAAGACTTGTTGCCTTTGAATGACTCTCTTAAGCTTATAGCAGCTTCCTCAATTAGGCGTCTAACTTTTACATTGTTACTTTTAAAGGTAGTTTTAACCTCGTTCCAATTAGGTCTATGATCATTACTGAATGCACATGGTAGTTCATAAACGCCTGGGACTATGGGATTTTTGCTATTGTTATTGTTTCTTACGAGGTTGCGTCTTATCGTATTTTCATATTTGAACACAATTTTGGTTTCCTGCTGACTTTTGTTTATATGCCTACTTATATTCTTGACTTCTGGGCTAAAGGAAAGTGACATATCTTTTTGGTTTTTCCTTCGTATTATCCCTAAGTCCATAGAAAGACCTCCTTGCTCGCGAAATTGCTTTCTCAATGAAGTGAGGGGGATATCTAAGGCTTCTAAACATTGCCATGATATGTTGAAGTTCACCGTCTGTATATCAGGGATCGCAAATTCTGAATGCGCTCAAAGAAAAAATTCATAATGACGTTGCTTTTTATTTCTTTTGGGTGAAAAGATTAAAAGTGGACGTAACTCTCGGAATTGGTAGATTTTCGGTAAAATAAAAATTTGAACCTCTGGCTATTACCGTTGCTGAATACTAGAACATCTAAAAAGAGGTAATTTAAGATCAACTTCTTCTTCTGTTGTGAACTTAATTAAGGGTAAAATACTATTCGCTGATTTTACTAGTTTCTTTAACATGTCATTGGTGCCTTTAAAAATAATAAAAATGTCATCTACATATCTTACCCATAAAGCTGGTTTCGTTTCTTCATCACACCTGTTTAAAATTTCTTTTTCCACAAATTCCATACAAATATTAGCAAGGACAGGGGACAGAGGAGAACCCATGGCAACACCTTTGTGGACGAATATTTGATTATTGAATTGAAATACAGTGGACGAGACACATAATCAAATAAGGGAAAAAACTACTCCGCAGGAATGGGTAAAGTCACATTACCTTGATCATGTTCTTGTAACTTTGTGATCACATATTCTAATTGAACGTTGGTAAATATTGCCGTAACATCGAAACTCACCATCCTTCCGTCAACCCAACTATCTTGAACCCCCGCTGTATAAACTGGAATGAATGATGCAAATGAGCACTTGAGAACGTGCTCATTTTTAATTTTTTTTATTATTTATCATATATTTATTATTTTTATTATTTTTATCATTTTCTTACTCTTATTTTTATTCTTTTTAAAAAAAATTTTACCTTTATTGTTTTAATTTTTACTATTAATTTTGTTCACATTTAGATTATTTCTATTGCTTCTATTTTATTTAGAAAATTTTTCATTTTTTTAGCATTATTAAATATTATTGCTGCATCAGCTGCATTAATTTTTAGAGGTTCTTCTCTATTTTTCTAATTGTGGTTTTCTTAAAGTTGCTTAAAATGGCAGGTTTTAAATCAGGAAACAAAAAATGTCAGTTTTGTTTTCTAGGCAGAGGCTGTTGAAGGACTGAATGTGGAAGGTGAGTGCGCCTGCTTATCTATATATCTATTATATTGATTTTTATTTTCATTTTAGTTAATGTAATTATTTTGTATATTATTATTATCACTTAATATTTTATTATTATTTAAATTATTTTTATCATTTACTTTTAAATTATGTTTAATAATTCTCATTCTTTTTCAAATTTTTATTATCCTTAAAATTTTAATTATTGTTAATATTTTGTTATCATTTTTTACTATTATCTTTTTATTTTTTCATATTTATATTTCTATTTTCATTCCTTTTAATTGTGAATTTTTCTTTCTATTATTATTATTTTTGTTATTTTTAAGATTTTAATTATTTCTATTTTTTATTTTTTATATTTTTTATCATTTTTATTTTTTATTTTTTTTATCATTTTTATTTTTTATCTTTTATTTTTTTATCATTTTTATTTTTTATTTTTAAAATTTTCTTAATTTCTGTTATTTTTATCATTTGTATTCTTTTTATTCTTATAATCATTTTTCTTCTTCTTCTTCTTCTTCTTCTTCTTCTTCTTTTTTTCTTCTTCTTCTTCTTCTTTTATTATTATTATTATTATTATATTATTATTATTACATTATTATTATTATTATTATTATTATTATTATTATTACTATTATTATCATTATTTTTAAATGCATATTATTTTATTCTTATTGTTTTCATTTATTTCAGTTTTATTATTTCCATTATTTTTATTTTTATTATTTTATTTTTTCTTTTTCAAATTTTTATTTTTTTCGAATTTATTGTTTTTCAAATTTTTATATTATTTTATTGTTTTTATTATTTTTCAAATTTTTATTACTTTTATTTTATTTCTATTACTTTTTAATACTTTTTTATTTTCTTATCTTATAATTACCTATATTTTTATTCCTTTTCAAAACTTTATTACTTATTTTATTATTCTTTATTTTTCATTATTTTATTAAATTGAATTTTATTTAGGAAATTTATTATTATTAATTATGATTATTATTATTATTATTATTATTATTATTATTATTATTATTATTATTATTAATATTATTTTGTATCATTTCTTTTACTTATTTTTTCATTATTTCTATTAGGTTATAATATTTTAATTATTTTTATTATTTTTACTATTTTTATTTTTATTTTTTCTTATTCTTTTTTCATTATTTCTATTTGTTTTCTTTTTTTTTTTTTATTTTTTATTATTTTCAGTATTTTTCTTGTTGTTTATTATTTATATTTTTCATTATTTTTAGCATTTTTTAATTACAATCATTTTTTGAAATTGTTTAATATTTTTATTTATATTAATCATTATTTCAAATTTGTTTTACTATTCCTATTATTTTCTTATTTTTTATTTTTATTATTTCAATTATTTTCTTATTTTTATTTTTATTATTTACATTATTTTTATTATCTTTATTTTTGTTCTTTTTCAATTTTTTATTATCTACATTATTCTTGCTATTTTTATTTTTATTCTTTTTTAATTTTTTATTATTTTTTAAATTTTATCCTTTTTATTCATTTCATTATTTTCATTACGTTTAGTATTCTTATTGTTTTTCATTATTTTTATTATTTTTTTTCAAATTTTTATTCAAATTGAAGATTTTTTGGCTTTTTTTAATATTACATTCATTGTCTCATTTTTAGGAGGGTTTTAAAATGATTTTGAAACAGAAATCAGTCATCAAAACTAGGGCAAAGCTCCCAAAAATATTGTATTCAAATTGAGATATGTTTTTAAACCTTTTACTCTACATTGAATGTCCTGTTTTTAGGTGAATTTTTTTTTTCAAATAGTTTTTGAAATATAAACCAGTCATCAAAAAGAGGGCCAAACTTCCAGAAATACAGCATTTAAATCGAAAAATGTTAAAAAAAATTGTCACATTAATTTTCGTATTTTATGGCTATTTTGAATTGATTTTTGAAATAAAAATCTGTCATCCAAAAGACGGCAAAACTCCTAAAATTATTGTATTGAAGTTAAAATATTTTTTTAAAAAATTTTGTGTTACATTCATTATCCTACTTTTAGTAGATTTTTAAAACTGTTTTTGAAACAAAAACATTCATCAAAGAGAGGGCAAAACTCCCCAAAATATTGTATTCAAATTGAAGAATTTTTAACACTTTTTTAAAGTTAAATTTATTGTCCAGTTTTTAGGCGATTTATGAAATGATCTCTGAAACAAAAATCAGTCATCTAAAAGATGGTAAAACTCTCAAAAATATTGTATTCAAATTGAAATATTTTTAAACACTTTTTTTTGTTACATTTATTTTCCTATTTTTATGCGATTTTATAAATGATTTTTTAAACAAAAGTCATTCATCAAAAAGAGGACAAAAGTCTCAAAAATATTATATTCAAATTGAAATATTTTTTTAAAAGTTTTTTATGTCATATTCATTGGCCTGTTTTTAGGTGATTATTTTGAATGATTTTTTTGAATTGAAATTATTTTAACTTTATTCTGTTTTATTCATGGTCTATTTTTAGACAATTTTTTAACGATTTTGAAACAAAAATCAGTCATCCCAAAAGTATTGTATTTAAACTTGAATATTTTGTAACACTTTTTTTGTTACATTCATTCTCTTATTTTTTTAATATTTTCGAAAGTATTTTGAAACATAAATTAGACATCAAAAAGAATTCATTCAAATTTAAATATATTTTAAAACTTTTTTACTTTGCCCTATTTTTAGGCGATTCTTTAAATGCTTTTCGAAAGGGACAATCCCTCCTCAAAAAGTAGCAAAACTCCCAAAAACATTGTATCTAAATTTAAGTATTTTCTAACTACTTTATGTTGTATTCATGGACCTATTTTAGGCGTATTTTGAAATGATTTTTTAAACAAAGATCACTCACTATAAAGAGGACAAACTTCTACATTCATTGTCCCATTTTAGGCGATTTCTAAAATGATTATTAAAAAAAATTAATTATAAAAAAAGACGGCAAACGCCGAAAAAATATTGTAATCAAATTAAAACATTTTTTTTACTTAATGTTACCTTCGTTGTCATATTTCTTCCTGAAATTTTACATGATTCTTGAAACAAAAAGACGAAGAAAGGCCGAAAAATTGCATTTATATTGATTTTTTAAAAACTGTCTGTTATATTCATTGTCCTATTTTTAAGCTATTTTTGAAATAATTTTTGAAACAAAAAATTAGGGTAAAACTCCCAAACCCAAAAATATTGTATTCAAATTGATATATATATATATATATATTATATTAATTTATATATATATATAGATCTTTATATATATATATATTATATATATACATATATAAATATATATATAATATATATATATATATATATATATAAATTATATTATCTATTATATATATATATATAATATATATTATATTCTTATTATGCTACATTTATTGTCCTATATTTAGGCAATTTTTTTAATTATTTCCGAAACAAACACCACTCATAATAAGGAGACCAATCTCCCAAAAATATTGTTTTCAATTGATTCTTTTTTTTTTTTAAAGGTTAAATTCATTGTCCTATTTTTAGGCGATCTTTTTTAAATGATTTTATGAAACTAATATCAGTCATCAACAAGAGTGCAAAACTACAAAAAATAGAGTATTCAAATTGAAAGATTAAAAAAAGAAATTTAATTTACATTCACTGCCGTGTTTTTAGGCTATTTTTGAAATCTTTTTTTATACATAAACTGTCATCAAAAACAAAAGGGGGCAAAATCGCAAAAATAGTGTTTTCAAACTGAAACATTGTTAGAGTTTTTTCATGTTTGTCATGGACCGCAACCTGGTCTTACAGGTTCTTACAAGAATTACAGAGAAATGGACTGTAAAGGCCCACAGGAGCGGCGACAGCAATGGGGGAAGGGTTTCGACAAAACCAGCTAAATAACCTTAGTACCAGTTTATTCACAATAAGTAATGTACATATTTACAGGCGAGTCAAGTTTGGCATAATCAAATAAATAAATCACAAACATCAGATAGCAATCAATGAGTCAGTCAGAAATAAAATTGACGTAGCTAAATCAAAGTTACAGTTAAAATAAACTGTTACTCCCAAAGCAAAATTGTTAAAGCACCAAAAGGTAAACAATGGAAGCTACATCAAGAAAACAATAAAACATTACATTTTCACCAACATTCATTCTTGACTATTATTTTACCATAACTAGTAAACTTAACAGAGAGAGTTTCGTAGTCACATTCCAAGGAAATGTGCTCTACATGTCATACTTTCAGATTATCCACTTTGTTCCGGCACTGGGAAGTTTTCAATTTGTGATGACTACCCTGAGAGGTAGCGCCACCACTGCAGCATTCTACATCCATGGTCAGGTTCATGCCAAGAATTGTCATTTGCCTCGATGGCCTTGTCAGAGGTCGTCATCTGCGCCAAATCATCATCAAAGGGGCCAAGGGGTACTCGAGTCCTTATAGTCACTACCCATAAAGGATCGAATAAGAAAATTAAACCTGAAAATGTTAAACAGATATCATCAGCCTTTCATGGAGTTTCTTCTTCCATCAATGGCACAAGTGAGAACCGACTCCCAAGCGTCCGCTTCCCTACCCTACCCTACCCCACCGTACCCACAGGAGATGGCACAAGATTCGAGTGGCCCAAGTGTAAGACACACCAGCTTGCTAAGACTGAAAGTATTACAAGAATACAATCATCCCAGGGTGGAGTATGTGTAACACCAGTTGCTTTAAATTTCCTCAACATATCCAATGACATTTTATGCACGCTTTCTGCAGAAACACTTTCCATACCATTACTGATACAATAATGAAATGGTCGAAAGGAAGTTCCAACTTGTGACTTTGAAGATGTCTCACTGGGGTGACCTGAATGGTTTCAAATTCTCCGCGTAAATTACTATTATCATCAAAACAGTATTACCAAACCACTGAGCCGAATTTTCAGCTTTCACAGGGGCTGGTTCTAAGGATTTGTTTTTATTTTTTATATATATTTTGTTGCTTAAATTACAATTTAAAAAAAAAATCATAATTGGAATCTTTTCAAAATGATGTAGTTTGTCAAAATTTCACTGATCAATTTATTTCTAAGACTTGATGGACGCTGCTGATTATATTTTAGGCATCGCACAACAAACGTTTTTTCATTACTTTACACTCAGAGTATTCAGGAGCACCGGTGTGTGGATTATATTCTTTAGGTGTCCGAGTGTTAAACGAGAATGACCCATTCGAAGACGTGTAACAATTACTTGCCGATGACTCTCTCTTTGGTATGATAAACTCGATTTTCCAAAACTAGGTTTTGTTTACATTTATTACTTTCAGGTTCTATATTCCATATATTTTATGATTTATAAACCTAAGATGGTATGGACACCTGTTGAGGAGAGATGAGGACCACGCTGGGAGACATACTATGGGGGTGGAGGTGCAAGGAAGAAGAAGAAGAGGGAGACCAAGAAAGAGATGGAAGGACTGTATGAGAGGAGACTTACATGAGAAGGGAATTGATGAGGCAGAAGCGCAGGATAGAAATAGATGGAAACGGCTCATCTGAAACGGCGACCCCATATAAAAATGGGAACAAGCTGGGAAGAAGAAGATAAACCTAATTTTTATAGGTGTTATATGATCATTATAGGATATTTATATTTTATCATGTTATATGAGCTGCTGCTTTTGCTGTTTTATCAGCTTCTTTAATTCCTTTAATTAATCACCGCCCGGGGGAAGGGAACCAACATTTATAGTCTTCCCTTAATATATAACTTATGTAGCAAATACCATATGTTGTACAATATGGTTTGGCTTGTCAGTTTAAATATCTTCCGTAGCGCTTCATGAGTCGCTAAAATTTAAAAAATTAGGAATGGTTTATCTAATTATTTGTAAGGCTGATGTAATTGCACACAACTCAGCTAAGGCATTATCAGGGAAAGAGAATTGATATGTTTTGTCTTGGATACTGATGCATATCCCACTCAGTATTTTGATTTAGATCCGTCTGTGCGTACAGTGTAATGTGGACCTTTACGGCTAATATGTTCTATTGTATGTTGTTTATGGTGTCTTGGGGCGCATATGATAGTTTTTTAAACGTGTGAAAATTCTTATTTTAATCATAGTCTAAGGAGAAGGTAATTTTACTATTGAAGGTAACTGTATTGAATGATATATGTTTATAAATACATCTTGATTTTTTTATCTTTTTATAAACCACTTTACTGAATTCTTAAGGCGCTTTACAGACATTATGATTAATTCTCTATAGACTCTCATACGAACCTTCGCCGAGTGCGGACGTGTTTTTGGTCGCTCCTGTACCTAGTTAAAAGGAAACTTCGTCCCTAACTGCCTCACAGGCGGTTCACCCATCAGGAGAATGGCGAGTGCAAGACTGTAGAACACTACACTGCAACATTAGGACACCTGGAAAGGTCTGATTCCATTGGCCTAAAAGTTTCCGTTCGCCCAAATCATGAGATAACGTGCTTTGTCATATTTGACAAAGTAGGCTTGAAGGTGATAGACATAGTGGGATTCGAGCAACAGGATTATAGTGACATTTCAAGAGCACCTTCTTTTTTAAGAGTCCGTTAAAAAGTTTGATGACAATCTTATCGAATTTGACAGTGGGAAAACGGTAAGAGAAGTAAACTTGAGCAGTGCAAGCACAAATATGTTTCCATTCGTTTTGCTCCATTCAATATGAAAGATGATCTACTTAGGGTTTTGAGGCGATATGCTAAAGTGTTTTTTATTAGACAATTTTTTTCGTATGGGGAATCTAAACGTTTATTGAACTGTATTCTTACAGTTAAGATGGTCGTGAAAAGTAACATCCATCTTCATTCAATATTTGTGGACATACTTTTGCCTTTCTGTATCAGGGCCAAGTGCAGACAGCTATAAATGTAGAGTTGTTGGTCATATGGTTGTGAATTGCGAGACGGACAGGGAGGACAGACAACACTTTTTTGACATTCCCGATTTCCCGTGTTTATCTACTGAGAGACCAGTATCGAAGGAAGGAGTGCAGAAAAGTGACATAAATAGGGAAGAAATCGCACGAGATATTGCACAAGAAGTGCAGTCAAACCTAGTAATCGAAGGATATACGATAACTGATGAAAAAAACATGAACTCCAATATACGTAGTTAGATAACTTAAGTGGTGTGGAAACTGTTGTCGAAAAAAGCAGCTAACAATCAGAACATGTGCAGGCTACGGTGTTTTCTGATCACCATGATATTGAATTCTGTAGAGGCTCATTTAGTTCATGATGGGTCCGTGCATGAAAAGGAGGAGGTCCCTCGAGTAGAGAAAAATATTTTGTTTTCTGCAACGAATGAAGGCGACAGTGGAAAGGGCACGCAAGAATGTGAAGGCATACAAGAGATGGTGGTGGAGGCATCGCTACACCGTGAGGATGAGTCAGTGGATGTGCTTTTAGACAGCGGAGATGAGAATTTTGTTATTGGTGTGGATACTCATATACTAGAAGCTATTGCTGAAGGAAAATGTAATTTAAACAGAAAAAGTAGGGAAATTCAAATTTACTAGGGAATCCTTATCCCAAAAAGGAAGGAGCAGAAATCAGAGAAAGATGTAGGTAAAAATGCCTTGAGAAAGTTGTGATTATCTTTAAAAATAGACAATGTTCTTGAAAATTGCAACATTGAATATCAACGGATTGCATGATGCAGGTTAACAGATGAAAAGTTGTTCATATGATGAAATATTATGGTATTGATATTCTGATACTACAAGGACACAATATGAAACGTTTATCAGAACTGGAGTGCATAAGCAGATATTTTTATATTGTTTTTAATCCCACTGTTCTCTTGAAGGGTGGAACGTCGATTTGTATTTATAAGCAGAAAGGTATAAAAACTATGAGGGACGAAATGGCTGAAAATGGACGAATCTGGGGTGTGGAAATATAGTACGATGGTTGTAGGTGGCGCTAAGTTCAAGTCAGAAGTCAACAGACCCGAGTTCTTATACATATGGAAGTTACGCAGTTCCTGGGCTATTTGTAGCATCTGTGTTTCTTCATGTCAATCATAAAGTGCTCTAGATCAAGAAAAGTGCAGTGAAATCTGTAAAATTGGTTAGGGTATTGAATTACTGCACCAGGGTACTGCTCCATCTAATTTTTTCTCCCGTTTGCGCATGCGCAGTAGCCTTAGCATCACGTCCTTATACAACCATCCACAATCAACAACTGTACTCAGAGTCCATGGATAGAAAGGAGAGGAAATGTAATCTGGTGATAAGTGGCGTAAAGGAAGAAGACAACTCTGAACTAGAGGATAATGATAAGGTGACTGAGATATTAGAAGTAGCTGGATTTATTCGGAGCCATTCAAAACAGAGGAGTGGGAAATACGTCGTTTGGGGCAACCAATCGAGAGGAAAGAGACCTATTCACCTCAAGGGAAGGGATCAGAAACAACGTGATTCCATTATTGCTATAGCAAAGAATTTGAAGAATGCAAAAAAGCCCTTTTCAAAAGTGTATATACCGATGCATAAGAAGAGAATTTGCTCGTCTCAGGAAGAGAGAACCTGAAGCTCTAGAGAGATAAAGCTGTCAACATTGCCACAGTTGTAATTTACGATAGGAAAATCGTGTCTTTCTTCGAGACGGTCTGGTTATTGATAGATTTAGTCCTCGCTTTTTCTGAGCAGTACACAAAATAAGACTGAATCGAAAATTTACTCTTGATATTGCAGGTTTGAAGGACAAATTGGAGAATCAACATATTCTGAATTTTGTAATGCAATTTGATGTAATGTTTGTTCAGAGAATGAAAGAAGTATTTTAATTTAAATGTACTAGGGTTTGACGCCTACACTAACGTATCTAGCGCAGGGCCTCACCGTGGAGGGATTGTGATGTTCATAAAGAAGTACTTCACAAAATTGACGTGCGGGTCACTACAGTCATTTCTGGGGGGTTGCGGCTTATCCCCCCCAAGAGCCGCATCTCCTGGAGTTCAGGAGGATAGGTCAGGACGAGAAGTCGCTCAACTACCGTTTCATTCAAATGTAGATCACAGGTCACTTCAGTCATTTTTTATATAATCTAAATTATTATTTAAATAATGCCAAACATCTGCGCCGTGTTTGTTTGCTATTTAAATAGTAGAAAAAAGGAGGTAACCATTTTCCGATTTCTTCGTGATGAAGGGAAAAATCGTAAACATGTTGTAGATCGTTTCTGGAAAAATTATTTTCTCCTTCACAGGTGGAAAACATTACGAGTGGTAAAAATGTGAAATGTTGGGCAGATGGCAACATAAGTCGAGCAATAACATTGAAAAATATGAGTCCTAAAGGTCACCGGTACTTACATGATCGGTGTAAGATTCCTCTTCCCTCAGAAAGTACCCTAAGGCGTTGGGCATCAAAAAGCATTGTTGAACCGGGGATCTTGCACACAGTTTTTGAAATACTAAATGAAAAGGGCAAGAAAATGAAAGAATACAGTCGATTATGTGTAATGTTATTTGATGAGTGTAGTGTTTCTCAAAACTGGTGTTTTGACAAAGGATCAAAGACATTTTATGATCCTAAATCTCGTGTGCAGTACATTATGATCAGAGAAATAACACAATCTTGGAAACAACATATATATCATAATTTATATACCAACGTTACCAAGGGACTGTTATTTGAGGTTATTGTGAAAGTGGAGTCTGTCAGTGTTCCTGTTGTGGCTATGGTCTGTGACATGGGTCCTACTAATATCAGTTATGGAACAGTCTTGATATATGAACAGAAAATCCCTCTCTTGAGAACCCCTCTGCACCAGATAGAGAAATTCATGTCTTTGCCGATGCTCCTCATTTAATCAAGTTAGTGATAAACAATTTTCTTGATACTGGTTTTGAATTGCAAAATGGAGATTTAGCTCTAAGCAGATGTGTTAGGAAAATTTTCGAAAGAAGTGAAAGTGACTTGACACCCACATATCGCTTAACAGAGAAACACATACATGTAACAGGTACATAAGGTATGAAGGTGAGGAAAGCAGTGCAGCTTTGAAGAGTATGTTCTTGGAAAGTACAAGGGACTTTATAACGCTTGCTGATTCCTAGTTTGATGTGTTCAATTCAAGGGGACCTTATGACAAAAAAAAAAACACTCTAGGCATGCTTATGGGATGCATTTGACTGAGCAGAATAAAGTCCTTGACAATATGAAATGTACTTCTGAAACAAAAGGGACTTATTGTGTCGTGTAAATCCTTGCCAAGGTTGCATGATATGTTGAAAAATAGACATGATGTATCATACATAATTACCTCCAGGCTTAATCAAGATGGACTGGAAAACAGGTTTGGCTGTCTTAGACAAATGGGTGTAATTATAATCATCCTACGCCAGTGGAAGTCAATCACAGAATAAGGTCATATTTACTTGGCAAAGGAAACTCTGCAACTGGAAAAAATTGTAATTCTATGAAGGAGTGCGATTCTTCAAATATGTCAGAAGGAATGTTCAGTCAAGGGAATAGTTGTGAAAATGATGAATCAAATGAAAATTATCTTGAAAAAGAGCTTATGATTTCTGCAATGTTGTTTGCCTCTACTGAAAATGAGAAGATGCCAGAAGAAGATTAGGAAAATCTTGACAATGAATTTCATGAAAGAACTTTAGAGAATGTTGCAGACGAAAACGGCCTTCGTTCGATATGTTGCAGGTTATGTGGCATCTCAATTTCCAGAATATCAGTTCTTAGGATGCCAACTTAAAAAAGTAAAAGGTACCTGGATCAGTGGAGTAGAGCGACATGAGGATAAATTAACGGAACCAAGTGCCGAGTTTTTTGAAAAATTAAAGGTAATGGGAAAAAATGTTTAATACATACAATGGAGAAAATACACCGAGACCAGGCAATGGAATATTAT
>NC_061097.1:12211086-12222434 GCF_015104395.2 Macrobrachium nipponense | reverse complement strand
CAATGGAATATTATACGACTTGGCACGCCATATTGAAAATTGTGTAACTTGCTGTTAAAGTAAACATTGTTTTTGTCAGATGTCGGATGTTTTTTTAGGATGAGAGTTCTGAATGCCCAAATTGTATCGAGGAGGCAAAAAAGAGGAAAATATGTAAAATTAACTAAATCGGGAAATGAGAATTCTAAAAGTTGGTGGTGTTTTTTTTCTTCCGTTTTTTCTAAGTATTTTTCATTTCTATTTATGAAGCCAGATACTGTTGTTATCTATGTATATTTATGGGTAGTTCATTAAATAATGTATTGTAAAATCATAAATAAGCTTTGTAAATAAATGTCAGTCAAATGCTAATAGAATATTTTTTAAGTCCTATCAAGCATATAATTTAAAGGTTTCTACTATATATTAGGAAGCCAAAAACGTTATCAATCAACGATTTTGTATGCGTACAGTGATCTTATATGATTTCAAAAGAACACCAAACGTATACATTAGCGCTCAGTGGCGTGATCGGTATGGTCTTGACCTGCCGCCTCGGTGGCCGCAAGTTAGATTCTCGGGTATTCCATGAGGTGTTAGAGGTGTGCATTTCTGGTGATAGAAGTTCACTCTCGACGTGGTTCGGAAGTCACGTAAAGCCGTTTGGTCCCGTTGCTGAATAACACTGGTTCCATGCAACGTAAAAACACCATACAAACAAAAAACCAAACGTATACAAGCTAACAGAGTGAAAAGGGCATATGACACTTACAGGCCTAATCCCCAATACCTCGACCCAAGGTAATTAAGTTGCTCCCCGCCCTGTACTCCAGGCCTATCACGGAAATACTCCATAACAATCCCCGCGACCAAAGTGACTGTGGGGCGTATTTTTAAACTACCACCTTCGCTGTTCGATAAAGATTTGCTCGCGAAATCCCTTCGTGGAGCTGTATTATAAAAATATCACGAAAAGGAACTGTACGGGACGGTTGGTAACGCCGGAAGGTGGTAAACAAAAAAAAATTTTCATTCGGATCAGAAGACGGTTCTTCTACTTCTATATCACTTTATGCCTATATATATAAACTTTATCACTTATACAATTGTTTGTGCATTAATATAATTACTACAGCAGAGTCCACCTGGCTTTACAGCTATGACCGCCTACTGATTACGTCGCAACCATTCTTGAAACTGATTGCTTGGAAATAGTTTCAAAAAGTTCGTTAATCTGCGGTTCTTTTCATCTTCATTTATTTTGCAGTGGTTGTTTTGCTGAATTAAAATAGGTTGTGCTGATTTATAATATAATCCAATCAAGAGGAGGTGAAAGACGATTCTGATATATTTTTGAAGTTCAGACACAACCGGTAGCCAGTTCCGGAACTTAAGTACAAACACAGTCTTTTACAAGAATGCAAGTAAGACCATTTGTGGAAAATTATAGAGGTGATATCAATAATGGATTCATTAGCAAAATTTTATATTTTTGAATCTTAACCGAAGTTTGTGTTGTAACATAAGTGTCGAGCAGGTGCTAAAAAAAAATTAAAAAAAAATAAAACGGGCTGTATCCACCAAATATCAACATTACTCTTGTTAAGCGATTTTGCTAGTTTGAGAAAGTAAAACTATGTTTTATTTGTTGATTTTCCTAAAGCGAGGTGATCCAGCAAGTTATGTACCATCTATTGTATGCATGGATGGGTTGGTGCAATATGCTGCAGGAGGCCGTTGTTTCCGATGGATTTTTAGGCGCACTAAATATCCTCTTATTAATAGGTGACGGTGACGGGGTTATCTTAGCTACAAGTAGAAAAAAGTGCAAGAAAAAGTTAAAACTATTGTGTAAATTTTTGTGCTGATTATAGAATGGTAATTAACGAGTTAAAAACTAATTTTTGTGATAATAATGATGTTGATAATCAATCAGACTTACATGTGAAAAAAATATTATTGTGAGACACACTCATAGAATCTTTACCTTGGAGAGTAGTTTGCGGATAGTTTCAAGTTTGGGTGATGTCAATTGTCTGCCCGAGAGCCGTAGTGAGGCAGTAGCAGTAAGTTCACAAGTTTTTGTCAGGCTAACAGCCAAATGCCATATGTACGCATATAAAAAACGAGTCTTCGATGAAGCGGTATTGTCACCATGTTATATAGCTGTGAATCCTGGACAACTACTAATATTAAAACCATAGCAAAATAGTATGATTAGTTGGTTAAAGTTTTCCTTGGTGTTCGAAAGAACACGAGTATTCAATTATGAATGTTGGAGGCAGGCATTGTGCTCGTAAAGGCCATCATAAGAAAACAAAGGTCCTTTTTGGTGTCCAAGAGAGAAAGTATAGATGAGAATTGCCATTTAATTATGTTTTTGATTGGTTCAAAGATAACGGAACTCCAGGTTATGGGTTTTTAGTTCATATATTAGAGCAAAATGATGAACGAAAGTCGTTGGAAACATTTTGACATGCGATAGGTGAGAGAACTGAGAATGTGACAAAATTCAATGCTTATGCATCCGAGTTAAACCCTTCCTGAGCGTACATATGATTTATTCCGCAACCCAGTATGTCCCAGATTTCTGCCGAATATCGTTCACACACCTGCGTCTGATGTCTCATAATGTGAAGGTGGAGAGAGGTAAATGGGGCAGAATTCCAACCTATGCAAGAACTTACCAGTGAGATAATAGCAGTATACAATCAGAATCCACATCCAATTTGATGGATGTGGAGTCTGATGTAGTTGCTGATTTGTGCAAGTAAATTCATGAGTACTGGGATTATATCAGTGAAGTGTTCGCCTACCATTTATATGTTATTTTTCTGTGGACAATATATATATATATATATATATATATATATATATTTATATATATATATATATATGTATATATATATATATATATATATATATATATATATATATATACATAAGGAAAAACTGTTTAGTCTTAATGATTTTTTCATTAAAATAATGCATTCTTGTATAAATTTAGGTTACTTAACTCATGTATTGTATCCTTTTGTCAATAACTAACTATAGCTTTGATTCCTACCGTTAACGTTTATGCTCCACAGGAACAGGTAAAAAGACAGAATTTTTTCGAAATGAAATACTGATCTTTCTGAGGAACGCCTCTCCCTCGATGATCATGGAGGAGACTTTGATTGTGTGACAAACCATAAACTGATTGTAGTAATGCTAACCAGTAATTTTGTATCAAAGGCTTTAGTTGCTCTCATGAAACAAATGAAATTGAAAGTTAATTATCAATTTTCGGAGGCAATTCCAGAATAGACCTATGTTAGAGATGAAATATGGTTCCCGACTTGACAGAATCTATACTGAAGGTCTTCTCAAATTATAACCATTAAGCTTCTCTGATCACAAAGTAAAATGGGTAAAGGTATTTTGGAAATTAACTGTGCAATCCTTAGAAACTGAAAACTTTGTCGAGATGTTTACGAAAGTTTAGGAGGATTTGAAATTATCCAAAAATCGCTTTGTTGACATACAATGCTGCTGGGAGTCGGCCAAACTGAAAGGTTTTCTGTTACATTGAGTAATAAGTTATTACCATTCGGGATTAGTTTTTCTTTGCACAAGATGCTTCCTTAAGGAAGGCTGTATTTGTACAGTCTCGATATGGCGGAAAACCTTTGACAAGGCTCATTTAGACTTTTTATCAGGTATTTGTGTAAATTTGGTTTTCCTCGAAGATTTATTGACACGATAAAAATACTGTACAAATTCAATTGTGAAAGTAGTATATACATAAATGTTATTCTGAGTGATTCCTTCGTGTGACTCGATCACTAAGACAAGATTCTCCTTGTCTATGCACCTTTATAGTCTGTTTCAAGGACTTTCTGCTTAGACCGATAATAAAGAAAAACCCGAACATAACGACACCGAGGCTTCCCTGTATGAAAAAAAAGTAAAAACTACAAGGTTTTTGCAGACGACCTGTCTGCTTTAGTGTACAGAGTTGTCTGTTTATGAATGTTACAAGGTAATAAATACATTTGAAGTTGCAACAGTTGCAAGTCTGCGTAAAGAAAAAGTGAAGCTGTTATGGGCTTTGGGAACTGTGAAGCTAAGGCCCTAACCCAGACCACCATGGTTGAAAACTACACACCGTCTGAAGATCCTTGGTATTGTATAATATAGCGGTGTTGAAGAAACTTGTGATGAGACTTGGAAACTGCTGGTCAATAAAATGAAGGTACGAGCAAATATGAGGTGTGTGCGACCTTTAACAAATCTTTCAGAAGGGAATACTTATCAATTCATGGCTGTTGTCAAAGGTGTGGTGTGTGGCACATACTGTTCCACCCATCAAGAAGTGTTTCTGAAATAAATTCATGTTTATTTAATTGTTTTTGGAAAGATATGTTTCGCACAATTCGAAGAAGGACACACACGTTTAAGTAAATTTGAAGGTTGTCTAGGAATTACCGTACCTATTCTAGAAGCTTTTTCGATTTTAGTTGTACGGCATTACGAGCGGTTTAAAGATAATAAAGGACTGGGTGTATTGCAAATAAGATAAACTCAATGTTTGACACCCTTTTTCTACGAAAAATATGCTTACTGTTTTCCGTGGTTTTCTTCGATTGCCATTTCGGTGTTCGGAAAATGTGTAAGTATAAGAGCTTCCTGTACTGACTAACAGGAACATTTACTCATACTTAAAAACCTGGCGCTGCACCGAAGATTGAAGAGCAGTAAAAGTATCCTTTGTATAACTGTAAAGTGATATGGAGAAGAGTTAACGGTGCCCTCATCAGAAATGTCGAGAGAGAAATTCTGTATGAATATGTATATGGCGTTATTACCACTAACCATCAACTAAGTATTTTAAAAACTTAATGATCATGACTGGTGAATGAATGAATGTGGAGAAACAGAATATGTGTTACACATATTTACTTTTGCGTTCATTTCGACCTTTTTGTGGCATTTCCAAAAAAAAGAAAAAAGGTTGCATGACACTTGTAACAGACTGTTTTTAGAAATATCCTTATGTTTATTTTCTTAGTAGACCACAGAAGGTGACTAACAAAAAATTGGAATCAGAGATAATTGTTATAATTAGTCAAAGTAAATTCTCCTTTAACCGCTGGTTATTAAAAAACGGTGTAAAAAGGAAGTTATCAAAAATGTTCACGGGCAGTATTTGGAGTAAGAGGTTTTTTTTTCAGTTAAGTGTCTGTTGAGTTATTATATTGTAAATGTTTTTCTTAAAAAAGTAACAGCACGGATATTAGACTTTGACATGTACCGATACCGTAAATTTATTGTGATTAGTTTAAGTTTCTGTTGCTCAGGTATCTTATGTGTAAGGATATGTATGTAACAAATAATTATCTGGACAACATATAAAGTTTAAAAAGCGAATCTGGTTCTGACAAATGAAATGTCTAACTTTGTCTTTGAATTGATATCATAAACTTGTTTGTACTCTGCCAAAATGTAAATAATGCTACATATTTTGTTGAATATTTATTTTCATAACGAAAAAAATTTAATATGGAGAGAGAAAGGGCGCTTATTCACTACATTCAACTTCTAAAGATAAGTTTGATGACGATCCAAAGGCTCATGATACATAATAAGGCCAACGTGTTTAGCGTTGCGTCTGATGCCGAGCCATATAAATTTCGCTTTTGATTTATACAATATAGTAAGGGCCTGTGCTTCTGCTACCTCATGCATGCTACAGTTGGGGAGTGAGAACGCTCGTGAGTCATCTAACTTTATTTTCACAGGAGTTCTGGGAACGAGGTCTCTGTAAAAAGGTTACATTCATTTAAATGACGGCAAAATATCAATTGCCAATGAGCTAAATAAATTTAATCTATAATACCATTTCAAATAATACCTTTTAATTACTGTAGCTAAATCCAACATTTTTTTAAAAACGGAAAACATAAGTATCAACATTGTTTGTAATTAAATCACACATATTGCTACGTAAATGAAACCAGTGATACTAACCAAAATGTGTGTGGGTCCACCTAAATATTTAACAGCATGGGAGCAATAATTGTCCAGGCCGCAGATATTACGACTGCTCAGGTAGAATGGGTCAACACCTAAAGGCACGTCCAGACGAGCGGGCATGATCGGCGGCCAAGCATGTCATCGGGCTCATATACCGGCGGGCAAACCAGCAAAATGGTCGTGCCCGTGTTGAGCGAAATCAACCAGTCGCTTCCCAAGGATCTGAAGCAATTACTGAAGGTACGACACTGCCAGACTACGAATCAATTTAGGAACCCCATAAAAATAAAAATCAAAAGGATTGTTTTATCATAGATCTTTGTAACTTGAGCTGACTAGGCGTTTATATACAAGCAAATAAATAAAAAACCAATGGATTAGGTAACAAAACAAATTAACGTGAGCAAATGCCTTATCAATTTGAATATATATTATATATACATATACATACATATACACATACACAAACATTAGTATATATATACATGTATAACAATAAAAAAATTTGGAACGTGATGAATGTAGCATAAATAAAGGCAAAAGCCAGGAAGGGGAGTGAAGCAATAGAGTACCCCATTGTTTCATTTTCCTTCGTGGTTTTTGCCTTTATTTATACATATAACATTATATAAATTGTATATATTATATATTCATATATATATACTACACATATATAATATAAATACATAAACTAATACATGCATTTGCAGTTATGACTCTCTATACTGACACCAAATATCTTAACTATTCATATAGTTCCCAGAGTAAAATCAAAATTGCGACTGAATGATAAACATTCTTTGATCGGACTTCTTCCTAGACACATTTCTACCAAGGCAAGAAAGATAGTCCTTAACAAAATATTGCTGTTTAATCCAGCTCTTCTTCAAGATCATTATGAAATTTAAAAGAAATTAAAAAAAAGCTGTTCATTTAGCAATTTTTCTTCATATTCATTCCAGTGCTCTCTCTCTCTCTCTCTCTCTCTCTCTCTCTCTCTCTCGTGGACCGTTTATTAACTTTTACTTCATTTCTATTCGAATACCACTCTCTCTCTCTCTTCTCTCTCTCTCTCTCGTAGACCGTTTTAGTAGTTGTTACTTCGTTTCTGTTCGAATTCCAGTCTCTCTCACTCTTTATTGTTATTGTTTCTTTATAAATCTCTCTCTCTTTCTTTCTCTCTCTCTCTCTCTCTCTCTCTCTACTGTCAGCGTTGCTCCAATCAGCTGTTTTGCTGTGCCGTATGTTTGTATCTTTTCAGATGTATGACTCAAACTTTGCTAGGAGTGTATGGAATCGGTGGCCATGTACTTATACTCATTCTCATATAGTAGTTTTTATAACCATGTTCATAGGCATATTGTGGTTACGTACTATTATTGTATGGCTCCCGTAAACATTTCTCCTATTTAGCCAATCTTTGCACAACTCTCTCGTCTCTTTCTTATGCATACGCAAATTATTATGCAGCAGTTTCTCTTCTGAGCAAATACTAGCCACCATGTTTCTCGTACGACACTCCACAGTGTACTGGTCGTCGGCAAGTCTGCCATTCGTCAACCTTGCCGTGTGCACAACACTCACGGTCACGGGTGAGCCCGGCAGAATTTGCCCACTACCTACCGAGCTCCCCGCGATCACGCCCGCTCGTCTGGGCAGCTATACAGTCCAAGTCGATTCCCACCAACTGTAGTGTAGATGCGGTCCGACCGGCTTTCTTCAAGTAAACAATCATCACTTCGTCAAACTACAGATTCTTGGATCTGGCAATTGCCTAGCAAGCTAGTCCTGAGAAATTCTGGTGTAGCAGCGATCCAAGAAGACTCAAAATTATGAATAAAATATAAAATACTCACGGCATTTACAGTATGTCAATCAGTTTCCCAAGTAGAGGTTGGGTAATTTTAAATTAGATTTAATGCATTACTACAGTTGATTTCATGTATGTTATGTGGGCTTTCCAAGTTTAGTGAGTTTCAAATACTATTCCTTAAACTTTTGCTGTTTGGTCAATTGGAAATACTATGATTCCTGAATTTTAAATCTATTTCTTCACCCTTGTCCACATTTATTTATATATAAAAACATGAATGCTTAAGTTTCATCTATGGCACATTTAAAGCTTACAGATGAAGCCCATTCATATATTTCATTATGGTTTCAATAATGATACGTTCTGCAGAGTGAAGCCCAAAACAGCTACCATGAGAGTCAGAGCCTTGGTCCCGGTGTTTTTCCGGAATAACTTTTTTTCTGTTCATTTGACAAAGATATTACCTAGCCATGGTATACTTTACATCCCTACCTAATTTTGGCGGCAGCATTCTTTTATTATTTTTATATTAGAAACAAGTATATTTATAAGAGTAAAATAAAGCAGCCGAAGCCAGTGGCGGAACAGTATGGGTTCAAAGTTATACGTGACGTAAACATATAACGTCCCGACTCCTCCCACCCACAAGGTGATGACGACAAACAGCTGTCTGAAATTATTGATGAATATTGGTACCTTGTCAAAGCTTCAAGAATGGCGGCTATGATAAGTCATTGTCCCCGTGGTTGCAGGACAGCTTTTTGTGACTCGACTTGACACAATTGTTTAGAAGTGAGGAGGCCCGTGGCAAACCCTACGTAAGCTTGAACAGGTAAACTGATAATAGGGCAACCAAAGCTACCAAGTTTTCGTCATTTGTTGACTTCCATAAGGCGCAGAAAATATCATTATATATGCTCTACAAAGCAATAGTTGTTGATTTCTTAGTAAAATATAACTTGCAGAACAACATTAAAACTTGCTTTGCCAAAAAAAATGTCATGTTTATAATGCGTACATCACTGAATGGCCTCTATAGGTCCCAGTGCCTGGCTTCAAGTCTAAATTCTATAATCGAATCTAATCCCATGCAACTGTCTATTTATTACAATGATCGTCACTGTCATATTAGGAAAAATATCAATGGAGTTACGACGGATGCAAAGTTTTCTTCACTTTGCTAATTGATTTTTTATTATATAATTTTTCAATGGAGAAATAGATAAAAAGTTAATTCTCTGATTACTTGTGGGAACCCTTTTCTTCAAGGATTCTAGCACTCAAACTCATGGCATAAATGCTATATACGACTACTACCACTACTACAAAAGTGTAAACAAGGGGTATTGGTTATATTTCATTATTGCCAGTGGTGGAGACTTTTTCACGAATAGCCAATTATCCATCGAGAAGGAGGCAAATTGATGACGTCATGAGTTGCGTCATTATATCTTCGAAAGACATTCTTCTGAGTTTGCTAGCGATGTCTACAAGAAGTCGGTGTTACTCTATAATTACCAGAATTATACAACTTTCGTAATACAGAATACAGTCAAAAATTAGGTAGGGATGTAAGATACCCTGTGACAAAGGAGGAGGAGGAGGAGGAGGAGGACTACTGTAGAAAACTCAGGAGGAAGTGGGTAGTTAGGGATCGGGTTACAAAGATATTAATCTCCTCTTTACCATTCTTTTTTCTTTCTGTCTGTTCTTTGAATAAATAGTATACCCCATTTGAATAACCTCAGTGTTTTCAGCATTTATTTAAATGCTCGGGTTGTTTTCTTTATTTTATTTAGAGCGTAGGAACGCAAATACAGCAAGCAATTTACAATGAGGAAGAGAGTTAATATCAGTTACTTAACTATTTGTTAGGTCAATACTTTGGATTTTGCTCCAAATTGCTTGTGAATGATGAAGAAACATTCTTGTAGTATCTCAACATTTCCAAAAAATATTTTGAAAGCATCCAAAGCTGGTTCTCAAAACCTGCAGTACATAATTGTGCTTGGCCTTAAATCTTGCGCTCCTGTTTTGAAAATTCTAAAGGCTTTCTTATAAGTTTCCTTTTCTTTATTTGTCAGTAAATAAATATTCACTTTTAAAAGCGTGGATCGTATATAGTTGATAAAATAATTATGGCACCATTTTGAATATACCGTCGCACGTCCAGTGTGTAGCAATTGCAAGCTGGTCTACCATGGTTTTGCTTGCGAATATTAGTATTATTATATGGAAATCACTGGCACCATCATAAAACAGAAAGCTTTCTTTATTGTTCTCTATAGTAATTTTTTTCAAATCTTCAGGTAAATTGATTTCTGAAATTAATTCTGGTTCGTGAAAATAACCTTCAATTTTTTTTTCTGATGCATTTCCTGAAAGCACTTCTTTGGGATACAAGATGCCATTTTATAATCAATATTTTGAGTAACGCTAGCAATGATTCTTCGTGGTGGTGCAGTTGGATTGTAAGATTCTTCTTTCAGCATACTTAAGGCAATCTGAGCAATCAGCATTATTTCTGTTATTATCAGCTGCAGTTATAACTGTTCCTTTACAGCTTTTGATAACGCATCTCCAATTTTGCGTTTCCTTATTGGTTATATTTTTCCCATAAAAGTGACCTTCGGGACATATTCAACCACTTCATTTTTTTTATTTTATGACTTTCATGCTGAAGGGTTATATATAATCAGAATAATTACAACAAACAGACGAATAAGCAAGCGCAATGAAATCCAAATCACAAGCCGACTTTTGCCCAAACTAAATCATCATATTTTTAACTATGTTACAGATGCCAGTTGTGATAATAGAGTTGTTAAAAGATATCTGTCATTACCACGTATGCAACGCAAAATTAACTGCTGATTTAGAACTACTATTTATTATGTCCCACTGGCTCTTATGACCTACTAGCTATTTTAGAACTAGCTCTTTTGCGACTAGTTATTTTGTCGCATAATCAATTCTGATATACTCATCACTTCTTATTCCACACACACCACACATATCATACACACACACACACACACACACACACACACACACACATATATATATATATATATATATATATATATATCTTCTTCTTCTTCCCAGCTTGTTCCCATTTTTATATGGGGTCGCCGTTTCGGATGAGCAGTTTCCATCTATTTCTATCCTGTGTTTCTGCCTCATCAATTCCCTTCTCATGTAAGTCTCCTCTCACACAGTCCTTCCATCTCTTTCTTGGTCTCCCTCTTCTTCTTCCTTGCACCTCCACCCCCATAGTATGTCTCCCAGCGTGGTCCTCATCTCTCCTCAAGAGGTGTCCATACCATCTCAGCCTCCCCTCCTGCACTTTCTTTGATACTTCCACCACCTTAGTCGACCCCCTTATGTAGTCATTTCTGATCCTATCCTCTCTTGTCACCCCAGACATCCACCTAAGCATTATCATTTCTGCCACATCCATCTTCTGCTCTGTTTTTCTCATGCTTGCTGTTTCCGTACCGTACAGCATTGCTGTTCTTACCACCGTCTTGTGAAATTT
>NC_061097.1:12191086-12206086 GCF_015104395.2 Macrobrachium nipponense | reverse complement strand
CAGGCGAAACTTGCATTGACTTCCGAGGGATTTTCGACCATATTGCCAGGGCCAGAAAGCGCCAAATCCAAATGAGAAAAACTTTTGTGCCTATGATGGACCATTTTCTGTGATAATCTCGGTTTTGGTCGGGGTGGCGCTTAGCACCTTCTGGTTCTGGGCTACTCAATATGGTGTTACCCAAGTTCTTCTGACAGACTGACAGGTGGTTAGATGTGTGAACAGAGAGCAACAATTTCATGACAGCTCGCCGCTGGATTTCATCTGGGAAAGGTCTCAGTCACTCTGATCAGTATATGAATTAAGTATTATTAGGCCTAATCATTTCACTGTTAGACAATTTGGTGCAGGCCTAGGCAAGTGTCCTGCCTTTTTTATGAAAAGTGTTACCCCAAGTTCTAATTTAAATTCAATCATTAGTATTGTACGAGAATATGCGTCTTTTTTTTTAAACGAAATATTTAGACCATACTCTTTTACAGCACTTAGTTTCTTTCCTATTATTAAGTGATAAGTGAATTGCCACAGCAGCTAGTCTACGCAGTTCCACTTTGACTCTGGTTCCACCTACTCATCAGCCAGCGGAGTTTCCATCGCTACCATATAGTGTTGCCATGATGAAGGGTAAACTGACAGATAAACCTGATCGTGAATACCCGACCTAAGAGAAGGCAGTCGTTGCATAAGAAAATCGACTGTGGATTGCTAACTGGGTTAGTGAAGGGAAATAAATATAAAAGCTAGAACACGACTTTGAAAGTTTGTTGGAAAGAAAATATGAAGGTAATTAACACTATTATGAACAATACAAAATACAAAAGATTGGTTATGAGGGAATTTGGGAGTAAATATGACGGATAACGCCAGAATTAGATTATTTATTGAACAGATACAGCCAGGAAGAGAGTAGTATCTATTCAAAAAGATTTAAAGACGAGCATTTGATAATTGATTCATTGATGGTTCTAACACTGGCGTCGCAACATCTTTGTTTTCAACGCCATAATTAAATTGAAAAGGAGACTAAAAAAATACTTCATAAATCTAATATATATGCGTGTGTGTGTGTGCGTGCGTTGGTAAGCATATCTGTAATGACATAAATACTGAACGTAACAAACACATACTGCATATGTACATGATCTAAATTTTGCTGATGAGGCCCGCTTCCCTGATAAAGATGTATAAAACTGCTCTATATATTAAAATCCTCCCCATATAGGTCGCCACCTGCTCCCTCGATGCAACAATCACATCGAACATTAGAAGTACCCCAAAAGTCGCCTCATCGGAAAAATATGGTTCAGGTTGATGCTATACACTACAGACTGAGTAGCGGCGACACTGCTCGATCTCTGCAATCAACGATCAACAGTGATACTGAGCCCGAAATGGGTTTACCAAGTCAGCGGATGACGGCGGCAGTGATGATACGGAAAGAAGGGTTGGCCGCTTTCGAAGGACAGGAACGTTTTCTCCGACCACTCTCAAAGAACGACGGGAAAAATAGTGGAGTTAGAAAATTATATAGGCCTCCGATGGTTCGAGGAGCCAGGAAGGGGACTACTTTAATTAAAGACATCCCACCATCACCACAGCGTAAAGTATTTGTCACGAATCTTCATGCAGATGCAACACCAGAAGTAATGATGAAGTCCTATGTCAGCGATCTTTTCCCAATGCTGATATTACCGTGGAGAAGATCACTTCTAGAAATCGTTCACAGTAACAGGGTTTCCTTGTCGTCGGATGCCCTGTGCAGCATTATGATGCCTTCCTTAGTGCCGACTCGTGGCAGAGGAAGTGAGGGTCGGCCTATTTGCCCAGTTCGAACTTCCTGCTTCAAACACCAGCAGCCAGAACCAGAGCCAGAGGAGCGGCAACAACAGCAAGAGAACTCAGATATCCGCGAGAAAGAAACGATTACTGACTCTCTTATTGTGATCAGGACCCAACTGCAAATGATATATATGAATATATGATGTATTCTAACTTTTTTCCAATGTATATTGTTACGAAGTGCCAAGTATCTGGTTACCATTCATCAATTATTACCTCACCAAAAGCCAGACACCTGAACCCTCATAACACGTACTAAACGACTAAATACTCTAAAGGCAATAGTGATCCCTTAACACTTACCAGTATTTGCAGAAATCAGACTAAGTTCATCAAAACAGGTGTGAGGTAATCTTGTAAGTAATTAATTAATCAAAGGGCATCACTCCATCAACAACTTTAAAAGTCTAAGTATTTCCCTGATTTCAGAAGTCTAAGTACTTCCCTGGTTCTAAGTCACTTCAAGTAAATTGAAGGAAAGCAAATCAATTACCACTCTATGTTTCTACCTAACATAAATATAATCAAATGCAAATATACTGGTATAAAAATAAAAACACTTATAAAAATTTTAAATACAAAAATTTATTATTTAACTCAAAATTTATATAAGAGAAATTCACAATATCAGGGAATAAAATTACTGTTACTTGAAAACAAAGTAAAGTTTAAATAATTTTTGAATCAAATTAAGTAAAATTAAATAAAATTAATTTATCACAAAATTCAAGAAAATTAATTCAATCAAAATTCAAAAGTGTTAGGCAATAATTGAAATTAGAAATTAATCACAAGTGCAAAACAATAATAAAACACTTGAAAAGAATTCTAAGTAAAATACAAATTAATTCACAAGTGTTAAATTTACTTAAATGTGCAATGATTAAGTAATGAAAATAACTAAGTCAATTAAATTGTGAATGTAAATGAAAATACAGAAAAATGTGGACAATATCAAAATAAAAAGGCACACATTCAATAAGAAAATGGAAAAAATGCACAAAATGAAACAAACACAAAACACAAAAAAATCAGCAATGTGTAAAAGTGTAAATCTTTTTCACTCAAAACATTGTAACCAACAGTTTTTTACCAAACCACTGTTCCTATCAATTATAGTTAACCAGTGTTCCTATTAAACTTTTAGTCATTAGTTGTTACCTAACCGTTATTAGTTGAAACTAATAGAAAAAAAAAAATATAACACGTTTACCTTTTTGGTATACCAGGCTTGAATCACACTTTCACAAAAACCAGGCGCTGTTACGAAACAATGTTTTTGTTCAGATTCCACCAAAAACAAAAAAATTGAATCAACACTAAATAAACTCTAAGAAATATCAAATATGAAATCTCACAAGTTACGAGTGACCAATTAACGTTACGTTAATATAATCTCAATGATGTCGAGTGAGAGAGAGAGAGAGAGAGAGAGGAGAGCGAGAGCGAGATGTTAATGCCTCGAGGTTCTCAGATATAATGAAATCTCTTCCTTGCGGAAACTGGACTGGAGATATGACACAAAAACGTATTGAGACAAAAATTCTAGAAGCTTCGGAAATCTGACACAACTTTCATAAAGAAATGTGTAATCCCCACGTGGCTTTGATCAAAGACATACGCATACAAGACGATTCTGCTCAACAGACAACGTACCCGATCGAAACGGAGGTTGAGCGATAATTAAGATTGACATGTTTGATAACATCGCGAAGACTCGATTCGATCGCGTTATCAAATGCGTTGACAGATTTAGGAAAGCAAACGGATCTCGCAGACCCTCTAATCTTACAGTGTTGACATAAAAGGGGAAACAATCATAGTTTCGAACGGACAAAGAAAATCTCTCTCTTTTTACATACTATGTCATATATGTATTCTTTTACAACATGTAATGCAAAATCTGAACACACATTTAAAACATCCTATTCTAAGCTATCTAGGAATCTGAAAAAATGTTACACAATCCTACATGACCATTTCAAATAGGGGAAATATGCATTTTGAAAGTAGCAATATATAATAATATGGATGCCGTAAAGTTTACAAACTTCAATTGCCATGGTACTGAGACCTCTGTTGAGTACATCAGAGGCTTGTGTGATAGGTCATCTAATTGCTTTGCAAGAAACATGGTTATGGTTATACAAAAGCGATTATCCACTGTACAAAATTTTCATGAAAATTTTTTCCGTATTTTCAGTATCTTCAATGAAAGATGATCTGGAACAGCAGAGAGCCGACCATATGGGGGATTATGTTTTCTTTGGCATAAGTCTTTGTTCCCCTTTATCAAAATTGTAGAATACGATGATGATAGGATTTGGGGGTTGTCCCTTAAGCTAGGAAATACTTCCATCTTACTTGTTATGTATATATGCCTATTAATAGTTATGACAATGTCGACATATTTTTGGAGAAGATATGCAAAATATCATCTGCAGTTGAAGATGATGAACACGAGAATATTTGCATTCTTGGTGATTTTAACTCTGCTCCTAATACAAATTTTTATGAAGAATTGGTCTCGCTTTGTGCCTCATATGATATGGTATTGACTGACATTTGTAATCCGCCAGCTGATTCCTTTACTCACATTAATTTTGGTTGTTTGTTTAGAACGTGGAATGGACCACTATATTTTAACTTAGGGACTTCTCCAATCTGTAGCTAATTACCATATTGAATATGACTGCATACAGTCTGATCATTTACCACTTATCACGACTATCTATGTAGATCAAATTCATAAGCACTCTGCTGCCAGTAAACGAAGTTCGAAGATGATTAACTGGGATTTTGGCAAAGGAGTTCTGGAGGAGATGTTTTTTAGTCTTTTAAAGGCAAGGCTCTCGAATGTTAATATTGACAAGGACGCTCTCTTTTGTTCTAATCAGTGCTGTCCCGTCATTCCGTTGATCATAAACTCTATATAAATGACAGATATGATGAACTGTGTACTACTATAGTGGCCGTTGGAAAAGAAGCATCGGCACTAAAAGAAGGAGGTACAAAGCGGCGCCCGGCTGATCGGATTTTGTCCATAAGGCCCTGATATGACATTGCTCGAGACACTTTCCTTTCCCGGAGGATGAATGGGTCTCCGATAGAAGGGCCCTGGGCACTGCATATGGCACAGACCCGTTCGAGGTGGGAAACTAGCACTCAAATGGTGTCGAGAGCATGAGGAGCAGTCAAGAGAGAGAGCACATTGGTTCAGAGTCTGGTCTCTAAACGTAAGAAAAGTTTTTAGTCAAACGTTAAATTACTGACCAACAAGAAATGCACTAATATCCCCCATAAAATCGAAGAAGTAGGTTCTGAACAAATACTCCTTTTGTGGAAAAAGCATTACCAATCTGTTTTGAATATCATTCAAGATAGCATTACTAGGAACACCGTATAGAGAAAACTTGAAATTAATGATGGCAACTTCAAATATATTACTCTTCATATGGTGAAAAAGGCTGTTCATTCTTTGTCCTTTAATATGTACTCCAGACATTTTGCTCCTGTTGATATGTCTTTCCTTAATTCATTCCTTATACATTCGATTTTGCCTACTTTTGTTATGAAAGTTATAATAGTTTCACTTTTAAAAAATGTAACCAAGGACCCCGCGGTTAGAAACAACTATAGGCCAATTGCAATTGCTAGCACATTTCGAAAATGCTAGAGTTAGTAATATAAGCAAATATAAGGGAATTTGTATACACAAGTGAGCATCAGATTGGTTTTGAACCAAATCTAGGCACAGAAATATGTTATCGATTATTGACCATGTACAAATTACATTTGATCGGGTGAACTACTGAAAACTGTTTGATAAACTGTTTTGCCGAAAGGTACCGAAAAATTACGTCAGGTTATTTCCCTATTGGTTTAACTTTCAAAATTTTGTTGTTCAGGGGATGATCAGTTCTCCAGCTCCTTCGGTTGCAGTAGTGGCTTGAGACAGGGAGGCATTCTGTCACCCTACCTTTTTTAACGTTTATGTAGACGACCTGAAAATTCGACTGGCTGGTTCCGGAATAGGATGTCACATCGGGGATGTTGCTTTTAATAATTTTTAGGTCTGCGGATGACCTAGTTATTCTCGCTCCCACTGCTAGAGCTCTTCGAAAAACTTCTGAGAATTTGAAAGACTTTGTTTGCCTTGGAAACATGATCTATTATGCAACACCAGCAAAACTGTGTGCATGTTGAGTCCTTCATGTAACAACGAAATACAGGAACACCCAAAACTTTCATTGCAAAAAGACTTTTTACAATTTATAAATTCATTCTCGTATCTGGGCCACATAGTTACAAGTAACAATAAAAGTAATGAGATATTGAACAGCAGCGGCGAAAGCTGTGTAAAGAGGGAATATGCTTATAAGAACATTAAATTTCTGCAATATTGAAACTAAAGTTCAATTATTCAAAACCTTTTGTATGACAATCTATTGTTCTTCACAATGGTATAACTGCACAACCAAACAAACTTTAGGAAAACTAAGAGTGTGTCTTAATAATATAATAAGGAGGCTAATGGAGGTCGCCCAAAGTAATAGTGCTTCCCAAGATTTTGTGACACTGGGTTTACCTAGCCTTGATGTTATCCGGCGCTATGAAGTATTTGGTTTAAAACAGAGTGGAGAAATCAAACAATACGATTGCTAAAAAAAAGACAGTGCTGCGTCTTTACATTTACATTGTATAATGAATGGCACAGAATACTCTACCGATAGGTAAAACCGCTTCTATTTTCATGTTCTATCTCTGAAATGATTGTGTGCAGTATGTTTACTACTTAGATGGGGAATAATATGGCTGGTTTCGGGCTTGTTCGTACACGCTTTTTAGATCTGGATATATGACTCTTTTTTAAAAAATTTATGCTTGTGTGGCATGATAAATCAAAATGTAGCCTCTTGGCACCACTACTTTTTTCTATTTGTAAATTATTGTATATAAATTTATATTCGAAATAAAGTATTATTACTCTTATTATTATTATCAAATATCGTAGCAAGAATAAGATGTTTACCGCTATTACATCCCCACGAGAGGAACCTATTTCTTAGATCCCTAAGACTGGAACATTTGACTGCTAGTGTCTCACAGCCAAGGACATCATACGTTCGTTACAGAATGGATGTTTTTCACCAGACATCAAGAACCCATGATTCACTCTTTTATGTCGAATCCAAAGCCTATACGTTTCTAGTCTCCTTGGCACATTGGAGGGAATGTGACCAAGGATACACTGATGACATAACAGTGTGCTTTTTTTATTTTTTTTGTTTGTTTTATATTTTTTTCCAAAGGGACTGACAAATGTTTGTAATTTCCTGACTTGCAAGAGGAAATGCATGCCTATTATGGTAGTAAGGTTCTGGGTTCCAGAGAGGTAACTGCTGAATTAGCAAGTTGATCAGCTTACTTGTTCCCAAGAACATAGGAAGGCACCAAGCAAAAATTAACTTCTTTACCTCTTCTTTTCACTAATAACAGAAATTCTAGTATCTCTAAAATCAGTTGGTGTTAAGTGTTAAGGGATTCTAAAGACTGAATAACGCTTCTCGAGTCATGATATATAGTAAAACTATTTCCATTCAGAGATAAAACTTCCTTTAAGGCCTTTAAAAATACATTATGATAATTTCCCTGCTTTTGTCGAATTGAAATATCTGCACTATTTTACCTCTGAAAGGTTCCAGGGGTGACTAACCGAATAGCTAGCTGGTAGTCTCCATCCTTGGCATGTTTATTTGATGGGCTATATGTTTTACTGTAGAAGCAAATGGCTGGGGTTTCTTGGAGTGCTTTTCATAGAATTTTATCTCTGATACAAATGCTGATTAAGAACATATGGGGGATCTAAAATCTATACAAGGTCCAAAACATCAGTCATTGATAATTAAGATCCAGAGACATGTCTCCAGCATCTACAAGAATGCTCTCAGTGGGAGATAACTTAAATGTTCATTTAGAGAATCTTATTCCTCCATAATGAAGTAAATTAATCATTTTAAGGCTATTGGGTTTTGCTGAACTGTACACTGCGCACCCATAATCTAATTTGAAAAGATTAAGGCTATGTATAATCTCAACATCTGAGTTCGGCCAGCAACCCAGGAAGTGTGGGACAAACTCTCAAGACATCCAGTGTTTTCAAGCACTTGGTCTTAATAAATTTTAGATGTGGAATCGAAGTCTGACTCCCATCAAAAATCAATCCAAGAAACTTTGTTTCAGTAAATGCATTATTTGGCATGTATGAACAGATCTAGGTCAGGATGGACTCCTCTTATACAGCAAAAGTGTATGGTTATTGTTGTTATAGCCGAAGATCTAAAACGTTCCATGTCAGCCCACTTTACGATATTATCAATGCAGAGCAGAAGGTGGCAATCAGCCATTGCCTTCCTTCTAGTTGCAAATGATACTGAAAGGTCATCAGCAAAAGGGAGTACAAGTTACATCTGGAGACCCTATTGATACTAAGGCAAACAAGGTTACGCTAAGAACATTTCTTGTGGACTCCTTCTATTTGATTGAATAAATCTTGAAAAATGATGTGAATTGCCTCTCAAGTTACACTCATAAAGAACCGTGAAAATTCCATATCACCATGCTGTATCATAAGCCTTCTCAACATGAAAGAAAATAGTGAGGTGATGCTGTTTGTTAGTGGAAGCTTCATAGGAGTTGAGGAGTACATACTTTTAAAACCAAACTGAGCGGGCGACATATTTGCCACATTCCATATACCAGATCAAATGTGTATTCACGATTTTTCCATGATTTTACACAGACAAGATGTAAGTGCAGTGGGACAATTGTTCTCTGTTTTAAAAGAGTTTTTTACTGGTTTCAGAAATGGCAGTTTATTTTATGATGTATGCATAATCATTGCATATGTTATATCATCCAGTCCAGGAGCTGATTCAGTACACTTGCTAAAGACTGATTCAAAATCTCATAAAGTAAAAGGTACATTGTATTGTTCATTCCTTGATGTACTAGAATCAATGTCTACTTGTTCTATTGGCCATTTTTGAGCTGAATTGGGTCTGTCATCTTTTTTCTTGACTATTTTAGCAAAATGATTAGCAAACTCATTTGCTACTGACTGGGGATCTGCTACTTCACAACCAATGATCTCGATAACTGGAGGTTGACAAGGAGTAAATTTTGCCTGCTATTTTTCGAACTCTTCCAAACTAAAGTCAGAGGTGTTTTTTAATTTAATGATGAAATCAAACTTGTCCAATATTCCTTTCGTGCCTGTTTAATTTCCATGCGGAAATGAGCTCTTGCTTTTCGAAATTCGATTCAGTAATACTCTGATTTTCGTCGTGATATCTGGTGAA
The DNA here is from genome assembly GCF_015104395.2 of Macrobrachium nipponense. Lineage (NCBI taxonomy): Eukaryota > Metazoa > Arthropoda > Malacostraca > Decapoda > Palaemonidae > Macrobrachium > Macrobrachium nipponense. The sequence continues at coordinate 12,196,886 of NC_061097.1, read as the reverse complement.
AGCTACCTCATTGTTTTATGATTTTCCTGGCATTTACGAGTCCACCAGAGAACTGGTCAGTGGATGAATATGCCTGAAGCCTTAGCTAAGTATGGATTAAAGACCAGCCAAAAGTATAATTGCATTGAAAAAAGTCAAGAGCATCATCTACAGAGGGAAAATCATCAGCTGAGTCATCTATTGAGCTGTGTTTCTAGGCAACTTTACCAAGATTCCATTTATGTAACATTGGACATGATTTTAGAGATACTAGAATTTGATTCCAGATTCTATTAATGTTGAAGAGTTTACTAGCTCAACTGAATAATTTACACTAGTGTATCAATTTAAAGTAGAAAATGAAAATAAATAACAGGTTACCTTTTCTTAGACACTCTTTATGTCGGTTCAGAAGATAATAGGATTAAATATGGCAGTATTTGAAAAACCGACCCATGCAGAGTCATATATCCCATGATTTCCTTTCCATTCAGACGATGTCAAAATAGATGTTATTTCTAATATATTCTTGAGAGCGTACAACTTTGTGATGTTGAATTTTTAATATATTGAAATCATCATATCAAAAATGTTTTTCACTGGCAATTGGTTACAAAATACAAATTTTATTCAAAGGGCGCATTTTAAGGCACGTAGAATATATTATGTGGCAAGGGAGAAAAGGAGCTTCCTAGGTAATAATAACAGTGTTTTAGTCTTACCACAAACTAAAGCAAACCCTGGACTTTTAAACGAATATTTGAAATTTTGCAATATTGTCCCAGTATATAAGAATACAAACTGTTAAAAAGTACCTAACAAATAATGTTAAAAATGTAGACAAAACACAAGGATGCATTTACGAAATTCCCTGTCAAGAGTGTAATAAAACATATATAGGTGAAACGATTGATTTTGACAGAAGAAAAAGACAACATCGTGACTCATTAAGGAAAGGTAATGAAAACAACGCCCGGTTTCAACATAGACAAAGTTAAAATCATTTGGTTAACCTAGACAAAATGAAAAACATAAATTTGTTAATAACACTGAAAAAAGAAAACTTTTAGAATCTGTTTTAATCCAAAATGTTGACGCTATGAATGTATATAAGAGTAATTTTAAACTGGATCTTTTCTGTAATGCTATTATGACAAAGCATGTAGTTAGTGTAGCCAAGTTGTTAAACAAGATTGGCAAACCACCGTAGGGCAGTTATTCTGATACAACCATATGCTTGTATGTTATTTCTTTTACGTTGACCGTTGTTTTCAGTTTATGTAACTTTTATTTCAGTTTATGTAACTTTTATTTCTCTTCCTACAACATATTAGAACACGGATACATTGTTTAACTTTGCTAAAGATACATTCATTGCTTGGAAAATGGTCATTGGCCAATGTATCATTTATTGCTCTCTAGTTGGAATTAACAAGGCAGTCATCATTACATAAAGATAAGTCACTTGTTGACAATGTACTTGTTTGAACATGTAAATGTGTAGACTCCCATTTGTTTAGGATTCCCAGATATTCACTTTTTCTGGTGGAACAGAGGCAATTCCTCTTTGATTGGTAAAGATATCACCCTAAAGAAGGTTTCTACTCTTCATATTTCCCAGAATAACAAAGGGGTGTGTTAGCTGTTGAATGAGGGATTCAAATTCATTAGTTTGGGAAGACCTCACTAGTAGATGTAAATGTTTTCTTCACAGCTGTCACTGGATATTAAACAAAAGGATTTGGTGAGGTACCATTATGAGTATGTGAAACTATACCCCTGTGGCTTCCTGTATTTATATCACAAGGGAATGGTAGCTGTATATCTCTTGGGCTAGGACATGTATTATTACCAGCCACAGTCTCCCTCAAAACTACTCGTATATTTACAGGAGACACTTCTGATATGAGCAACTTTACTTCTTCCGATTTAGGTTCTTAATCCCTCTGGCAGATCCGCTGGAGAAAATACAAATAGAGGAATTGCTATTGAAAATCAACATTGAAAAAATAAAATTGCTATCTAAACATAATAAAACTAAATCATCTGCAACTAGATATCATAAAACATCGCAATATCTTTAATGTATTCCATCAAATTATCAACATCAACTTCATTTATAATTTGCTCTCTATCCCCTGAGATATGGCATCGCCTTCTCTCCTCAACAAACCTTGGACTGTCCTTCGATATGTGCTCCACGGTAAGAGATATCACAAAGATCACACACTGTTGACTGCCCCCGATCCCCCTGCAAACCGGAACTTTGTTTGTTTGTTTGTTTGTATGGTGTTGACGTCAGATCTGTATGAACTATCCGTAATCTGCAGAGCCTTTTCTCACACTTGCCATTGTTCTGGCAGGATGAAGACCAAGAGTAGATCAAGGTGCGGATCTTCTGATATTTATAATTCTTCAGTGGAAATGATCAGCATCTATTTTACAGTTTTTGTCTGATGTAAGTGTGGGTAGGCGATTTCATATCAGTATGGGAAACTGAGGGATAATCAAAACTGTTTTGGCATCTCCATTTTGGGTTTTATGCATCATAAACTACGTTTGTTGTTTCCTCTTACCTCCATAGAGCGGATGGCTATTTTGATTGTGTATTCGACCATCCCGTTTTTCGTTGCTTCATTTTATTGTTTAGCTACATGTTAAGCGAGTAAATAAGAATATATAAAATAATAAAATACATAAGTAGCTACAGATAATAGAATCGTAACAGACATATACGCATTGGAGCTCAATACACAATAAGGAATCATATCCTACATACGAGGTAGAATTTACAGAATCGAAGCCTGTGTATCGGTTTCGATATCACATATAATAATGAGTGTAGAACAACCAAACTCTAGTAATGCAGTATCTCATACTACAAAGTTTCCATTATCCTACAGAATAATCGTATGAGTAGATCTTAATGGAGTCTCTATGGCTCTCGTCATGAGCTAAAAATTGGGATTTTGCATTTCCTCAGCTCCTCAGATACATTGTTCTTACTTTCTATCTTTAGGCAGATTTTCGATTCTTGAATCATTCGTGCTGGAATGTCTGGGTATTCCATTTTCATAATTCTTTGCACTTTCGAGGGATTTTCTTCCACATTGGAGGGGTTTACTTGAGTTGTGGATGGTTGAATTTATTTGAGGTACATTCTACAATTATGTATTAGGTTGGATTATTAGATAAATTTATCAATCTAATTATAAATCAAGTGCAAGTTCTTCTCTTTTCAAGTCTAGTGGAGGCTGACAGCATCTATGTATATGCTTTCGACGGATGAAGTACTGGAGGCTCCGGAGCATATGCATAACCCATGGTATGGATGACATCTAGTTTGTTTTTGGGTTCTGTTTCACAAGCAGTCGAGTAAATTTGACAGCCGTAGCATATTCTAGATATACATATTCTATTATATAGCATTAATGACATTTTTTCTCTGCTCTCCTTTTGCAAAATAATTGTCTTGTTTTGTTTCTGATATTATAAACATTGTGGCTTTGGGGAGACATTTGCACACAAGTCAGCTTGTTTGCAACATTAAACTCTTTAGGAGTTCTTTCACGATGTTCCTCTGTAACTTTAGAACTACCTATTTCTACATTATTTATCTGTTAATTTGCGTCAAGCGCTTCGTGTATGTTGAAGGATATCCATGCATCCCACTTATTTACTATTTAGAAATTCAATCTGGTTTCTTGTTCCAAATCTTATATTAGTACAACGAATCATAAACTGTTTGAAATGGAGTAACATGTAAGATATTGTTGATTTGCTCTACTTTCTTTCCCCAAGGGTAATCTTTTAATTTTTTCTCTCTTTGGACATCACATACTGAACAGTGGCTATCAACGAGAGTCCCCAGTGTAATTGACATGGACCCAGTAGGAACCCGGAGGGAGGGGAGTTAGAAGCAGCCCTCAACATGCCTGGGTCGTCAATGAGAGATCCATATCCTGATTTTGGGGCATCAGCAATGAGTGGGCTTGAAATATATTGAAAGGAAGCGAGACAACTTAGGAATGCAAGGACTGTTTTCGTGAAAGGTGTCACCATAAACCATAATGTGAAAAAAAAAACCAAAAAAAGTTAGCATTGGAGAAGATACTGCAGTAGCCTGATGTAATACTCAGACTATGAAGGAAATCCCGTATGGCAGTGGTGCCCTGGAGGTCCAGGAGAAGGTCGAGGGGGTCCACAACACAATGAAAATTATTAATATTTTTCCAACTCCAAAAAATAAAATTGTGGCCGTTTTCACCAATTTTGCTTTGTATTGAATTTAAAGCAATACAAAATATTGTAAATATTTTATACATTTACTTATACTTACTTTGTGAAGGAAAATGCAAATATTAAATGTACTACGTTTTACTGGGTATCCCGGTATGGTAATGATAACAGAAATTTACAAAAACAAAAAAAAAAACAAAAACATATATCAGAAATTAGTAGAGGCTTTCAAAATACGATGTGCCCTCTTATGTTTTGTTTGATATATTACGGAGCTAGTTTGATAACTCTGTGCATGTACCAGAACAGTATGTGAAAAATCAACACACAAGAGTAGATATATACAACCACAAACCATGGCGTCTTTTGTGCCCTTGTTGGTGACACTTGTCAACACGTGTCCACCAACTTCGCCAGTAACCAGTACAAAACAAGGACAACTCAGCATACCACAACTTCCTTAACGATGATAACAGAAACTAGAAGATGTAAAAAAGGACAGGCAATAAAGAACATTAGACATACTTGGTCCACTAAGAGGTGCGAGCAATATTAACCAACCTGTGGGGATGGTACAAGATGAACCACATGAAACAAATTGAGTTGCATTAATCCTAGATCGGATGATGCCCTTGGGTATGAAAATGACGTATAAAATGAATATACGTACGCATTTAATCGTGTATGTTTCGTAACTTTAGCGTTGCTTTATACAATTTTCCCGGTTTTAATCGCAGTTCTCATAACTTTGAATAGTTTGCCACGATATGCACAGAAAATGTTGGCTGCGTCAAAGAAAACGATCTATTGCATCCTTAGTCCTATAACTAAACTATTCGAATTTTCATGCAAGGGACACAGGATACTGAGCCTTAGAAAAATATTGCCCCCTTTTTCTAAGTTTGAAGAATCATTACCTAGAGTTATTTACACTTGTATATTCATAAATATTTAATTCTATACCGATTCGACGAAATAGTTTATTGTCGTTGGTCTCATTTGCTGAGACTTTCACAACCTAAATTCTTCTAAAAGTGGCACCTAGAATAGATAAAGCTTCACTCATTCAGCAGAGTCCCCATCTACCTGAGGGATGTGGTGGTAAATCTTTGTGAGATCTGGTAATCAATAGTTTTTACATTTTACTGGAGTTCAGCCTCATAACCCACCAATTAACTACACCATTAATTGATCCAGTCCATGTCTCAAGTGAGGCTGAGAGCAGCTTCATTTCACATAAGCGGAGACTTTACTACACCAACTTTCCACCCTAATTTCTTCATTGGAACAAATAAGTTGCTTCCCTCCTACGACTGGACATATTTCAACAGTGATTTGCGTTAAAGTGTAGATTTAGGATATGCACTTGTGCTATTGGTGTTGTCAGTGTGCCAATAATCTCCACTTCCTCTTTCAAGTTTGGATAGTCTAGGTCTATTTGCTGCCCGATCTACTGTAGCTTTCATTTACTTATATTTTGGATTACTAGTACTAGGTATAGATTTGAATATGTTCCTTCAACCTAATTCTTTGATGCAGATTTAAAGTGGCGTTAAGCCCAAGTCCACATTATATACTAGCT
>NC_061097.1:12178586-12186086 GCF_015104395.2 Macrobrachium nipponense | reverse complement strand
TTTATTGTGTTCAGGTTGAGGGAGTTCATTAAGTAAAGTAACAATGTATTTAGGGAGATTGTATGTTGGGCTATTATAAGAAGAAACAATTGGTTATGATTAACTGATTTTTTTTTTTTTTTTTAGTTTCCTCAAGAATCTGTTAATTTCATCTTCTCGTTTAAAGATTACTAAAATGTTTTGGTTTCACTTAAATATCTCAATTAATTTAGAAGTATCGGAAAGTATTGTTATGACCTTGTTTTACGTAGTCTTGTTTATTGAGGATAATCACACCATTGCCTTTATCATGTCTGCATATTATAATATTTTCTTGTTCTTTCAAGGACCTAAGTATTTTCATATCCTCCTTTTTTTTTTTTTTTTTTTTTTTTTTTTTTAGGTGTCCACCCTTTTACTTAGCGCTCTTTAAATGTGTCATGCAAAGCAGAACACTCACCTTTGGTGATAAGATACTATAATCTATAGGAAATACTAATTCATGAATACTGACTTACCTTGCATATTTCCTTAACTATACATTTTACACTAAAACCCAGTATTGTTAAGAATTAAAACTTTACTATCACTTTCTTAACGACTATGACTATGGGGACTTTACGCTCAACAAAATACCTGCTACCCCCTCGTCTATCCTGTTCCCATATGCCCTTACGGTGCGACATCTATTGAGTCTTCCATTAGTTATGCCTGAGTCACACATTGGCGATTCAAGACCGCGACCGTCGTACTGGCCGAAAATTTGCTTATTCGATACCAAAACGATGCAGTTGTGTGCAAGACGCCATCAATCGGCATGATCCGTAACCTCGTAGGAGAAGTTTGCCGACGTCGGCCAAATGATGGCGGATGTGCAAGGCTACCTAGCACCTACACAGTCGAGTCACAACTGTCAAAAGTCCCCATGCCACGCCATAGTGCCGTAATAGCGTTTCGAAACGGCGTCGGCATTTGATTAGGAAAACTTGACTAGCAATATCAACATGAGGCATCCCAGAACTCATACGCAGGCACATTGCAACCCCACAACATGCGCAGTGAGTCAAAAGGGTATCAACGTGTCGCTGCCAGAGATGGAATCAGGTTAGCTGTCAGAACTTCAGATAAAAAAATTAGGACAATGCTACTGTAATTTCTTCTTGCATGTTTTCTATATGCCTCTGTGAATTCCTCTTGTATGTGTTCTATAAAGATATATCCTGCTTTAAATTGTATATGTATTTTTTTCATACTATACATACATATACTATACTATATAACATTATATATATATATATATAATATATATATATATATATGTGTGTGTATTTAAAACTAATCCAATTGCCATTATTTAAGCTTAACAGCTTTTTCTATAATATATCAGTGGATTGTTCTTTTAAAACTAAAAATGAAGGACAAAAGAAGTAAAAAAAAAACAATAATAATAATAATAAACATCTGTGAGAATGAAGGGAAGAATTTCCCTTCAGGTGTCGAAACGAACCTCCCACAGACTTCTGAAGTCTCTCGGTTCCTGTCATTACGAAAAGACTCCCGGTGGTCCGAAGGTCGATTCTCGGCTCGGCCGAACGCGAATCAGAGGAATTTATTTCTGGTGATAGAAATTCATTTCTCGATATAATGTAGTTTCGGATCCCACAATAAGCTGTAGGTCCCGTTGCTAAGTAACCAATTGTTCCTAGCCACGTAAAAATATCTAATCCTTTGGTCCAGCCCAAGGAGAGCTGTTAATCAGCTCAGTGGTGTGGTTAACCCTTAAACGCCGGAGCAGTAAATAAAAAAATGACTCCCCGTATGCCGGAGGGGTTTGGAAGTGAGCGCGTAAGCGGAAAAAATATTTTTTTCAAAAAATCACAGCGCGCTTAGTTTTCAAGATTAAGAGTTCATTTTTGGCTCCTTTTTTTTGTCATTGCTTGAAGTTTAGTATGCAACCATCGAAATGAAAAAAGTTATCATTATCATATATAAATAATGCGATATATGATAGCGCAAAAACGAAATTTCATATATAATTGTATTCAAATCGCGCTGTGCGCAAAACGGTTGAAGGTAACAAGTTACTTTTTTTTTTTTTTTTTTTTCGTTGTAATGTGCACTAAATTGCGATCATTTTGATATATAACACATTGTAAAACGATAAAAGCAACACAGAGAAAATATTATCACAAATAATGCATGAATTCGTAACGCGCTTACGTAAACACATATTTTTTTTCAAAAAATTCACCATAAATCTAAATATTGTCCTAGAGACTTCCAATATGTTTCAGAATGAAGACAAATGATTGAATATTACTATACTGTAAGAATATTAGCTTACAAATGCAGTTTTCGGCGGCCATATCTGACGAGCTAAAGTTGACCGAATGTCGAATTTTTTTTATATATATATTTTTTTATATGCAATTATTTCGGAAATAAGAAAAGCTACAACTTTCAAATATTTTTCGTTTTATTCTACATGAAATTGCGCACATTTTCATATATAAAACTCTATGAAATGCCTAATATGAAACGGAGCAAATATTCCGAGAATGGGACTTACGCATTTCGGAGATTTGTGGCGGAGAATCCGCGCGCGGGGGGAAGGAAAGTTTTTTAAAAAATTCACCATAAATTTAAATATTGTGCTAGAGACTTCGAATTTGTTTCACGATGAAGATAAATGACTGAATATTACTAGACTGTAAGAGTTTTTATCTTACAATTGCGTTTTTCGACCATTTTCGTAAGTCAAATTTGACCGAACGTGGTTTTTTTTCTATTTATCGTGATTTATATGCAAATATTTCGAAAATGAGAATAGCTACAACCTTCAACTATTTATTGTTGTATTATACATGAAATTGCGCACATTTTCATATATAAAACGTTTATGTAACGGCTAATTTAAAATGGTGCAAACATTACCACAATCGCACGTATGATTTTTTCGGAAGAGTTACCGCGCGGACGTAAAGAAAATGTTTATTTTTTTCATAAATTCACCATAAATCGAAATATTGTGCTAGAGACTTCCAATTTGTTGCAAAATGAAGGTAAATGCTTGAATATTACTAGAATATAGGCGTTTTAGCTTACAATTGCGTTTTTCGACCATTTCGGTAGAGTCAAAATTGACCGAAGGTTTGAAAAAATTTGTCACTATCATTTTTTATATGAAAATATTTCAAAATTGATAAAGCTACAACCATGGGTTGTTTTTAGTTGTATTGTGCATGAAATTGCGCACATTTTCCATATATAAAAAACTTTATGTAACGGCTAATTTAAAATGGTGCAACATTACCACAATCGCATGTATGATTATTTTCGGAAGAGTTTACCGCGCGGACGTAAGGAAAAAGTTTTTTCATAAATTCACCATAAATCGAAATATTTGTGCTAGACACTTCCAATTAGTTTTTGCAAATTAAGATAAATGATTGAATATTACTAAAAATAAAATAAGAGTTTTAGCTTACAATTTGCGTTTTTCGACCATTTCGGTAGAGTCAAAGTTGACCGAAGGTTGAAATTTTGGCACTTATCGTTATTTATATGAAAATATCTTAAACTGATAAAAGCTACAATCATGAGTATTTTTTTTGTGTATTCTACATACAAATGCGCACATTTTCATATATAATACTCTATGTAACGGCTAATTTAAAATGTACAAAAATTATGTCAAAGTGACGAAATAATTTCAGAGATGTGTCACAGATACTTTTTAGTGCGGCAAGAAAGAAATTCGCGCTTGCGCGCCTGCGTAACGATTGTAAACAAAACAACACCTTGATCCGTGAACTCCCAGCATCCCCCAAGGCGGCGTGATTCAAGAGTTTTCGGCTGGTAGCCTAAAAGTATTTTTCCGCGAATTTTTAAAAAAACTTTTGTATGTCGACGTAAAATACGTCCAGTCGGCACCCGAGAGACAAAAAATGTCGACGTAAAATACGTCCAGTCGGCGTTTAAGGGTTAAACTAAGATACACTTAAATTTAACGAAAAGACTCCATCACCTGAAACATATCGGCATTTAGGGTCTCGCAGTTTTTATTTATAACTACAAATATAAACGACACAAAAAAAACTCAGAAATCCATTTTCTCACTCATCAAATCTGATGTAGAGCAACGTCACAGTTTATGTATGAATATGTTTGTATGTATGTATATATATATATATATATATATATATATATATATATATATATATATATATATATACATATATAAGGGTGTATGTATGTGTGTCTGTATGCATATATGCATATATTTACGTATATAAACTTTTAATAAATAGACAAATGAGAAAGATCCAGTCTTTGAAGCTGCCAGAATCTCATTACTGTTTAATGTAGAGGAAACCTTAGTTGTGCTTCCTTTTCACTGTTCATTTCCGTTTCAGTGTCGAATGGCTGCAGTGCTTGGTATCTATGCCAAAAGTCTACAAATCATACATATTTTATAGATATCTGTATATATACGTTATGTATATACATATACATATATAGATATATGTATATAAATACTGTGCCAAGTTACAAACTATATATATATGTATATAATACTGTTCCAAGTTACAAACTATATACATATATATATATATATATATATATATATATATATATATATATATATATATATATATATATATATATATATATATATATATATGTGTGTGTGTGTGTGTGTGTGTGTATTATATATATATATATATATATATATATATATATATATAGATATATATATATATATATATATATATATATATATACACACACATATATATATATATATATATATATATATATATATATTCTTCTGTCAAGCAGGATACGTCTCAAGTATAAAAGGCCCATTCAAACACTCTGGTTTAAAGCTAAGGACTATATTTCGGTGGACTGACTCCTACCCTTATCAAGTAGTGAATGACAGAAGTTTACATTTGCAAAATATATAGTGGGAGATATGCCCCTAGGTTATGCCGGGGGTCACCACTAAGCCGGTGTTGCTTCTGTTAATTGTCTTAATCCGCAACAATGAAGCGGATTAAGGCAATTGGCAGAACCACGTTGGCTTAGCTGTGACCGCAGGCATCACCTAAGGCATATCTCCTAATATATACTTCGCCAATGTAACTTCTGTCACTCGCTACTTGATATGGATGGGAGCCAGTCCACCAAAATCCTTAGCTTTAAACCAGAGTGTTTTAATGGGCTATTTATACTTGATATACACATATACATATATATATATATATATATATATATATATATATATATATATATATATGTGTGTGTGTGTGTGTGTGTGTGTGTGTGTGTGTCTGTGTTAAAGACACTGGTAATGTTAATAATGAAATTAGAACACAACGATCTGTGTTCACCATCAGATTGGAGTGTGCAACAGCACACTCGTGAGTGTTATGGAAAAAGCTTAAAACATTGGCAGATGCTTAGGGTGGTTGTTGAACAAGACAGACCATAAGCAGCACCTCAGTGGCATGGTTGGTATAGTGTTGGCGTACCACCCTCGGTGGCCGCGAGTTCGATTCTCGGGCATTCCGTTTGAGGTGTGAGAGATGTATTTTTTGGTGATAATTCACTCTTGACGTGGTTCAGAAGTCACGTAAAGCCGTTGGTCCCGTTGCTGAATAACCACTGGTTCCATGCAACATAAAAACACCATACAAACAAACAAAACAGGGCATATGCAAGAATAAAATTATCGTTATCAAGTCGCATCGGCGAGAATGCGGTACACAAGTTGACCTGGTTGGACGGATGCTGTATGATAATGGCGGTTCAGAAAAAATACAGTCCGTGTGTGTGTTACTTTGTGTGCCAAACAGGGTGTTCGTGGAAAGTTCCAGAACATTGCACACATAGGTTTGTGCGCCCATCAGGGTGCGTGAATACATAATATATTCCCCTAGTGTTGGGGAAGTGGAGCATTTAGACGCAGACTTTGTAGTGACCTACCGTGAAAAAGCCTGAAGATCTATTGGGAAGGTAAAGTGATCTTTGCAAAACCTGTGAATTTTACAGATACTCTAAATGGAGTATGCTTCTGTTGCAAGTCTAAATTTGAGTAGGGATGGGTGACGGAGAAGCATGCAGCGTGCTGGTGTTTTTGGAAGGTCGAGGGTACGTCCACTTAAGAGAAGCACCATACCCAGACTCAAGTGGCAGCCATAGTTGCGGTACGCACAGACTGCAAATTGCACCAGGAGCTCAGCGATGAAGTTAGAAATTTCCATCTTCTGGACCGACACGACAGCTGTACTCAAGTATCTTCTAAATGACACACATGGTACCATAACGTTCATCGCCACCCAATTAAAACCTCCTTCGCGAGTCTGTTTCAACAAGGCTTGGCAGTACAGTCTGGACTTGCGTAGGGATGACCCTCCAATAGAAAGAATGCTGGTATGCTGGACATGCACTGGTCTATGGAGGAAGACTTCTTTACCTTCTAGATCAATATGAAGGATAGACCATACACCAGGAGAGGCATACTATCTATTGTAGCCTCAGTATACGACCCATTGGGACTCGTCGCACCATTCGCACTTCCTGCCATGCACCATCTTTGGAACATGCGCCGTGAGCAGTTGAAGTGGGATGACGAAATCAGGAAGCAGAAGCAGTGAAATGGAAGGCTTGGCGTGATCAGCTTCCTCTCCTAGAGACCATGAAGGTAGATCAATCCTATGTTCCAGAAGGCTGTGGACCAGTCCAGACCTTTTCAGCTTCACTTCACTCCTTTGCTGATGCAAGCCGAGGTGGGATACAATACGATGTCTTATCTTCAGATGGAGGGCTATGACGGAGAAGCATGCAGCATGCTGGTGTTTGGAAGATCAAGGGTAGCTTCACTCAAGCGGACCACCATCCCCAGGCTCGAGTTGATGGCAGCCATGGTCATGGCACACACAGACTGCAAGTTGCATGAGGAGCTCAGCATGAAGTTAGAAGTTTCCATCTTCTGGACCGACACAACAGCTGTACTCAAGTATCTTCTAAATGAGCACACACTGTACCATACATTCGTCGCTAACCAAAGCCTGGCAGTACAGTCTGGACTTGAGTAGGGATGACCTTCCAATAGAAAGAACACTGGGCATGCAATGGTCTATGGAGGGAGACTTCTTTACCTTCAAGATCAATATGAAGGATAGACCGTATCTGTTGTAGCCTCAGTATACGACCCATTGGGACTCGTCGCACCATTCACGCTACCTGCCAAGCTCATCTTCAGGACATGTGCCGTGAGCAGTTAAAGTACGATGACGACATCTGGGGAAGCAGAAGCGGTGAAGTGGAAGGCTTGGTGTGATCAACTTCCTCTCCTAGAGACCATGAAGGTAGATCAATCCTAAGTTCCAGAAGGCTTTGGACCAATCCGGACCTTTCAGCTTCACTACTTCGCTGATGCAAGCCAGGTGTGATACGGTATGGTGTCTTATCTTCGAATGGAGGGCTACGACAAAGAAGTATGCAGCATGCTGG
>NC_061097.1:12141606-12178086 GCF_015104395.2 Macrobrachium nipponense | reverse complement strand
CAATGGAATATTATACGACTTGGCACGCCATATTGAAAATTGTGTAACCTTGCCTTTTAAAGTAATATTGTTTTTGTCAGATGTCGGATGTTTTTTAGGATGAGAGTTCTGAATGCCCAAATTGTATCGAGGAGGCAAAAAAGAGGAAAATATGAGTAAATTAACTAAATAGGGAAATGAGAATTCTAAAAGATTGTTGGTGTTTTTTTTTCTTCCGTTTTTTGCTAAGTATTTTTCATTTCTATTATGAAGCCAGATACTGTTGTTATCTAAGTATATTTATGGTAGTTCATTAAATAATGTATTGTAAAATCGTAAATAAGCTTTTGTAAATAAATGTCAGGTCAAATGCTAATAGAATGTTTTTTAAGTCCTATCAAGCACATTATTTTAAGGTTTTCTACTATATATATATTAGAAAGCCAAACGTTATCAATCCACGATTTTGTATGCGTACAGTGATCTATATGATTTCAAAAGAACACCAAATGTATACATTAGCGCCTCAGTGGCGTGATCGGTATGGTCTTGACCTGCCGCCTCGGTGGCCGCGAGTTCGATTCTCGGGCATTCCATTGAGGTGTTAGAGCTGTGTATTTCTGGTGATAGAAGTTCACTCTCGACGTGGTTCTGATTTTTTGTCGATTTTTAGTCGTACGGCATTACGAGCGGTTAATTAAAAATAATTAAGGACTGAGTGTATTGCGAAATAAGGATAAACTCATTGTTTGATACTCCTTTTCTACAAGAATATGCGTACTGTTCTCCGTGGTTTTTTTCGATTGCCATATCGGTGTTTCGGATAATATGTAAGCATAGGAGCTTTCCTGCATTGATTAACAGGAACATTTACTCAAACTTAAAAGCTGGTGCTGCACCGAAGATTGAAGAGCAGTAAAAGTATCCTTCGTATAACTGGAAAGTGATATGGAGAAGAGTTAACGGTGCCCTCATCGGAAATGTTGAGAGAGAATTTCTGTATGAATATGTACATGGCGTCATTACCACTCACCATCAACTTAGTATTTTAAAACTTAATGATCATGACTGGTGTGATAAATGTGGAGAAACAGAAAATGCATTACACATTTTTTACTTTTGCGTTCATTTTCGACCTTTTTGTGGCATTTCCAAAAAAGTATTGCATGACACTTGTAACAAGACGGTTTTAGAAATATCCTTGTTTTATTTTCTTAGTAGACCACGGAAGGCGACTAACAAAAAATTGGAATCAGAAATAATTGTTATAATTCGTCAAAAGTAACCTTTAACCGTTGTTTATTAAAAACGGTATAAAAAGGAAGTTTATGAAAAATGTTCACGGGCCAGTATTTGGTGTATGAATTTTTCTTTTTCTTTTTTTCTTTTTCTTTCAGTTAAGAGTCTGTTGAGTTTTTATATTGTAAATGTTTTTCTTAAAAAATAACAGTACGGATATTAGACTTTGGCATGTACCGATACTGTAAATTTATTGTGATTAGTTTAAGTTTCTGTTGCTCAGGTATCTTATGTGTAAGGGTATGTATATAAAAAATAATTATCTGGACAACATGTCAAGTTTAAACAGCGAATCTGGTACTGACAAATGAAATGTTTAACTTTGTATTTGAATTGATATCATAACTTGTTTATACTTTGCCATAATGTAAATAATGCTACATATTTTGTTGTAATTATATTTTCATAACGAAAAAAAGTTAATTTGGAGAGAGAAAGAGCGCTTATTCACTACATTCAACTTCTAAAGATAAGTTTGATGACGATCCAAAGGCTCATGAATACATAATAAGGCCTAACGTGTTTAGCGTTGCGTCTGATGCCGAGCCATATAAATTTCGCTTCCAATAGACAACGCTTTTGATTTATACAATATAGTAAGGGCCTGTGCTTCTGCTACCTCATGCATGCTACAGTTGGGGAGTGAGAACGCTCGTGAGTCATCTTCACTTTATTTTCACAGGAGTTCGGGAACGAGGTCTCTGTAAAAGGTTACATTCATTTAAATGACGGCAAAATATCAATTGCCAATGAGCTAAATAAATTTAATCTATAATACAATTTCAAATAATACCTTTTAATTACTGTAGCTAAATCCAACATTTTTTAAAAACGGAAAACATAAGTATCAACATTGTTTGTAATTAAATCACACATATTGCTACGTAAATGAAACCAGTGATACTAACCAAAATGTGTGTGGGTCCACCTAAATATTTAACAGCATGGGAGCAATAATTGTCCAGGCCGCAGATATTACGACTGCTCAGGTAGAATGGGTCAACACCTAAAGGCACGTCCAGACGAGCGGGCATGATCGGCGGCCAAGCATGTCATCGGGCTCATATACCGGGCAAACCAGCAAAATGGTCGTGCCCGTGTTGAGCGAAATCAACCAGTCGCTTCCCAAGGATCTGAAGCAATTACTGAAGGTACGACACTGCCAGACTTACGCTATCATAGGAACCCCATAAAATAAAAATCAAAAGGATTGTTTTATCATAGATCTTTGTAACTTGAGCATGACTAGGCGTTTAGTATGCAAGCAAATAAATAAAAACCAATGGATTAGGTAACAAAACAAATTAACGTGAGCAAATGCCTTATCAATTTGAATATATATATATACATATACATACATATACACATACACAAACATTAGTATATATATACATGTATAACAATAAAAAAATTTGGAACGTGATGAATGTAGTATAAATAAAGGCAAAAGCCAGGAAGGGGAGTGAAGCAATAGAGTACCCCATTGTTTCATTTTCCTTCGTGGTTTTTGCCTTTATTTATACATATACATTATATAAATGTATATATTATATATACATATATATATACATACACATACATAATATAAATACATAAACTAATACATGCATTTGCAGTTATGACTCTCTATACTGACACCAAATATCTTAATTATTCATATAGTTCCCAGAGTAAAATCAAAATTGCGACTGAATGATAAACATTCTGTGATCGGACTTCTTCCTAGACACATTTCTACCAAGGCAAGAAAGATAGTATTAACAAAAATATTGCTGTTTAATCCAGCTCTTCTTCAAGGTCATTATGAAATATAAAAAATTTAAAAAAAAAGCTGTTCATTTAGCAATTTTTCTTCATATCATTCCAGTCATCTCTCTCTTCTCTCTTCTCTCTCTCTCTCTCTCTTCTCTCTCTCCTTCTCGCTCTCTCTCGGGACCGTTTTATTAATTTACCTTATTCTATTCGAATATTCCATATGTACTGTCTCTCTCTACTCTCTCGCTCTCTCTCTCATCTCTCTCTCCCTCAAGTCTCTCTCGTCGTGGACCGTTTTATTAACTTTTACTTCATTTCTATTCGAATACCAGTCTGTCTGTCTCTCTCTCTCTCTCTCTCTCTCTCTCTCTCTCTCTCTCTCTCTCTCTCTCTCTCTCTCGTAGTAGCCATCTTGCTTGGTGAGACGTACCCGCGTGAAGTCACAATAATCAACAGATATCACAAGTTTAACATACGACTAGAATTTGAGAAATATCTAGAAGTGTTCGTGAACTATCGGTGATAAGATTAGTGTGCAAAATAGTAGGATAAAGCGTCTTCTAAGTTAGTTTATCAAGTGTAATACTATAAATCAGAACAAGATGGCAGTAAGTTCCAACTGCGGGAAAAGGTGGCGTAATTTGGCGTGTCTAGCAGATTCGCAATACGATGAGGTAGCAGGAAGGGAACTGGCATTTCTCATCTATGAAATCAGCAACAGTCCTAACCAAAAAGATACAAAAGCATTCATAGATTTATTAGAAGGATATAATCCTTCAAACTGGAACAAATCTAATGAAAACATCTTGAAAATAATTGAAGAAGTTCCAAATAAAATCCAAGTGGTCAAGAGACTCATAAAGAAAATATACATAAACCAACATATTCCGACAAAGAAAATGAATAAGGTGAATCTTGTGAATATACTAATTGATGCATTAGAACAAAAAGAATGCCAAAAGCATGCAAACTGTGTAAGGTTTGGTATAGCATAGTCAATCCACAAAACCTAATCAGAAAATGTGCTGCATGCAACATTCCGACCCATCCACAGTGTGCTGAGGTAATACAAGATTTGAGAAAAGATACAAGAATTTTTTGTTCAACATGTCTATCATGGATAGACAATGTTATTAAATCAAGATTGAATGTACAAATAGTTGAGGATGAAGAAGAGAAGAAGGAGAAGAAGAAGAAGAAAAAGAAGAAGAGGAAAACGGAAGAGAAGTAAACAAAAATGAAATGACAGAAAAAAATAAGGAAAACAAAGAACAAGATAAAAGTATGGATGCAGAGATACTCATTGATACTACATATGAGGCAATAAAGCAGCATACCTACGAAGAAATAAATTACGATATGACAACAGAAAAGCAAATCCCGAAGAGGCTCTACCCAGATCTATACAATGACGGGAAAGAGGAAAAAATAGACAAGAAAGACAAAATCTGCAACCTTTTGAAAAGAGGGAATTTGCAGATTTGGAGAAAGATGTTACTACAAACATCCTAAGATATGTCAAAACTATGAAATATATGGTAAATGTGCATACTTAGATGGATATGGGGATGATTGCAGAGATCTGCATCCAAAAATATGTAAAAACCTAAAAGAAGGAAAAGGATGTAAGTTCGACAAAAATGCAAATATATGCACCCTGTAGCCATGAATCATAATCAAATAAATAACCAACCAAGTAATAAAATCCAAAATAAGAAAGAAACAAATAAAGAGAGAAATCAAGAATATCAGGTAAAAGAGAAAAGCAAACCACCAATGAGATTCATGCAGGAGTCAGCAAGAATTTCAAAGCACAGCTCCGAAATTCTACTCAAGAGATAATAACTGTATTTATTATGCAAGAGGATATTGCAGAACGCGGAGAAAATTGCAGATTCAGACACAAAATGAATAATTATGATGAAGGAAGATCAAATATTATGGAAAAGTTTGGATTTTTTAATGTCAAGAATTTCTGGAAATGAAAAAAAGAACAAACATACCAGAACAGGAAAGAGACCTGGGAAAAATCCTTATTACTATCAGTATAAATGAAGGAGAAAACACGCAAACCATCATAGTGATGAATGCGCAGGGTTTAGTTACGAGTAACTCAAAAAGAAAAATAGAGTACTTAGAAGAACTAACCCAAAATGAAAAGAAAATAGATATAATGAATATAAGTGAAACCTGGTATTCCCAAGAGACTGGGAATGATGATCAAATAAAAGGGTTCCAAACTTATAGATCAGATAGAAAAAATAGGAATCAAGGGGGAACCGCAATATATGGGAAAGACAAAAAACAAGGAAAAATATATGAGAAATATAGTAACTCAGAATGTGAACTAATAGCGGTAGAATTTGAATCTGAAAAATTGATGAACATAGTAATATATAGACCTCCTAATACTAAAGAGTTTGACTTAATAATTGAAAAATTGGATGATATATGTAGAAATCACAAGGACTGGACTATTCTCCTATCTGGTGACTTCAACTTTCCTTTCGTAGAATGGAAAGAACGAATAGGAGATTGTGGTTGTACTTATACATATAAAAAAGAGAGTAATAGTAGTGCAGAAGATAAGAGGCAATTTGAAAAGCTATTAGATATGCTACTAGAATACAACATTCAACAAATAAATCACCTGCCAACAAGAAAGGAAAATACTTTAGACCTAGTATTTGTGAACGAGATGAATTATGTTAAAGAAATAATAGTTTATAATGCGAGTATTTCAGACCATAATGTCATAGAATTAACAGTTCATTCCAAAGCAAGTGAAAACAGAGATAAGCAAGAAATGAAAAAGTGGGAAGGATATGGAAAATACAACTTCTACAGTAAAATATAAAATGGTCAGAAATTAATGAAGAATTAAACAAAGATTGGGATAACATTTTCAAGTAAGTGATGACATAAGGGTAAATACGGAGATATTATATAAAAATATTGGAGATAATAGTGGAAAAATATATACCGAAGAAGAAAAGAAAACATCATTCATGCATACCAAGAGACAGAAGAATCTTGTTCCAGAAAATCAGAAAGTGGAAAAAAGGTCTTGCAAAAGAAAAAATGCATGGAAAGTTATAGAACTAAAAAGTAAGATAGAAAAATGCAGAAAAAAAGATTATACAATCAAAAGAAAATGAAAAACGGGACTTGGAAGAAAAAACCCTATTAAATATCAAGCAAAAACCCCAAAACTATTATACTCATATGCGAAGAAGATGAATAAAAGAAGAATAGAAATAGGCCCTCTGAGAATTGAAGGGAGATTAACGAATGAAAAAAAGGAAATTTGCAACATACTGGCAGAACGATATAAGAGAGAATTCACCCCTAGAATAGATAATGAAGATAATGATATAGAAGTAAGGGATGAAAATAGTGAATATTTAGCTGACATAGATATTAATGAAGCTGATATTGTGCAGGCTATTAATGAAATTAAAAATGGAGCTGCTGCAGGGCCTGATGGAATTCCTGCTATTTTGTTAAAGAAAGTAGTTCATTCTATCGCAAAGCCACTTGCAATATTATTAAGACAAAGTGTAGATACAGGCAAGATATATGATGAGCACAAATTAGCGTATATTACCCCTACTTTCAAAAGTGGATCAAGACTAGAGGCAAGTAATTATAGGCCTGTGAGTCTAACATCACATATAATGAAAAAAGTGTATGAAAGGGTAATGAAGAAAAATATTATGAAACATTTTAATAAAAAATAATTTGTTTAATAAAGGACAACATGTTTCGTACCCGGAAAAAGTACACAAACCCAACTGTTAGTCCACCGTGAAAACATATTCAAAAATATGAAAAGCGGAAATGAAACAGATGTGGTTTATTTAGACTTTGCAAAAGCTTTTGATAAAGTAGACCATAATATATTAGCGAAGAAAATTAGAAAACACAATATCGTGGATAAAGTAGGAAGATGGTTAAAAGAATTTTTACACAACAGAAACAGATAGTTATAGCAAACGACGAGAAATCGGATGAAGCCAAGGTAATATCCGGTGTGCCGCAAGGTACGGTGTTAGCTGCAATACTGTTTGTTATTATGATTGAAGACATAGACAATAATGTTAAGGATTCGGTAGTGAGTAGTTTCGCAGATGACACAAGAATAAGTAGAGAAATTACTTGTATGAAGATAGGAACGCTCTACAAAGAGACCTTAACAAAGTATATGATTGGGCAGAGGTAAATAGGATGGTATTTAACTCTGATAAATTTGAATCAATAAATTATGGAGACAGAGAAAGAAAGCTATATGCATATAAGGGACCTAATAATGAGACCATCACAAATAAGGAAGCAGTTAAAGACCTTGGTGTGATGATGAATAGGAACATGTTATGCAATGATCAAATAGCAACTCTGTTGGCAAAATGTAAAGACAAAAATGGGAATGTTGTTACGGCACTTCAAAACAAGAAAAGCTGAACACATGATTATGCTTTATAAAACATATGTTCGTAGTCCACGTTGAATATTGCAATATGATATGGTACCCACACTATCAAAAGGATATTGCACAAATAGAGAGTGTACAAAGGTCCTTTACAGCTAGAATAGAAGAAGTTAAGGACCTAGACTACTGGGAAAGACTACAATTCTTAAAATTATATAGTCTGGAAAGGGCGGAGAAGAGAACGCTACATGATAATTCAGGCCATGGAAAACAAAGAATAGAAGGAATTTTCCAGTACAAGAAAATCATTGCGACGATGGAACTAAAAATATCAGAAAGAGCAAGCAGAGGTAGATTAATAGTGCCCAAAAATATACCAGGAAAAATAAGGAAAGCACACAGGACATTAATCCACTACGCACCAGCATCGATAATGCAGCGTCTATTCAATGCGTTGCCAGCTCATCTGAGGAATATATCAGGAGTGAGCGTAGATGTGTTTAAGAATAAGCTCGACAAATATCTAAACTGCATCCCAGACCATCCAAGATTGGAAGATGCAAAATATACCGGAAGATGTACTAGCAACTCTCTGGTAGACATTAGAGGTGCCTCACACTGAGGGACCTGGGGCAACCCGAACAAGATGTAAGGTCTGTAAGGTCTGTAAGGACCGTAGACCGTTTTAGTAGTTGTTACTTCATTTCTGTTCGAATTCCAGTCTCTCTCTCTCTTTTTTTTTTTTATGTTATTGTTCTTTAAAATCTCTTCTCTCTCTCGCTCTCTCTATCTCTCTCTCTCTCTCTCTCTCTTCTCTCTCTCTCTCTCTGTTGTTAAAAAATGTCAGCGTTGCTCCAATCAGCTGTTTTGCTGTGCCGTATGTTTGTATCTTTTCAGATGTATGACTCAAACTTCGCTAGGAGTGTATGGAATCGGTGGCCATGTACTTACACTCATTCTCATATAGTAGTTTTTATAACCATGTTCATAGGGATATTGTGGTTACGTACTATTATTGTATGGCTCCCGTAAACATTTCTCCTATTTAGCCAATCTTTGCACAACTCTCTAGTCTCTTTCTTTATGTATACGCAAATTATTATGCAGCAGTTTCTCTTCTGAGCAATACTAGCCACCATGTATCTCGAACGACACTCCACAGTGTACTGGTCGTCGGGCAAGTCTGCCCATTCGTCAACCTTGCCGTGTGCACAACACTCACGGTCACGGGTGAGCCCGGCAGAATTTGCCCACCTACCTACCGAGCTCCCCGCGATCACGCCCGCTCGTCTGGACAGACCTTAAGACAAGTCGCAGCTATACAGTCCAAGTCGATTCCCACCAACTGTAGTGTAGATGAGGTCCGACCGGCTTTCTTCAAGTAAATAATTATCACTTCGTCAAACTACAGCTTCTTGGATCTAGCAATTGCCTAACAAGCTATAATAGTCCTGAGAAATTTTGGTGTAGCAGTCGATCCAAGAAGACTCAAAATTATGAATAAAATATAAAATACTTACGGCATTTACAGTATGTCCATCAGTTTCCCAAGTAGAGTTGGATAATTTTAAATTAGATTTAATGCATTACTACAGTTTATTTCATGTATGTTATGTGGGCTTTCCAATTTTAGTGAGTATCAAATACTATTTCTAAAACTTTTGCTGTCTGGCCAATTGGAATACTATGATTCCTGAATTTTAAATCTATTTCTTCACCCTTGTCCACATTTATTTATATATAAAACATGAATGCTTAAGTTTCATCTATGGCACATTTAAAGCTTACAGATGAAGCCCATTCATCTATTTTCATTATGGTTTCAATAATGATACGTTCTGCAGAGTGAAGCCCAAAACATCTACCATGAGAGTCAGAGCCTTGGTCCCGGTGTTTTTCCGGAATAACTTTTTTTCTGTCCATTTGACAAAGATATTACCTAGCCATAGTATACTTTACATCCCTACCTAATTTTCGGCAGCATTCTTTATTATTTATATTAGAAACAAGTATATTTATAAGAGTAAAATAAAGCAGCCGAAGCCAGTGGCGGAACAGTATGGGTTCAAAGTGATACGTGACCTAAACATATAACGTCCCGACTCCTCCCACCCACAAGGTGATGACGACAAACAGCTGTCTGAAATTATTGATGAATATTGGTACCTTGTCAAAGCTTCAAGAATGGCGGCTATGATAAGTCATTGTCCCCGTGGTTGCAGGACAGCTTTTGTGACTCGACTTGGACAATTGTTTAGAAGTGAAGAGGCCCGTGGCAAACCCTACGTAAGCTTGAACAGGTAAACTAATAATAGGGCAACCAAAGCTACCAAGTTTTCGTCATTTGTTGACTTCCATAAGGCGCAGAAATATCATTATATATGCTCTATAAAGCAATAGTTGTTGATTTCTTAGTAAAATATAACTTGCAGAACAACATTAAAACTTGCTTTGCCAAAAAAAATGTCCCCCCCAAAATGTTTTTTTTATAATACGTACATCACTGAATGGCCTCTATAGGTCCCAGTGCCTGGCTTCAAGTCTAAATTCTATAATCGAATCTAATCCCATGCAACTGTCTATTTATTACAATGATCGTCACTGTCATATTAGGAAAAATATCAATGGAGTTACGACGGATGCAAAGTTTTCTTCACTTTGCTAATTGATTTTTGATTATATAATTTTTCAATGGAGAAATAGATAAAAAGTAATTTCTCTGATTACTTGTTGGAACCCTTTTCTTCAAGGATTCTAGCACTCAAACTCATGGCATAAATGCTATATACGACTACTACCACTACTACAAAGTGTAAACAAGGGGTATTGGTTATATTTCATTATTGCCAGTGGTGGAGACTTTTTCACGAATAGCCAATTATCCATCGAGAAGGAGGCAAATTGATGACGTCATAAGTTGCGTCATTATATCTTCGAAAGACATTCTTCTGAGTTTGCTAGCGATGTCTACAAGAAGTCGGTGTTACTCTTATAATTACCAGAATTATACAACTTTCGTAATACAGAATAGTCAAAAATTAGGTAGGGATGTAAGATACCCTGTGACAAAGGAGGAGGAGGAGGAGGAGGAGGGAGGAGGAGGAGGAGGAGGAGGAGGAGGAGGAGGAGGAGGAGGAGGAGGAGGAGGAGGAGGAGGACGACTACTGTAGAAACTCAGGAGGAAGTGGGTAGTTAGGGATCGGGTTACAAAGATATTAATTTCCTCTTACCATTCTGTTTTCTTTCTGTCTGTTCTTTGAAATAAAAGTATAATTCCTCCATTTCTTGCCCCATTTGAATAACCTCAGTGTTTTCAGCATTTATTTAAATGCTCGGGTTGTTTCATTTATTTTATTTAGAGCGTAGGAACGCAAATACAGCAAGCAATTTACAATGAGGAAGAGAGTTAATATCAGTTACATAACTATTTGTTAGGTCAATACTTTGGATTTTGCTCCAAATTGCTTGTGAATGATGAAAGAAACATTCTTGTAGTATCTCAACATTTTCCAAAAAATATTTTGAAAGCATCCAAAGCTGGTTTCTCAAAACCTGCAGTACATAATTGTGCTTGGCCTTAAATCTTGGCGCTCCTGTTTTGAAATTCTAAAGGCTTTCTTATAAGTTTCCTTTTCTTTATTTGTCAGTAAATATATATTCACTTTTAAAAGGGTGGATCGTATGTAGTTGATAAAATAATTATGGCACCATTTTGAATATAACGTCGCACATCCAGTGTGTAGCAATTGCAAGCTGGTCTACCATGGTTTTGCTTGAGAATATTAGTATTATTATATGGAAATCACTGGCACTATTATAAAATAGAAAGCTTTCTTTATTGTTCTCTATAGTAATTTTTTTCAAATCTTCAGGTAAATTGATTTCTGAGATTAATTCTGGTTCGTGAAAATAACCTTCAATTTTTTTTCTGATGCATTTCCTGAAAGCATTCTCTTTGGGATACAAGATGCCATTTTATAATCAATATTTTGAGTAACGCTAGCAATGATTCTTCGAGGTGGTGCAGTTGGATTGTAAGATATTTCTTTCAGCATACTGAAGGCAATCTGAGCAATCAGCCTTATTTCTGCTATTATCAGCTGTTCCTTTACAGCTTTTGATAACGCATCTCCAATTTTGCGCTTCCTTATTGGTTATATTCTTCCCATCAATGTGACCTTCGTGACATATTCAACCACTTGCTTTTTTTGCTTTTATAACTTTCATGCTGAAGGGTTATATATAATCAGAATAATTACAACAAACAGACGAATAAGCAAGCGCAATGAAATCCAAATCACAAGCCGACTTTTGCCAAACTAAATCATATATTTTTAACTATGTTACAGATGCCAGTTGTGATAATAGAGTTGTTAAAAGATATCTGTCATTACCACGTATGCAACGCAAAATTAACTGCTGATTTAGAACTACTATTTATTATGTCCCACTGGCTCTTATGACCTACTAGCTATTTTAGAACTAGCTCTTTTGCGACTAGTTATTTTGTCGCATAATCAATTCTGATATACTCATCACTTCTTATTCCACACACACACATATACACACACACACACACACACACATATATATATATATATATATATATATATATATATATATATATATATATATATATATATATATATATATCTTCTTCTTCTTCCCAGCTTGTTCCCATTTTTATATGGGGTCGCCGTTTCGGATGAGCAGTTTCCATCTATTTCTATCCTGTGTTTCTGCCTCATCAATTCCCTTCTCATGTAAGTCTCCTCTCACACTGTCCTTCCATCTCTTTCTTGGTCTCCCTCTTCTTCTTCCTTGCACCTCCACCCCCATAGTATGTCTCCCAGCGTGGTCCTCATCTCTCCTCAAGAGGTGTCCATACCATCTCAGCCTCCCCTCCTGCACTTTCTTTGATACTTCCACCACCTTAGTCGACCCCCTTATGTAGTCATTTCTGATCCTATCCTCTCTTGTCACCCCAGACATCCACCTAAGCATTATCATTTCTGCCACATCCATCTTCTGCTCTGTTTTTCTCATGCTTGCTGTTTCCGTACCGTACAGCATTGCTGTTCTTACCACCGTCTTGTGAAATTTTCGTTTTAACCTAAGCGGCACTCTTTTGTCACAAAGAACTCCAGAGGCCGCTCTCCAGTTGTTCCAGCCTGCCTGTACCCGA
Organism: Macrobrachium nipponense; assembly: GCF_015104395.2. Taxonomy (NCBI): domain Eukaryota; kingdom Metazoa; phylum Arthropoda; class Malacostraca; order Decapoda; family Palaemonidae; genus Macrobrachium; species Macrobrachium nipponense. Next base: position 12,165,439 of record NC_061097.1, on the reverse strand, counting down.
TGTTTTTACTTCTTCTTCCATACTTCCTCCAGCGTTAACAAAAGATCCCCAAATACTTAAACTTATCACTCTCTTATTGCTCCCACCAAGCTGAATACTTTCTCTATCATCCCCCTCAGTGGTGGTACACATATATTCTGTCTTAGATCTACTTATTCTCATTCCTCTTTCCTCCAGTACTTGTCTCCATCTTTCCAATTTCACTTCCAGATCTTCCCTGCTCTCTGCACACAGAACAATATCATCCGCATACAATATGTTCCATGGTACTGTCTACTTCCTCTAATTAACACTCCATCACTATGTTTAAAGATAAATAGGGCTCAGAGCCGACCCCTGGTGTAATCCTACTCTCACCTCAAAACCTTCTGTCTCCCCAACACTGCTCCTCACTCTGGTAAATACATTCCGGTACATCTCTTGTATCAATCGCACATACTTCTCTGCCACCATCTTCTCCCTCAGACTCCTCCATACTTCTTGTCTCGGGACTCGGTCATAAGCCTTTTCAAGGTCAATGAATACCATATGTAGGTCCCTTTGTCATTCCCCGAATTTCTCCATTATTTGCCTCAGACAAAATATACCATCTGTTGTTCCCCTTCCCTTCATAAATCCCATCTGCTCTTTACCTATTTGTACTTCTTCTCTCAGTCTAGCATCAATCATCCTTTCCAGTATCTTCAAAGTGTGCGACATCAATTTAATGCCCCTATAATTACCATACTCTTGGACATCGCCTTTCCCTTTAAAAATTGGGATCAATATACTCCCACGAGAGGAGAGAGAGAGAGAGAGAGAGAGAGAGAGAGAGAGAGAGAGAGAGAGAGAGAAAGTTAATCTTGACTGGCTGTATCTTTTTACTTTTATCTGCATTATCATCCACACATAACTTCCAAGAACGAGTCAGTACAGTTATCTTCATATATATTCCAGAATTTATTTCATAAAAACACTTTTGTGCTTCCAAATAATTAGCAAATACCCCCACTGCATTTCTTTCTTCACCTTTCTGTGACTCACTATTTCTTTTGTCTTGCCGTAGCCATTACATTTATTACTAAATGTCTTTACAAATGAACCATTTCCCTTCTTCCATGATCCTTAGCTTCAATATCCTATCAATACTTTACTTTTATCATTTGCCTCCAATTATCCTCTACGCAGACTGAAAATCTCCTACCACTGGCTACAGCTTCTCTTCACTACCTCTGAAAACTGCATAATCGGCAAACATGATGGAAATGCTGTGGTTGGATAAATAAATTCAGGTACTATTTTACTGTCTTCTTCACCAACCACTCAGCCTCCATTGCAAGAAAATGTTATTAACCCTCTTCTTGGCAACTATCTCCTGCCCGTACTGTAACTTTTCTGAATACCCAAAGCACGAAAATATGAAACAGCCATAGAAACTACTACACCCACAAAAATGAGCAAGCAACCATGGATATATAACCACCATGGTATTTGATCCACATCTAAATCAAACCAGTCGTTGTTGAAATATGTTCGAGTATGCATGTATTTCAACACACGCTGCACATTCATCTCACAAACTAATTACTCTGACAAAGTACCATCCATACCCAACACCTAGAAACTTCTCATATTATAAGTTTTTACCTTTGCTCCTAACTTTTTGTTCTACTGCTTTATAATAAACCCTTGTTCTCCTTACACTACACACCTTTCATTTTCTAAACCAACTCTGATCTCCTTCTATCAGTCCTTGTTTTTCTGTTGCCACTTCTGAAACATTGATCTCCTCCATTAATTTCTGTAGACCCTTCGTTCCCTAGGACTCGCCTTAGCATGTCGCTCAGTTAACCGTTTGCAACATACAGCAACCTTTCACTTGTGATCCCATTAACTTGTGGCTTCTTTTTATCCTGTAACCTCTTCACCAACTACACCATTTTTAAACACCTTTCGTTGTCTTTTTTTGTGCAAAGATCTAATTTCCTTCCACCATGTAACTGCTCCTCAATTTCTTAAACATCTTATTATTCAGTCCCCAAATACTTTCATCCCTTCTTTCTTAGGCCCCATACCAACTCGCCCTTTATTCATTCATAGCACCTTTTTTTCCCGTCATTACCCCCTTCCTCTTGTGAAGCTCTTAATTACTTTTATAATACCGTTTGAAACCCACTCCTAAGCTTGCAATTCGTTATAAATCGAATATAGATATATATATATATATATCTAGAATATAGATTATATATATATATATATTATAGATATATAATATATATATATATAATATATATAGATATTATATATATATATATATATATATATATATATATATATATATATACATATATAGACATATATATATATATATATATTATATATATATACATATTACATATACATATATATATACATATATATATATATATATATATATATATATATATGCATCGCAGTTGTGCAGTCTTGAATGTACAGAGATGTGTGCGTGGTTTAATTAGAACACGTTCTCTCTACTCAGTTTGGAAACCAGTACCTGAAATAGAAGCATTTTCATTAAAAAGTTTTTTCATAGTGCAACCACATCCTGCTTGTTATTGGATTGCATTCAGATATAGTGCAAGAATGGCTGATATCATTGGTATCGAGAGAGAGAGAGAGAGAGAGAGAGAGAGAGAGAGAGAGAGAGAGAGAGAGAGAGAGAGAGAGAGAGAGAGGAGGGGAGAGAGAGAGAGAGAGGCTAGATCTTAGAAGCAATATGTTTATATGAATTGTTTAGCTTTGCTTTTATGTTTACACTTTTTTTAAATCCATTTTATTTGTTCTCCTTAAGAGCTTATCTCTAAACAGAAATTGAACTTCCTCTTCTCTTTGCGTTGTTGCTATTATTTGTAAGTTGCTGAAATTAAGTGCTTCGTGGATATCCAATTTCATAAGCATCTGTGGATTTATGGATCATATTCATTTTACCTAAACGCACGGAATACAATGACTCCATACTAACTAAAGTATGGGGTATAACTCAGAATTTTTGTCTATAAGTTTTACAATATCCATGCATCTTTTTTCTTTTAATCTATTTACAAGGTTTGCCTGTTCAATTTTTTCTCTCGGCTATGAGACTACCAAATTACACACTATATATATATATATATATATAATATATATATATATATATATATATATATATATATATACATATATATATAGTATATATACTTATGTATAAGTATATATAGCCTATACTTATACAAATATATATATATATATATTATATATATATATATATTATATATATACATTATATATATATATACATATATTTGTATATATATACTTTATATATATTATATATACATTATATATTATCTTATACATATATATATATATATATATATATATATATATATATATATATATATATATATATATATAGTGAGTAATTTGGTAGTCTCATAACCGAGGGAAAAAAATTGAACAGTCAAACCTTGTAATAGATTAAAAGAAAAAAGATGCATGGATATTGTAAAAACTTAAATTCCGTATACAAATATAATTTTTTTATATATATATATATATATATATATATATATATATATATATTATATATATTTGCATAAGTCACAAGACAAGGATGCATTTATCTACATGGCTATATTACATCTTTAGGTCCAGAGTGACTTTAAATCTAAGGTCGAGTATTCATGATGATAAATTGTGGGCGGAGTCAGTCCACTCCAGAACAGGTGAACGCCCAGAACCAGAAGGTGCTAAGCGCCGTTTTTTAAAAATCGAGTAATTGCGAGTTAAAGTTAAAATATCGTAGCTCGGTAACTATAATAGGTATTAGCATTTTAAAGCTAAATACCATAGTTTTTTTGTGTGTAAGTGTCAGATTTGTAAGTTTTTAGGAAAATACCTTAAACATACCAAAAATACAGACGAATATCAAAAATGATAAAAAACAACAACAATATCAATGGAAATCCATCATAAAACGGTTCTAAATCATGTAAATACACAGCAAACATTTCAAAATCATTATTAGTGTCTATGTTTATTGGAAAATACCGGGAGAATGCCGAAAAAATTCCGAAAAATACCAAAAATACATACGAACATAAGAAATAATAAACAACAACAATATCAATGGAAATAAATCATAAAACGGTTCCAACTTATGTAAATACATAGGAAAAAGCTCAAAATTAGTATTAATATTAATGTTTATAGGAAAATACCGAAAAATACACCAAAGATACCAATACATACAAACATAAAAAATAATAAAAACCAACCACAATATTAATGTAAAAGCACCAAAAAATAGTTCAAAATAATGTAAAATTAAAAAAAAAAAATAAACAGTAATCATAAATTATCATTAATAATAATAATAAAAAAATTTTATTTAACACTCACCACAGCAACATTAAGCACTCTTTTACGGCCTTGAGAAGGGCCACGCACTGCAATATCACACTCATGTTCACTAGTAGATGATGACGAAACACTAATATTAGCCATTGTCACGAAAGCACTGAAGAAACGCCGTAAAATAGCGTAAAAAAGATAAATCCACGAGCGTATGTTGACAAAAAACGCGGACCTGCTGAAACACACAAGTTTTGTTTACATTTTGACGCATTCCGTGACACTATGCTTCGTGTGCGCTGATTGGCTCAGGAAAGCGTATTGCGTTATGGTTGGCTGAGGCGCTTAATCACTCATTGTCGAAGCACTGTGATTGGCTACCGCTTTCCCGGAGATTCTGGACTGTGCGAGAAGACACCGTTTGGTTAGCCGCCGCGCGCTACAAATTTTTCAGGCGAAACTTGCATTGACTTCTGAGGAATTTTCGACCATATTGCAGGGCCAGAAAGCGCCAAATCCAAATTGAGAAAAACTTTGTGCCTACCATTTTCTGTGATAATCTCGGTTTTGGTCAGGGTGGCGCTTAGCACCTTCTGGTTCTGGGCTACTCAATATGGTGTTACCCAAGTTCTTCTGACAGACTGACATGTGGTTAGATGTGTGAACAGAGAGCAACAATTTCATGACAGCTTGCCGCTGGATTTCATCTGGGAAAGATCTCAGTCGCTCTGATCAGTATATGAATAAATTATTATTAGGCCTAATTCATTCCACTGTTAGACAATTTGGTGTAGGCCTAGGCAAGTGTCCTGCCTTATTATGAAAAGTGTTACCCCAAGTTCTAATTTAGATTCATTCATTAGTATTGTACGAGAATATGCGTCTTTTTTTAAACGAAATATTTAGACCATACTCTTTTACAGCACTTAGTTTCTTCCCTATTATTAAGTGATAAGTGAATTGCCGCAGCAGCTAGTCTACACAGTTCCACTTGACTCTGGTTCCACCTACTCATCAGCCAGCGGAGTTTCCATCGCTACCATATAGTGTTGCCATGATGGAGGGTAAACTGACAGGTAAACCTGATCGTGAATACCCGACCTAAGAGAAGGCAGTCGTTGCATAAGAAAATCGACTGTGGACTGCTAACTGGGGTAGTGAAGGGAAATTATAAAAGCTAGAACACGACTTTGAAAGTTTGTAGGAAAGAAAATATGAAAGGAAATGTGAACACAGGTAAACAAAGGTAATTAACACTATTATGAACAATACAAAATACAAACGAATGGTTTATGAGGGAATTTGGGAGTAAATATGACGGATAACGCCAGAATTAGATTATTTATTGAACAGATACAGCCAGGAAGAGAGTAGTATCTATTCAAAAGATTTAAAGACGAGCATTGATTAATTGATTCATTGATGGTTACTAACACTGGCGTCGCAACATCTTTGTTTTCAACGCCATAATCAAATTGAAAAGGAGACTAAAAAAATACTTCATAAATATAATATATATGCGTGCGTGTGTGTGCGTGTGTTGGTAAGCATATACTGAACGTAACAAACACATACTCCATATGTACATTATCTAAATTTTGCTGATGAGGCCCGCCTCCCTGATAAAGAGTATAACTGCTCTATATATTAAAATCCTCCCCAAATAGGCCGCCACCTGCTCCCTCGATGCAACAATCACATCGAACATTAGAAGTACCCCAAAAGTCACCTCATCGGAAAAATATGGATCAGGTTGATGCTATACACTACAGATTGAGTAGCGGCGACACTGCTCGATCTCTGCAATCATTGATCAACAGTGATAACTGAGCCCGAAATGGGTTTACCAAGTCAGCGGATGACGGCGGGAGTGATGATACGGAAAGAAGGGTTGGCCGCTTTCGAAGGACAGGAACGTTTTCTCCGACCGCTCTCAAAGAACGACGGGAAAAATAGTGGAGTTAAAAAATTATATAGGGCTCCGATGGTTCGAGGAGCCAGGAAGGGGACTACTTTAAAGACCATCCCACCATCACCACTGCGTAAAGTATTTGTCACGAATCTTCATGCAGATGCAACACCAGAAGTGATGAAGTCCTATGTCAGCGATCTTTTCCCAAATGCTGATATTACCGTGGAGAAGATCACTTCTCGAAATCGTTCCAGTAAAAGGGTTTCCTTTGTCGTCGGATGCCCTGTGCAGCATTATGATGCCTTGCTTAGTGCCGACTCGTGGCAAGAGGAAGTGAGGGTCGGCCTTTTTGCCCAGTTCGAACTTCCTGCTTCAAACACCAGCAGCCAGAGCCAGAGGAGCGGCAACAACAGCAAGAGAACTCAGATATCCGCAGAGAGAAACGATTACTGATCTCTGTTAGTGATCAGGACCCAACTGCAAATGATATATATATGAATATATGATGTATTCTAACTTTTTTCAATGTATATGGATACCGTAAAGTTTACAAACTTCAATTGTCATGGTATTGAGACCTCTGTTGAGTACATCAAAGGCTTGTGTGATAGGTCATCTAATTGCTTTGCAAGAAACATGGTTATACAAAAGCGAATTATCCACTGTACAAAATTTTCATGAAAATTTGTCCGTATCTTCAGTATCTTCAATGAAAGATGATCTGGAACAGCAGAGAGGCCGACCATATGGATTATCTTTTCTTTGGCATAAGTCTTTGTTCCCCTCTATCAAAATTGTAGAATATGATGATGATAGGATTTGGGGGTTGTCCCTTAAGCTAGGAAATACTTCCATCTTACTTGTTAATGTATATATACCTACTAATAGTTATGAAAATGTCGACAAATTTTTGGAGAAGAGAGGCAAAATATCATCTGCAGTTGAAGATGATGAACACGATAATATTTGCATTCTTGGTGACTTTAACTCTGCTCCTAATACAAATTTTTATGAAGGATTGGTCTCTCTTTGTGCCTCATATGATATGGTAGTGGCTGACATTTGTAATCTGCCAGCTGATTCCTACGTTAATTTTGGTTGTTTGTCTAGAATGGGGAATGACCACTATATTTTAACTTAGTGACTTCTCCAATCTGTAGCTAATTGCCACATTGAATATGACTGCATACAGTCTGATCATTTACCACTTATCACGACTATCTATGTAGATCAAATTCATAAGTACTCTGCTGCCAGTAAACGAAGTTTGGAGATGATTAACTGGGATTTTGGCAATGGAGTTCTGGAGGAGATGTTTTCTTAGTCTTTTAAAGGCAAGGCTCTCGAATGTTAATATTGACAAGCATGTTCTCTTTTGTTCTAATCAGTGCTGTCCTGTCATTCCGTTGATCATAAACTCTATAAATGACAGATGTGATGAACTGTGTACTACTATAGTGGCCACTGGAAAAGAAGTATTCGGCACTAAAAGAAGGAGGTACAAAGCTGCGCCTGGCTGGTCGGATTTCTTCCATGAGACCCTGATATGACATTGCTCGAGACACATTCCTTTCCTGGAGGATGAATGGGTCTCCGAGAGAAGGGCCTTGGGCACTGCATATGGCACAGACTCGTTCTAGGTTGAAACTAGCACTCAAATGGTGTCGAGAGCATGAGGAGCAGTTAAGAGCGAGAGCACTTGGTCAGAGTCTGGTCTCTAAACGTAAGAAAAGTTTTTGGTCAAACGTTAAATTACTGACCAACAAGAAATGCACTAATATCCCCCATAAAATCGAAGAAGTAGGTTCTGAACAAATACTCCTTTTGTATAAAAAGCATTACCAATCTGTTTTGAATATCATTCAAGATAGCATTAATAGGAACACTGTATAGAGAAAACTTGAAATTAATGATGGCAACTTCAAATATGTTATTCTTCATATGGTGAAAAAGGCTGTTCATTCTTTGTCCATCAATGTGTACTCCAGACATTTTGCTCCTGTTGATATGTCTTTTCTTAATTCATTCCTTATACATTCGATTTTGCCTACTTCTGTTATGAAAGTTATAATAGTTTCACTTTTAAAAAATGTAACCAAGGACCCCACGGTTAGAAACAACTATAGGCCAATAGCAATTGCTACGCACATTTCGAAAATGCTAGAGTTAGTAATATAAGCAAATATAAGGGATTTTGTATACACAAGTGAGCATCAGATTGGTTTTAAACCAAATCTAGGCACAGAAATATGTTATCGATTATTACCATGTACAAATTATGCCTGTATTTTTATGTTTATTAGTTGCCAAAGCAGCATTTGATCGGGTGAACTACTGAAAACTGTTTGATAAACTGTTTTGCCGAAAGGTACCGAAATATTACGTCAGGTTATTTGCCTATTGGTTTAACTTTCAAAATTTTGTTGTGGTTGCAGTAGTGGCTTGAGACAGGGAGGCATTCTGTCACCCTATCTTTTTTAACGTTTATGTAGACGACCTGAAAATTCGACTGGCTGGTTCCGGAATAGGATGCCACATCGGGGATGTTGCTTTTAATAATTTTAGGTCTGCGGATGACCTAGTTATTCTCGCTCCCACTGCTAGGGCTCTTCGAAAACTTCTGAGAATTTGTAAAGATTTTGCCTTGGAACATGATCTATTATACAACACCAGCAAGACTATGTTCATGTTGAGTCCTTCATGTAACAACGAAATACAGGAACACCCAAAACTTTCATTACAAAAAGACTTTTTACAATTTATAAATTCATTCTCGTATCTGAGCCACATAGTTACAAGTAACAATAAAAGTAATGAAGATATTGAACAACAGCGTCGAAAGCTGTGTAAGAGGGAATATGCTTATAAGAACATTAAATTTCTGCGATGTTGAAACTAAAGTTCAATTATTCAAAACCTTTTGTACGACAATCTATTGTTCTTCACAATGGTATAACTGCACACAAGAAACTTTAGGAAAACTAGAGTGTGTCATAATGATATAATAAGGAGGCTAATGGGGGTCGCCCAAAGTAATAGTGCTTCCCAAGATTTTGTGACACTGGGTTTACCTAGCCTTGATGTTATCTGGCGCTATGCAGTATTTGGTTTAAAACAGAGTGGAGAAATCAAACAATACGATTGCTAAAAGACAGTGATGCGTCTTTAACATTTACATTGTATAATGAATGGCACAGAATACTCTACCGATAGGTAAAACCGCTTCTATTTTCATGTTCTGTCTCTGAAATGGTTGTGTGCAGTATGGGGAATAATATGGCTGGTTTGGGGCTTGTTCGTACACGGTTTTTAGATCTGGATGTATGACCCTTTTTAAAAAAATTTATGCTTGTGTGGCATGATAAATCAAAATGTAGCCTCTTGGCACCACTACTTTTTTTTATTTGTAAATTATTGTATATGAATTTATATTCGAAATAAAGTATTATTACTCTTATTATTATTATCAAATATCGTAGCAAGAATAAGATGTTTACCGCTATTACATCCCCATGAGAGGAACCTATTTCTTAGACCCCTAAGACTGGAACATTTGACTGCTAGTGTCTCACAGTCAAGGGCATCATACGGCCGTTACAGAATAGATGTTATTCACCTGACATCAAGAACCCATGATTCACTCTTTTATGGCGAATCCAAAGCCTATACGTTTCTAGTCTCCTTGGCACATGGGAATGTGACCAAGGATATACTGATGACATAACAGTGTGCATTTTTTTGTTTGTTTTAATATTTTCCCAAAGGGACTAGCAAATGTTTGTAATTTCCTGACTTGCAAGAGGAAATGCGTGTCTATTATGGTAGTAAGGTTCTGGGTTCCAGAGAGGTAACTGCTGAATTAGCAAGTTGATCAGCTTGCTTGTTCCCAAGAACATAGGAAGGCACCAAGCAAAAATTAACTTCCTTACCTCTTCTTTTCACTAATAATAGAAATTCTAGTATCTCTAAAATCTGTGGGCGTTAAGTGTTAAGGGATTCTAAAGACTGAATAACGCTTCTCGAGTCATGATATATAGTAAAACTATTTCCATTCGAGAGATAAAACTTCCTTTAAGGCCTTTAAAAATACATGTAGTTCTGCTGCTGAAATAGATGTCATTGATGATAATTTCCCTGCTTTTGTCGAATTAAAATATCTGCACTATTTTACCTCTGAAAGGTTCCAGGGTGACTAACCGAATATCTAGCTGGTACAGTCTCCATCCTTGGCATGTTTATTTGATGGGCTATATGTTTTACTGTAGAAGCAAATGGCTGGGGTTTCTTGGAGTGCTTTTCATAGAATTTTATCTCTGATGCAAATGCTGATTAAGAACATATGGGGGATCTAAAATCTATACAAGGTCCAAAACATCAGTCATTGATAATTAAGATCCAGAGACATGTCTCCAGCATCTACAAGAATGCTCTCAGTGGGAGATAACTTAAATGTTCATTTAGAGAATCTTATTCCTCCATAATGAAGTAAATTAATCATTTTAAGGCTATTGGGTTTTGCTGAACTGTACACTGCACACCCATAATCTAATTTTGAAAAGATTAAGGCTATGTATAATCTCAACATCTGAGATCGGCCAGCAACCCAGGAAGTGTGGGACAACTCTCAAGACATCCAGTGTTTTCAAGCACTTGGTCTTAATAAATTTTAGATGTGGAATCGAAGTCTGCTTCCTATCAAAAATCAATCCAAGAAACTTTGTTTCAGCAAATGCATTATTTGGCCATGTATGAACAGATCTTGGTTAGGATGGACTCCTCTTATTCAGCAAAAGTGTATGGTTATCGCTGTTATAGCCGAAAATCTAAAACGTTCAATCTCAGCCCACTTTACTATATTATCAATGCAGAGCAGAAGGTGGCAATCAGCCATTGCCTTCCTTCTAGTTGCAAATGATACTGAAAGGTCATCAGCAAAAGGAGTACAAGTTACATCTAGAGACCTTATTGATACTAAGGCAAACAAGGTTACGCTAAGAACATTTCTTTGTGGCATTCCTTCTATTTAACTGAATAAATCTTAAAAAATAATGTGAATTGCCTCTCAAGTTACATTTATAAAGAACCATGAAAATTCTATATCACCATGCTGTATCATAAGCCTTCTCAACATGAAAGAAAATAGTGAGGTGATGCTGTTTGTTAGTGGAAGCTTCATAGGAGTTGAGGAGTACATACTTTTAAAACCAAACTGAGCGGGCGACATATTTGCCACATTCCATATACCAGATCAAATGTGTATTCACGATTTTTCCATGATTTTACACAGACAAGATGTAAATGCAGTGGGACAATTATTCTCTGTTTTGAGAGAGTTTTTTACTGGTTTCAGAATGGCAGTTTATTTTCTGATATATACATAATCATTGCATATGTTGTTATATCATCCAGTCCAGGAGCTGATTCAGTACACTTGCTAAAGACTGATTCAAAATCTCATAAAGTAAAAGGTACATTGTATTGTTCATTCCTTGATGTACTAGAATCAATGTCTACTTGTTCTATTGGCCATTTTTGAGCTGAATTGGGTTTGTCATCTTTTTTCTTGACAATTTTAGCAAAAGGATTAGCAAACTCATTTGTTGCTGACTGGGGATCTGCTACTTCACAACCAATGATCTCGATAACTGGAGGTTGACAAGGAGTAAATTTGCCTGCTATTTTTCCAACTCTTCCAAACTAAAGTCAGAGGTGTTTTTGAATTTAATGATGAAATGAAACTTGCCCAATATTCCTTTCGTGCCTGTTTAATTTCCATGCGGAAATGAGCTCTTGCTCTTCGAAATTCAATTCAGTAATACTCTGATTTTCGTCTGTGATATCTGGTGAAAGCTAACCTCATTGTTCTATGAGTTTCCTGGCATTTACGAGTCCACCAGAGAACTGGTCAGTGGATGAATATGCCTGAAGCCTTAGGTATGGATTAAAGACCAGCCAAAAGTATAATTGTATTGAAAAAAGTCAAGAGCATCATCTACATAGGGAAAATCATCAGCTGAGTCATCTGTTGAGCTGTGTTTCTAGGCAACTTTACCAAGGTTCCATTTTTGTAACATTGGACATGATTTTACAGATACTAGAATTTGAATCCAGATTTTATCAATGTTGAAGATTTACTAACTCAACTGAATAATTTACACCAGTGTGTCAAATTTAAAGTAGAAAATAAGGATAATAACAGGTTACCTTTCTTAGACACTCTATTATGTCGTTCAGAAGATAATAGGATTAAATATGCAGTATAAAGAAAACCGACCCATGCAGAGTCATATATCCATGCTTTTCCTTTCCATTCAGACGATGTCAAAATAGGTGTTATTTCTAATATATTCTTGAGAGCGTACAAACTTTGTGATGTTGAATTTTTAGATATCGAAATCAATCATATCAAAAATGTTTTCACTGCACTTGGTTACAATACAAATTTTATTCAAAGGGCGCATTTTAAGGCACGTAGAATATATCATGTGGCAAAGGAGAAAAGGAGCTTCCTAGGTAATAATAACTGTGTTTTAGTCTTACACAAACCAAAGCAAACCCTGGACTTTTAAACGAATATTTGAAATTTTGCAACATTGTCCCAGTATATAAGAATACAAACACTGTTAAAAAGTACCTAACAAATAATGTTAAAAATGTAGACAAAACACAAGGATGCATTTACGAAATTCCTTGTCAAGCGTGTAATAAAACATATATAGGTGAAACGATTGATTTTGACAGAAGAAAAAGACAACATCGTGACTCATTAAGGAAAGGTGATGAAAACAACGCCCTGTTTCAACATAGACAAAGTAAAAATCATATGGTTAACCTAGACAAAATGAAAAACATAAAGGTTGTTAATAACACTGAAAAAAGAAAACTTTTAAAATCTGTTTTAATCCAAAATGTTGACGCTATGAATATATATAAGGTAATTTTAAACTGGATCTTTTCTGTAATGCAATTATGACAAAGCATGTAGTTAGTGTAGCTAAGTTGTTAAACAAGATTGGCAAACCACCGTAGGGTAGTTATTCTGATACAACCATATGCTTGTATGTTATTTTTTTTACCTTGACCGTTGTTTTCAGTTTATGTAACTTTTATTTCTCTGTCTGAAAGAGGGAGAGAATGTACTTTCCGAAAGCTTAAATAAAAACTTTCAATTTTTTCCAAATTTTAGTGGGCTTCTTACAACATATTAGAACACGGATACAGAGTTTAACTTTGCTATCTAGTTGGAATTAACAAGGCAGTCATCATTACACTTGTTGACAATGTACTTGTTTGAACATGTAAATGTGTGTGTAGACTCCCATTTGTTTAGGATTCCCAGATTTTCACTTTTTCTGGTGCAACAGAGGCAATTCCAATTTGATTGGTAAAGATATCACCCTAAAGAAGGTTTCTACTCTTCATATTTCCCAGAATAACAAAGGGGTGTGTTAGCTGTTGAATGAGGGATTCAAATTCATTAGTTGGGAAGACGTCACTAGGTAGATGTAAATGTGTCTTCACAGCTATCACTGGATATTAAAAGGATTTGGTGAGGTACCATTATGAATATGTGAAACTATACCCCTATGGCTTCCTGTATTTATATCACAAGGGGAATGGTAGGCTGTATATCTCTTGGGCTAGGACATGTATTATTACCAGCCACAGTCTCCCTCAAAGCTACTCGTATATTTACAGGAGACACTTCTGATATGAGCAACTTTACTTCTTCCGATTTAGCTCTTAATCCCTGGCAGATCCGCTGGAGAAAATACAAATAGAGGAATTGCTATTGAAAATCAACATTGAAAAAATAAATTGCTATCTAAACATAATAAAACTAAATCATCTGCAACTAGATATCATAAAACACCCCAATATCTTTAATGTATTCCATCAAATTATCAACATCAACTTTATTTATAATTTGCTCTCTATCCACTGAGATATGGCATCGCCTTCTCTCCTCAACAAACCTTGGACTGTCCTTCGATATGTGCTCCACGGTAAGAGGGTATCACAAAGATCACACACTGGTGGACTGTACCCCTGCAATAGGAACTTTGTTTGTTTGTTTGTATGATATTGACGTCAGATCTGTATGACCTATCCGTAATCTGGAGAGCCTTTTCTCAAACTTGCCATTGCTCTGGCAGGATGAAGACCAAGATTAGATCAAGGTGCGGATCTTCTGATATTTATAGTTCTTCAGTGGAAATGATCAGCATTTATTTTACAGTTTTTGTCTGATGTAAGTGTGGGTAGGCGATTTTATATCAGTATGGGAAACTGAGGGATAATCAAAACTGTTTTGGCATCTCCATTTTGGGTTTTATGCGTCATAACTACGTTTGTTGTTTCCTCTTACCTGCAATAGGGCGATGGTATATTGATGTGTGTTCGACCATCCCGTTTTTCGTTGCTTCAGTTTAAGCTACATGTTAAGCGAGTAAATAAGAATATATCAAATAATAAAATACATAAGTAGCTACAGATAATAGAATCGTTACAGACATATAAGCATTGGAGCTCAATACATAATAAGGAATCATAGCCTACATACGAGGTAGAATTTACAGAATCGAAGCCTGTGTATCGGTTTCGATATCACATATAATAATGAGTGTAGACAAGCAAACTCTGGTAATGCAGTATCTCATACTACAAAGTTTCCATTATCCTACAGAACAATCATATGAGTAGATCTTAATGGAGTCTCTATGGCTCTCGTCATGAGCTAAAAATTGGGATTTTGCATTTCCTCAGCTCCTCAGATACATTGTTCTTACTTTCTATCTTTAGGCAGATTTTCGATTCTTGAATCATTCATGCTGGAATGTCTGGGTATTCCATTTTCATAATTCTTTGCACTTTCGAGGGATCTTCTTCCACATTGTCATTAATACGAACTTAGAGGGGTTTACTTGAGTTGCGGATATTGAATTTATTTGAGGTACATTCTACAAGTATGTATTAGGTTGGATTATTAGATAAATTTTTCAATCCAATTATAAATCAAGTGCAAGTTCTTCTCTTGTCAAGTCTAGTGGAGGCTGACAGCATCTATGTATATGCTTTCGACGGATGAAGTACTGAAGGCTCCGGAGTATATGCATAAACCCATGGTATGGATGACATCTAGCTTTTTAGGATCTGTTTCACAAGCAGTCGAGTAAATTTGACAGCCGTAACATATTCTAGATATACATATTCTATTATATAGCATTAAATGACAGTTTTTATCTGCTCTCTTTTGCTAAATAATTGTCTAGTTTTGTTTCTGATATTATAAACATTGTGACTTTGGGGAGATATTTGCACACTAGTCAGCTTGTTTGCAAACATTAAACTCTTTAGGAGTTCTTTCACGATGTTCCTCTGTAACTTTAGAACTACCTATTTCTACATTATTTATCTGTTGATTTGCGTCAAGCGCTTCGTGTATGTTGAAGGATATCCATGCATCCCACTTATTTACTATTTAGAAATTCAATCTGGTTTATTGTTCCAAAAATTATATTAGTGTAACGAATCATAAACTGTTTGAAATGGGGTCCAGTAACATGTAAGATATTGTTGATTTGCTCTACTTTCTTTCCCTAGGGTAATCTTTTAATTTTTCTCTCTTTGGACATCACATACTGGACAGTGGCTATCAAGAGAGTCCCCAGTGTAATCGACATGGACCCAGTAGGAACACCGGAGGGAGGGGAGTTAGAAGCAGCCCTCAACATGCCTGGTTCGTCAATGAGAGATCCATATCCTGATTTTGGGGCATCAGCAATGAGTGGCTTGAAATATATTGAAAGAAAGCAGACAACTTAGGAATGCAAGGACTGTTTTCGTGAAAGGTGTCACCATAAACATAATGTGAAACAAAAAGTTAGCATTGGAGAAGATACTGCAGTAGCCTGATGTAATACTCAGACTATGAAGGAAGTCCTGCAAGGCAGTGGTGCCCCTGGAGGTCCAGGAGAAGGCCCTAGGGGGTCCACAACACAATGAAAATTATCAATATTTTTCCAACTCCAAATAATAAAAATTGTGGCCGTTTTCACCAATGTTGCTTTGTATTGAATTTAAAGCAATGAAAAATATTGTAAATATTTTATATTTACTTATACTTACTTTGTGCAGGAAAATGCAAATATTAAATGTACTACGTTTTACTGGGTATCCCGGTATGATAATGATAACAGAAATTTACAACAACAACAACAACAACAACAACAACAACAACAACAACAAAAAAAACATATATCAGAAATTACTAGAGGCTTTCAAAATACGGTGTGTCCTCTTATGTTTTGTTTGATATATTACGGAGCTAGTTTAATAACTCTGTGCATGTACCAGAACAGTATGTGAAAAATCAACACACAAGAGTAGATATATACAACCACAAACCATGGCGTCTTTTGTGCCCTTGTTGGTGACACTTGTCAACACGTGTCCACCAACTTCGCCAGTAACCAGTACAAAACAAGGACAACTCAGCATACCACAACTTCCTTAACGATGATAACAGAAACTAGAAGATGTAGAAAAGGACAGGCAATAAAGAAGATTAGAGATGCTTGGTCCACTAAGAGGTGCGAGCAATATTAACCAACCTGTGGGGATGGTACAAAATGAACCATGAAACAAATTGGGTTGCATTAATCCTAGATCGGATGATGAAAATGACGTATAAAATGAATGTACGTACGCATTTAATCGTGTATGTTTCGTAACTTTAGCGTTGCTTTATACAATTTTCCCGGTTTTAATCGCAGTTCTCATAACTTTGAATAGTTTGCCACGATATGCACAGAAAATGTTGGCTGCGTCAGAGAAAACGATCTATTGCATCCTTAGTCCTATAACTAAACTATTCGAATTTTCATGCAAGTGACACAGGATACTGAGCCTTAGAAAAATATTGCCCCCTTTTTCTAAGTTTGAAGAATCATTAACTAGAGTTATTTACACTTGTATATTCATAAATATTTAATTCTATACCGATTCGACGAAATAATTTATTGTTGTTGCTCGTTGGTATCATTTGCTGAGACTTTCACAACCTAAATGCTTCTAAAAGTGGCATCTAGAATAGATAAAGCTTCACTCATTCAGCAGAGTCCCATCTACCTGAAAGAGAGGATGTGGTGGTAAATCTTTGTGAGATCTGATAATCAAAAGTTTTTACATTTTACTGGAGTTCAGCCTCATAACCCACCAATTAGCTACACCATTAATTGATCCAGTCCATGTCTCAAGTGAGGCTGAGAGCAGCTTCAGCGGAGAATTTGCTACACCAACTCTCCCTAATTTCTTCATTGGAAATAAGTTGCTTCCCTCCTACGACTGGACATATTTCAACAGGTGATTTGCGCTAAAGTGTAGATTTAGGATATGCAACTTGTGCTATTGGTGTTGTCAGTGTGCCAATAATCTCCACTTCCTCTTTCAAGTTTGGATAGTCTAGGTCTATTTGCTGCCCGATCTACTGTTGCTTTCATTTAATTATATTTTGGATTACTGGTACTAGGTATAGATTTGAATATGTTCCTTTTACCTAATTCTTTGCTGCAGATTTAAAGTGGCGTTAAGCCCAAGTCCACATTATAGAATAGCTTGCTTATAGATGTATAAAGTGTAAGCAGAGCTTTTTGGTATGCACCCCAATAAAAATGTGATACCACCTTCAATATATTAAGTGACTGTCAGCCTTTTATGGAGTTCGTTCTTCTACTAATGGCACCAGTAAGAGCTGGCTCCCAGTTGTACACTCGATATCTCCACCCTACCCCACAGGGGATGTCACAATACAATTAGAGTGGCCCAAGTGTAAGCCAAACCCACTTGCTGGGATTGAGAGTATTACAAGAATACAGTCATCCCCACCCTAATGATATTATGAGCAAACCAGACAGAATACCAAGAGTCCTATCCCCAGAACCAGACCAACCCTGGAATCCAAGGCCCAGCTCTGCAGAATAGTTCAGACCTGAGCTATGAAATTATTGTAATATCCCTCAGGTCCAAACATTATAGGGTAGTTGATGATCCTGCCACAGTTCCTAATATTAAATTCGGATATAAATTCCAGTCCCTACTATGATACCATTCCTATTTATAATGACAAATAAATTTATCCAAAAGTGGAAAATTTCGAAAAATTAACCTAAATTGATAATTAATAATGTATACTTCTGGACTCGAACCTGGGTCCAAATTCTATGGGTTCAGGAGCCCCCTAACCACAAAAAGTTGGTCCCATGTTGCGGTGACTGTCGGCGGCAAATGATTAACTCAATTGTATCGGCGAAACCCTTATTTGTGAAGCAGAGTCACCTTTTGCCAAAGGATTGATAATAACCTACAGTACTGCACCTTTTCCATAATTTCACACTTTATTTGTTTGTTTATGAGTCTTTCGCATACCAATATTATTAATTGAAGAACGAAAAGCTATCACTAGAAGTGTACTGACTTTATTACGGTTAAGGGAAATTCATATATATACAACATGCGGGCGGAAGTGAAGTGTCCGACCCACGAGAGAGTAAAAATGGGTCGGCGACAGCCGATTTGTGTTTCTTTGGAGACATATATTCATAAATATAAAAGTATACAGAGTATGATGTTGCATAATTTATACATCGGCGGAAATCCCGCTGGACGCTCTTTCGAAAGGATGTAAGAACAACGCGACTATAGGAACACATACAATAAATTTGGAGATAAAGCGTTGTCCTTACAGTACCATTTTCTCATAAAGTTCTTACGAATGGTTTACAACGAATATTATATGTCCTCACTGCTTTGTTTCTATATTTAAAGTAAAATATATACTAGTTTATTCAACTTATCATACTAGCATAAACTTTGCATATTAAAGAAAAAACAAACATAAATATCATATGCTTTCGTCAATGGAGATCAATCTTAGGGAACTCACGCGTCTAGGTCAGTTACCCACAAGATAAAAAGACTGTACCAAAGAAAATTGTCAATAATTTTCTGTATCGGTAAGATTTATGAGTGACTATAGTTTTCATCGATGAACCCCTTTGCGAACAAAGGGTTTCCACAAGTAACTTATACATATACAGTGGCGGCTCGTAGCTAAAATTAGTGCAGCTGCTGCTCCAGAAAACATTTAGCCTTTGTTTTAATATTGTGTGAAAGGAAACGAACAGACATAAAAAGAAAATTTATTCAAAAACCTAATTGTTACACTTCAATAATATTTAAAATCATCCCTGGCAAATTGAAAAACACTATCGAAAATAAGAGCGACGCAAGAACACTCAGCCATTCACAACAACAGCTGAGACAAGACTGCGTCAGTGGCAGTCCCACGCTCTCCTTTCCGCCGTGGGAAGCCCTCCCACCCCCTTTTTTCTCCCCGCATTCATATAATTATGTTGTGCTTAAAAAATCACTGTAGATGCACGTGACTTCATAAATAAGCAAATACCATTTTAATAAACATATTAAATCCATTTTGAAGGGCTTTGACCATTTAATTAAACAGTTTACACTGCAATGCGCTTCCCTACCTTATATGTGTAAGTGATTACATTATAAAAATATGGAATGTTATTCCATATATATATAAAGACTAAAACTAAAGAGGTCAACCAGATTGCTTGCAGGAATGTGATCAGACCAGAGACGCTAAGATGACGTATACAATAAAGTAGGCCATCACCGTAGTCATTCATTTGTTTTGAAACATTAGTCCAAGCTCCCTGCTTGAGACAACTACCGCGACCTATAATTCAAACGGCCTACGTGATTAGTAATGTGTCTCATTTTGTACGTATGTTCATATGTTCGAGCTACTGTCTGCTTCCTTTATGACTTGTAACCGGGATGGTAGACAGAATAGAGTTAGCCATCATCATTGGCAGACCTGTACCTCTTTACCTAAGTTTCATCATGTAGAACAGAATTAGCCATCATCGTTGGCAGAAGCGATCAAGCCATCGTCATTAGAAGACCTGTACAATCATACCTGATCTTCACCATGTAATCTCAGAAGAATATATGTATTTTTATACTTCGTGTTTTTTACAAGAACCTCACATCATTGCCGAATCATCATGAGTTTAACACATCGTCGTCATAACCAAAGAAGATAATACCGAACTTCGTAAGTGATCTACAAACCCCCAAGACACTCCAATGAATATGGAAGTGCATAACCAACCGACTTGGCGTAAGATTAACGCAAGTCTAACATTACCTCATAGGGCGCCTTATTATACTAGGCAACAGACCTAATATTGGTGGCAGATTACTAAAAGAACTCTAAAACGTCTACCGAAGAAAAACCAGAATAATGAAGTATCATATCAGAAGTCAAAGACGACGAAAACAAGAGATTCTTCAAGCAACTTAGTATCATCGTTTAGTGAGCGACTTCAGAAAACAACAAGAACTCTTCAACGTCTTCGGAAAAATAACGAATAATGTATCATCAGAAGTCAACGACGATGAAAGCAAGAGATTCTTCAAGCAAATTAGTATCATCGTTAGTGAGTGTCTTCAGTAGTGAATAACTTCAAGAAACAAACCCGACGTGTCTTCTTCCTACGGCGACGCAAGTTTCGTCTCTCATTAGAATCATCCAAGAAATCATCGTTTTATTGAGCGTTTCCAGCACTTTAAGAAATAAACCGGACACGTCTCCAGCATCGGATCTTCAATGGCTCGAATCATCCAAACAACGCTCACGGGGGAAACTCAAGCCGAAAACCAGGTCATCCGCTAAACAGAATGAGGGCCAAGGGCACATCGTTATCGGAACACAGTGACTTCCCACAAAAGCAAGCTAAGTACAATTTTTTTATTCATTTGGAGTGTTTCCTTTGCAGGTCGAATTTCGTTATGCCTGTGGCTGAAGTTACGAGACATTCTTAATCTTACTTTTTTACAGAAATTATCTACATCATTGGGATGTCGCTACTGCGAGTTTTTATCTTTGAGTTTCTGTTTCCAGAAGTTCTACTGAAATATCATAATCATATACTGTGTTAATTTTATCATTTTGGGTGATTATTAATCCTTTACGTAACAAATCATATTAAACAGTGAATATGCGTTTACGCAGTGGACGTCTGTATTTATACAGATGCATGGATAGGGTCGTTAGGCACAGTAGTGATAAGAAAACACACAAAAACAAGTGGAACACCCATACAAATCTAGATAAATTAGAGGTAACACTATTTCAGGTCAGGACAATGAAATGCTCCTGTGCAAGGTCCCGATCGCGATTTCAGCCTTTAGTTATGCGTAAAAAATATCGAACCTCAATGACTCAACTTAACTTTAAAAATACGGTTGGATTGCAAGGAATAACATGTCTATAAAAAACTTTCATTAGTCTTAATGCGCTGACCAGGATTCCTCACTATTTCAAATTTTAGCAAAGAATGAAGTAAACAACAGCAAGTACAAACAGTTAATATTGAATGCAGTAGAGATAACTTGTCTTAATAGCAATCGCTCAGTTCCTAATAGTTCGTCATTCATACGTTCGTTGCTTTATACGTAACCAACAACAGAATGCTAAAAACACACAATACGTTGCTGATGGTAAACAGTAGCCCTAAATATCAGAATCAAACAAAGCAAACTCGGTTACTGTGTCATCTAGTCAGATGGTCAGGGTCAGTTAAATCTGCCGAGTGTTCAAAGCAAAGCACATTCCACATAAGAGACTTCAGCGGAGAGGAAAAACGATGTTGGATCATTTATACCATACCTTTTTTTTCATGCCAATACCTTTTTGAATTAAAAAGGAATTTCCCTATGAATATCACGACCGTATCAAGTAATCAGAGCATGTTCTCATTTTTTTTAATACATAAGTTATTATAAGTAGTGGTGGATTAAGCCCGACTGTACGCGCCGTAAAAATTAGAATATCTTGTTTTATTCCTTTAGTACACGTAATATCCTGTATTTACGGACTCATCGTCTGTTGTTCGAACTTCCCTAATGAGAAGTCCGGATAAGCGAGCACTTACAGATACCTCTATAGTTATAAAAAACATTGATCTGTATCTAGTGTAATTGTAAGATATCCATCTAGGGGTATACAAAATATTATCTTACCTCCTGCAAAATAAGGCGTGTTTATCAAAGGAAAATTCTATAAACCTTCAAACATATTAAAATCCGTTTGAACAAAAAGAGACAGTTAATCAAATAATAACTTATATAGAAGAACAAATCATTTGTCTCATAAATCGTGATATTGTTCAACGACCCAACAGAATTCTCCCACAACCGCAGTCGCAGTTTGCACGCAAAATCTCGAGAAGCATGCACCCTCGAATGTCTTAGTGCGTGTAAAAAGACTTTGCTGGGAAATGAAATTTTAATCCTTCCCGACACTCTGAAATATAACGATTTCCGCGAACAAAGCCCTAGACACGGTTGACTCACAGCAACAAGTTAATCTAGTAATCCACAAAACCTATACATATAAATATCGGATTTTTTTTTTTTTTTGCTAATTTTTAATCACGCCAAACCAGTCGTATATGAATCTCTCTTATACTCTATCTAAAGTAATATCCGTAAAGTCATTCAAGCAGAGGTGATTCAGCAGAAATTTTTTTTATCTTTTATCTGAATACCAGGAAGTTTCTCCACTAGCGAGTGATCTCTGGGGAAAACGGATGTAATTTAACACAAAATACGGTCTAAGGACAAACATAAAGCTATATACGTACCTTCGTATAGACTCTCAATGAAATTTCAAAATAGAGATAAATGACGAAGTTGAAAAATGTTAGTAATAGGAGTCATTAGGAAATCGACTACAAAAGGGACATACTTCCGACAATTACGACCAGAAGGATATTCAACTCTACGTTGCTGGCGAAGGACTCGTGATGGGGATGATTTTATTCATCACGAACGTATTCATGTGGCTTAGGATGTAGAGAACAAGTATGAGCGCAAAATAGAACGTTGGACCCTGCCCAGGCAAATTTTCCCCTTGTTTTAACCATTTGGAATTGGCCATTTCATTTGGCTATAGGTGGTTGTCTGGAACTGTGTAATGGACTAAAAGTTGTTCGAACGCTAGTTAAATGTGTAGTAGTATAACCTCGGTCATGTATCCTATATATAAAGTATCACGCTTATGCAAATTTGGTTACTAATATTAGGGCTGTTGCCTAGTATAATAAGGCGCCCTATGAGGTAATGTTAGACTTGCGTTTTATCTTACGCTAAGTCGGTTGGTTATGCATATTCCATATTCATTGGAAGTGTCTTGGGGGTTTGTAGATCACTTACGAAGTCGGTATTATCTTCTTTGGTTATGACGACGATGTGTTAAACTCATGATGATTCGGCAATGATGTGAGGTTCTTGTAGAAAACACGAAGTATAAAAATACATATATTCTTCTGAGATTACATGGTGAAGATCATGTAGGATTGTATAGGTCTTCTAATGACGATGGCTTGATCGCTTCTGCCAACGATGATGGCTAATTCTGTTCTACATGATGAAACTTAGGTAAAGAGGTACAGGTCTGCCAATGATGATGGCTAA